>NC_142438.1:12470357-12783928 GCF_059453495.1 Arachis ipaensis
AACTTGTTTAGATGAATTAAACGTTGTAGGCTTGACAACAACTCATGCACATTATTTTTCTGGACTGAGGATATGTGCAGACCCAACTTTCGTAGCTTGGGAAAGCTTCCTTTCTCTAACATGTGTGCAATCTGTCTATTGAATTTAATGTAGTACATGCTTTCAAGATTCCACATAACTTGATCACCTGCTTTTGAACGATGGTGGCCATGTAGGATGATGCTTCCATTAGTATTCAAATGCCTAAGTTGTTTCATGTTCCATAATCCACTGGGCAAATATGTTGAAAATATCAATCCAATGACCAAAAATATCGGCTTAACACTGTATATTTCCAAAGTTTGTAAATTTTGAAGTGTGCATATAGAATCCGGAACCTTGAAGCTGAAGGAATCACCTTCTGAGCGTATTCTTAAATACCTTAAATGGATAAATAAGCCCAAGTTGGAAGGGACTTTGCGGAAAAAGTTTTCTCCAAGATCTAATACCCGAACCAATTTGAACAATTTAAAGAGCCATTTCATCTCACTGGGAGTAAAAACATACCTTGTTGGGTCAAGGCAAAACAAAGATCGGACACATGAATGGTCATTGTCGCTTGAAGAAACATAGCGATGCATGCCACATTGGATAGAAAGCCTGCGAGGTTTTGATCTCTCCAAAATGTTATTATTTGTGCAAACCTCAAAAAGCTTGTCCTCTTTGCTCTCAGATATGCAAAGATCTCGAAGAAGATCATGGACGCGACATGCCTTCACATCTCCATTAACATTCACTCGCGATGCTTGAACCAAGCTACGATCAATGAGCTCATACAAGTAATCTTCAGCAACATCCTCTGCATTTCTGGTCCCAGTTTGTCGAATAAATCCCTCAGCCACCCATTTTTGCAGCAATGACCTTACAGGTATCTCAAAATCTTCAGGGTAGATCCCGAAATACAGAAAGCACGGCTTTAGTTTTGTAGGCAAGTTGTCGTAGCTGAGTTTGAGTATGTCCTTGACTTGGGTCTTATCTTCTTGAGTAAGAAACCAGTTGACATGTCCCTCAACTTTGGACCATTCCTCGTGTGACTTCCTCTTGTTTGCAAGTAACCCTGCCAAAACAACAATGGAGAGTGGCAAACCGCCACAACTTTTAACCATTTGTTTTCCAAGATCCTCTATATCAGAAGGACACTCTTCTCCTCGAAACACTCTCCTGGAAAAGAGTTCCCAACTTTCATCATCGCTGAGGAATTGAAGGTAATAAGGAGGATATGGACTTGTATGGGATGCCACCTCTTTCAAACGGCTAGTAATTAATATTTTACTACCATTATTGTCGTTTGGAAAAGCATCTTGTATCTCATCCCAATCTTGAGTCTTCCAGAGGTCATCAAGGACTATCAGATACCTTTTCATGGTCAAGAAATCTCGCACCATGAGCTTTAGCTTATCCACATCCAAGCTAGAGAGATCACCTGGTTTCTCTGTTCCCTTTTGTTTCTTTCCCTTCTTTTTCCTCCCATGCTCGTGTTCAAGGTTAGGCATCAAAGACTTGATAAGGCTAATCAAGAGGTCCTTAACTCTGCAGTCATTTGACACATAAACCCATGTACGACATTTGAAATATGGCTTCAACTCACCGCTGTTATAGACCTTCCGGGCAAGGGTGGTTTTGCCCAAGCCACCCATACCGATGATGGAGACAACATTGCTTTGGGAACTCTCTTCCTTAAGCCGCTGGATGACTGCCTTGGATTCACGAACAAAACCAACTACATCATGTTCTTCCACAATTCTTCTCTTCTTGTGCATCAACAGAACCCTCTCCTCCTCTTCTCTTGTTGACGTCGATGATCCACTTTCTTGTGGGACGACATCGGTGAGCTTGATCTTGTTATCTCTTATATCATTGACAGTGGCTTTGATGCTGTCTATTTTCTCAGCCACATCATGGAGCAACTTTGCATGCTCAAGACCATGGAGCATCTTCCCCAGCTTGGTTCTACGCTTGTGTATAGCCACGTTGACAACAAAGGTGTCGATGACATCCTCAGCTTCATGTGCAACATCTCTGATCTGGCGAAGAACTTCTTTCTCTATTCCTTTCTTGGTTTTTCCTTCAGAGGTTTGGAGATGCTCGTTCATCATGTTGAGCACACTTTGAAGGGATTTAACCCTGTCATCCACACCACAGAGCAGACTGGCTTCGCGTGCTAGCAATTGGGACAAGTTATCAAGGACAAAGGAAATCACAGTATCTGCCATTATAAACAGATGGATTTGTGGTTAGAAATTGAACTGATGATGCTCAATGTAGGAAACTGATATTTGATGTTTGTTGAGGACATAAGAGTGTTAAGATTGGAGTTGGGAGAAACAATAATGCATTCAATAATTATTTTAGGACAGCTATGTGTCTTTTGGAAAGTTGCATAGTTGGATTCTTTGTCTTCTCCTCATTGTCTCTGCGTCAACCATACAAAACGTTAAGGTGTATTATTGCATCTTTTAAAAAAGATGTTGTTTCCAATTTATTTACTACAGTACTACATATTTTTTATTGTCTCTTTTTTTTGCCTCTGAGATTTACTATTTTTCTATTAATTTCTTTAACCACACTCTACAACTATAACCTGCAGTAGTTTGAATTGTACACAAGTGTACAGTTGAACTCTTGTGTACTCTTCGTTACTATTTCTTTATAAAGAAAGATTAATTTGTTTATAGGAAAAGTTTAGGAAGTCAGCAGATTTATTAAAATCTGGCCAGTACTTAGCCAGCAAAAAAATATGAGTGATCCTCCATCATTAGATGAAATCTCACACCATTAAATACATTATTGATGGCTAATTGATGGCTACAACTCACAAAATCTGCTAGCCCCCTAGCACTCCTCTTGTTTAAATTGACATAACAGGAGTAGGATAATGCCACTTACTTTTAGATAGTATTTTATTTGAGGCAAATGTTTTTGACACAACTGATATGTTACAACAAAATTATTATATATATTTATTATTTAATTATGTTTAATGTGTATTTTATATAGGTGGCTAATTTAGTAATTATTTTTTGTATACATGTAATATTTCAAAAAAACTTTGGCAGAACCTAGTAGTAGTGAATATTTGTGATTTTACATTTCTAAATGCTTGAATAATGTATGTATGTTGATAAATTCTAATTAATATATACTCGAAGAAAAATACATAACTTATATTATATATCATGTATGTCCTATCATTTTAAAGCTTCAGTGCATCTACATGTTTGAGTACATGCCATTGTCAGTATCAATGTTAATATCGATTTTGTTTCTTCACAGGTTGAACATAGCTTAGCCCAAAAATGCGTTACTCTGAATTCATAGAGATAAATGAGAATACCCAACTTGAGATGACATGGAGCACACACATGCAGCAAGAGTTCTTTGGTCCGTTCATAATAATTCCCTGAATCAGTTGACATCATAATCATGAAGATATCTGTTATTTTTTAAATGAAAACTACTCGTAGGACTATGGATGAGAAGTAGCAATTTCACAAATCTATGCTACAACCATAGTTAATTATAGTGAAACCTTATTATGGAATAGGTCGTGACATTTATCAAGCGGACAAATACAAACAAATGATTATTTGTCACAAATATTAAATTCAGACAGTAAAATTAAACTTTTTGTAGTCACGTTATTATGTTGAATAAATTCACAGTCTTCATATATAAGAATATTATTATAATATGCTGAAATTATTAAAACAGAGGTCCCATTTCAATTTAACAAGTCACAAGTGTGTACAAATACTTGTAGATTTCTGTAACAAAATAGAAAGGATGCAATGAAGTTAGCTTTTGGCTACCCCATAGCACTCCCGTTATTATTTGGAACAATTAAAGTTTAATAATACTTGTGCTTGTCCTAAATGACTGATAAGATTAAGGGTTTGTTTGGGTGAGTTTTAAGAAAAGATCTTTTTTTGAGTTATATTTTTTTAAAAGATCTTATAGAGAAGTAAAAGTAATTTTATGTTTGGATATCTCATGTAAAAAGATCTTTTTATCAATCAATTATGTTTGGGTATAACAATATAAAAGTACTTTTTTGTTTATTTATTACATGAAAAACATATTTTTTTAAGAAAAAAAGATCTTTTAAAAAAAGATGTAAATTACAGCTTCTCAAAAAAGATCTTTTTTTTTTATTTTACTAGTGCTTTTACTTTTACTACTAGAAATTTGCCAAATACGTTAAAAAATAAAAAAAGATCTTTTTTCATTAAAAAAAGATCTTTTTTTTAACAAAATAATGGCGCCCAAACATGCACTAAATGCATGAAGAATTTATAATGCATATAGGGTGTGTGTGGTTCAAGTATTACTTTGTTACAGGGAGAAGGTGGGAATTGAAATTATGGTATTTTGATTCTCTGAAATCAAACTTGTTTAGAAATAACTTTTCAAATTTTGAACCAAACATGAGAATATGATATTCCCATCTTAAAATTTTTAGGAATTATTTATAATTCCGCCAGCCACACACACCCATATTTTTATTCAAAATCTCAACAAGCTCCAATTACTTTCTGATTATGAGCACACACCCCTCTTTGTTTTACCAAAGACCATAGATCATTTCAAAGACAGGTCGACATCTCACATCTATCAACAGGCAGCCTTTGAAGGCATGGTGCACCAAAGAAAAACTTATACTAGTAATACATTAAAATTGAACTCTTGATTTTCAAAATTAAAATCACAAAGTTGAAAGCAGTACATCAAACCTATGATTTTCAGTGGATGAAATGTTCCAAGAATTTATAATACATATATTATTGATTCAAACACACACCCCCACAAAAAAAAAAAAAGAGTAAAAGAAAAGTGATTCAAACACAAAATCTCTAGTTCTAAATTCCATAGAAATAGGAATTACCCTCTCTGATTATGAGCTCACACCCATCCTTCATTTCAATATCTTTTAGTCTGAGAGACAATGCTTCAGAGGGTCGCAAAACATGCACTTGTCTCAGGGCACTCAAAGACCACAATTCATTTGGGAGATCATCCAACTGTCGACAAAAATCGATCAGCAAGTGCTCAAGGTATGGCATTGCACCGTTGGCTAATTTCCAGTTATGAACTTTCAACTTTTTCATCTCGAACACCTGCAGCTGTGGGAACCCATTACTTGCAGAACAATTAATCTCAAAGGAATCATTGGAAGAATATCCCCCATATAATCTCAAAATTCGAAGTCTAGTGAGACTTCCCATGGCATTCGTCCCATCCTCATTCATGCAAGTGATGCCTGACAGAGTTAGCTTTGTAATGCATGGAGGAAATGCAACAGGACATGTTGGAAGGTCCCAAGCATTGATAATTTTCAATGAACTCAGATTAGTTAACTGTTGCAGGCTTTGTAACAGTTCATGTGGCTTGCATCCAATGTGCCATTCCATGTGGTTGCTTGCGGATGAATGCACTTCTGACTTCTTCCATTCAAAGGAAACTCGTAACTTATTCAGATGACTTAATTGTTGTAGGATTGGCAACAGTGTGTGCAGTTCCCCCTTCTTGCCTGAGGAGATTAGCAAACCCAACTTTTGAAGCTTTGGAAAGCTTCCTTTCTCAAATAGATATGCTACTTGCCTATTGAGTGCAATGGAAGAGATGGTTTGAAGATTCCACATAACTTCAGCAACTGCTCTTGAATGATGGTTGCCACGTAGCAATATGGGCCTAATTGTATGCAAGTGCCTTAGTTGTTTTAGTTTCCATGGTCCATTGGGGAAAGAAATCAAGACAACCATCCTACAAGGCCCTGCTATGTCCAGTGTCTGTAGATTCTGAAGCATGCATATAGAATCTGGAATGATGCGGGTATGTTGCGAGTATATTCTTAGATACCTTAAATGGATAAATAAACTCAAATTAGAAGGGACCTTTAGACAATGGTTGCTGCCCAAATCTAATACTCGAACAGATTTGAAGGATTTGAAAAGCCGTTTCCAGTTGCTTGGAGTCAAATGATAGTCTTGGTTAAAGCAAAACATAGAACGTACAACTGAATGGTCATTGTTGCTTGAAGAAACATAGTGAGGCACATTGCAATGAAGAGATAGCCTGTGAGGTTGTCTTCTTGCCAAAATGTTATTATCCATGCAAATTTCAAAAAGCTTGTCTTCTTTGCTCTCAGAAATGCACAGATCTCGAAGAAGATCATGGATGCGACATGTTTTGACACCTCCACTAAAACTCTTCATTTGTGCTACTTGAACCAAACTACGTTCAATGAGCTCATACAAATAATCTTCAGCAACTTCCTCAGGATATCTGGTCCCAGATTGTTGTATAAATCCCTCAGCAACCCATAGTTCAAGCAGTTGCCTAACAGGTATCTCATAGTCTTCAGGGAAGATCCCAAGATACAGGAAACATGGTTTTAATCTTCTGGGCAAGTTGTCGTAACTGAGTTTGAGTACGATGTCCTTGACTTGGGTTTCATCTTGAGTGAGATACCAGTTAACATGTCCTACCACTTTGGACCATTCTCGGTATGACTTCTCCTTATGTGCAAGAAGCCCTGCCAAAACAACAAGGGAAAGTGGCAAACCATGACAACTTTTGACTATTTGTTTGCCTAGATCCTCTAGATCAAATGGGAACTCTTCTCCACGAAAAACTCTCTTGGAGAAGAGTTCCCAACTTTCTTCATCAGTAAGTAATTGAAGATAGAAAGGAGGATCTTGACTAGTGTGGATAGCCACCTCTTTCAAACGACTCGTAATTAGTATTTTACTACCATTATTATTGTTTGGAAAAGCATCTTGTACCTCATCCCAATCTTGAGCTTTCCACAAGTCATCAAGGACTAGTAGATACCTCTTCTTCTTCAAGCAGTCCTGCACTATTTGCTTCAGTTCATCCTCGCTTAAAGTATTAAGGTCTCTTGGTTTCTCTTTGCTCTTTTTCTTTTTTCCCTTCTTTTTGCTACTACACTCATATTCAGGGTTAGGCATCAAACAGTTGAGAATGCCAAGTAGAAGATCCTTAACTCTACAATCATTTGAAACATAAACCCATGCACGACAATTGAAATATGCCTTCACCTCATCGCTGTTATAGACCTTTCGAGCAAGGGTGGTTTTGCCCAACCCACCCATACCAATGATGGAGACAACATTGCTCCTTGATCCATCTTCACTAAGCAGCTGGATAACTGTCTTGGATTCCCGGACGAAACCAACTACATCATGTTCCTCCACATCTCTTCTCCTCTTGTGCAACAACTGCATCCTCTCCTCATCTTCTCTTGTCGACGATGATTCACTTTCTTGTTGGAAGACATCATACTTGATCTTGTTCTCACGTATATCACTAAGATTGGCTTTTATGCTCTCTATTTTCTCAGCAACATCATGAAGCAGCTTTGTGTGGGAAACACCATGGAACATTCTCCCTAGCTTGGATCTCCTCTTGTGCATGGCCACGTTGGCAACGAAGGTGTCGATGACATCCTCAGCTTCCTGAGCAACATCTCTGATCTGGTTGGCAACTACTTGCTCCATCTCCTTCTTGTTCCTCTTCCCTTCGAAGCTTTTGAGGAGCACGTTTATAATTTCGAGCTCACTGTGGAGGGATCTGATTCTACCTTCCAAGCCACATAGTAGCTTGGCTTCACTTGCCAGCAGCTGGGACAAGTTTTCTAGAAGGAAGGAAACCACACCATCTGCCATCACAGGGTTGTTGCGCGTCTAAGAAGAATATTGAGTTTAAAACTTATGATTTAGTGAAGGGAAAGTGATGGTAGGTGCTTGATGAGCATTGATTCATTAAAGCATCTACTCCTTCTTTAAATTTCTTATGTGGTTAGATTAGAGCTGGAAGGATCACAGGAAAGAAGCGCACTCAATAATTCAAGACGACTTTTGGAGTCAACAGAAGAGTAAAGTTCAGTTGCATCTTCCACTAAATTTCTAAGACAAATACTTTACAATGTTTACACTTTTCTAATATTTAATTATTGTGGTTGATGTTTTTCTTGTTTTAGTCATTGACTCTGAGTCAACATAACAGTTTCATTGCACCTTCGATGGAAAACAAAACGAGAGATACACAAAAAACACAGCCTTTAGAGTCAAAGGAAAAGCACTGCTGTTATTTTCACAATGGTAAGTGGAAACTTCATTTTCTGTTACAAACAGATGACAAATTAAAGAATAATTATTTTGATAAAACATGAAGCAGAATATTACCTAAAATGGGAAACAATGAAAATGAGTCTCATACTTAATTTGATCCTCCCAGTGAGGCCATTCACAGCTCAAACCCGAGTCTGGCTAAGTGACATTGAACTAGCTTATTATATACAGACATAACAATACAGAGTTCTAAAATAGCAATAGTGGGAATTTGAGAACTTACAAGTTACAAAAGGTTGGTGCTGCAGTTCATGTTCCTGCCACCAAGACACTGAATATGAAAGGTGACTTAGAATCACTACTAGTCTACTACTATTTCTGTTTGCGTTATGCTATAACTGAGACATTTTGTTAGGAAGGATAAGATTACCTCTTTTATAATAATAATAATAATAATAATAATAATAATAATAAGGACAATTTACGCATCTAAATTGTTTGACCCAATATTACGCAAATACATTGTTTCCAAATTTAATACGCAAATGCATTGTTTCACTATTTTATGTAAACCGCTACTGGCAGTAGCGGTTTACAGGTGTGCATAAACCGCTACAACCAGCCGTGGTTTATGTGTGTGAGTGTAAACCGCTGCTGCCAGCAGCGGTTTACGTGCGTGTGTGTGAGTGTAAACCGCTACTGGCAGTAGCGGTTTACGTGCATGTGTGTGTGAGTGTAGGCAGTAGCGGTTTACGTGTATGTGTGTATACTATTTAAATAATATTATAAATAAAAAATTTAATTTATCATTTCACAATATAATTTAAAAAATATAAATATGCATGTAATAAATTTTTTACTTGTATTTATTATTAGAAGTGAGACCAAATTACAAATAAAAAAATACAGTCTTCAAAGTATTGAATTATATAAAGCAAGACTAATTTTTTTTATTCTCATCTCTTTTAAAATTTATAAATAATAAAATAATTTATTTTTAGCCAAAAGTTTACTAAATTATATATTTTACTCTTTAAAAATCACTTCATTCTCTTTTATTTATATCAACCATACAAAGGAGATTGGAGAGTTTGAAAAAATAGGTTGTGTTCTTTGCTGCTGATTTGCATTTGAGGTTCTAGCTAAATGATTTTTTTTTATTTGTGCAACTTTGTTGTCTTATACCAAAAAATAAAAATTATTTGTATTTTACAGTTGATTAATTAGATAAATAATAGTGATAGCATCATAATTTTGATGAATAAAATAAAAAATATAAATATGCATGTAATAATTTTTTATTTGTATTTATTATTAAAATGAGATTAAATAGCAAATCAAAGAGTGAGTACACTCACAGAGTACTAAAATATATAAACTAAGACTAAATTTTTTTTTATCTTCATCCCTTCTAAAACTCATGAATGATAAAATAATTTATTTTTAGTAAAAAATTCACTAAATCATACACTTTTTTTTAAAAAAATTACTTCATTTTTTATCCATATAAATCATATGATTGCAAAAAATATATACTCCATTTTCTTTCTCTCAATTTTTTTGTAACTTAATTTAGCATAAACAAACATTTTTTCTAATAAACGTAAACCGCTAGATGAACACAGAAACCGCTAAATTAAGTTACAAAAAAAATTGAGAGAAAGAAAACGGAGTATATATTTTTTGCAATCATATGATTTATATGGATAAAAAATGAAGTAATTTTTAAAGAAAAAGTGTATGCTTTAGTGAATTTTTTACTAAAAATAAATTATTTTATCATTCATGAGTTTTAGAAGGGATGAAGATAAAAAAAATTTAGTCTTAGTTTATATATTTTAGTACTCTGAGTACTCACTCTTTGATTTGCTATTTAATCTCATTTTAATAATAAATACAAATAAAAAATTTATTACATACATATTTATATTTTTTAAATTATATTGTGAAATGATAAATTAAATTTTTTATTTATAATATTATTTAAATAGTATACACACATACACGTAAACCGCTACTGGCAGTAGCGGTTTACACTCACACACACATGCACGTAAACCGCTACTGCCAGTAGCGGTTTACACTCACACACACGCGCACGTAAACCGCTGCTGGCAGCAGCGGTTTACACTCACACACATAAACCGCGGCTGGTTGTAGCGGTTTATGCACACCTGTAAACCGCTACTGCCAGTAGCGGTTTACATAAAATAGTGAAACAATGCATTTGCGTATTAAATTTGGAAACAATGTATTTGCGTAATATTGAGGGTCAAACAATTTAGATGCGTAAATTGCCCTAATAATAAATACACATTCTTGTTAATTGTCACTCTATAACCAACTTTATCCTTTACTAGAAAGTAGAAACTCCTATATTGTTATTATGTTGTATTATCTTTTTTAATATATATTATTTTTAAATTATTTTCAAAACAAATAATATAAGAGGAGAGTGAGGAAAGACATTAATTTTGGGAGTGACAATATCACTCTCCAATCATTTCACCTCCACTAATCTTACTCATGTAAATATGTAATCATGTTTTTATTTTAACTACTTTCAGCTACACTCCCATGAATGCAACACAGAACTCAAGCTGCTGCTTCTTATTCAATGTCAAAAATACATAAACAAACCCAAAGCAGGGACACACAGAAATCAATCCTTGTAAGAACAACCCTTTTATGTGGATTGTGTCTGCACTTGGATTGCAAAGCCCAAAGGATAATAAATTGAATAATTCTCCACATACAAGCGTTTTTTTATACAAGTCTTTACAAGTCATTTATATTAACGCGCTTCGAACCGTTATTCCACGTTTTCACTGCACTTTCTTCTTCTTCTTGCTGCACGTTCTTCTTCCTCTTCCTCTTCTTCTTTTCTTTCGTTTCTTGCCTTCTCTTTCTCCTTCTTCATTTACGTGCTTTTCTCTCTGTTTTCTTTCTTCGTTATTCTCGATTTCCATTATTTTTTGACATCAAGCTCTGAAATCGTTTTTGAAGAAGAAAAAGCATCAGAAGATGAGGAGGAGAAAGAGAAAGAGGTTTGAATTATGCATAAGATGTACTTCAACGAATTTTGGGTGTATTTCTTAAATCCTTTGGGTGTAGTTTTGTAATCCTTTGGATGTATTTCTGTAATGCTTTGGGTGTATTTCTATAATCGTTTGGGTGAATTCCTGTAATCGTTTGGGTGTATTTCTAAAGTTCCATTATCTTCAAATTTGGCAAGAAATTCGTTTTCATGAAGGAGGAAGAAGAAGAGTCGTTCATAATGCATGGTGAGTAGCGCGCTTTGGAAACAGGAAGTGGTTAAATAACGTGCGTTTATTTACTCTTGAATGTGGGAGTGTAATGCGTGTGTTTTGTTGGACTTGTGCCAACTTGTAAGACTTATAAACCAAAAAGACTCGTATGTGTAGCAGCCCTCTAATAAATTGGTAGAATTGTAGATTTTAGTTTGGAGACTAAATTGTGTTAAAAACAAAAAATGATAAAGGAACGCAGAAGTCTCCCAATTCTGTAAGCACCAATGGCAGTGTTTTACAAGTGACAAGCATGGATGATTGGTGAATGATGAGGAATCTGCAATGCTTCATCATGTGACCAAATGATATTCTGAATTTTATTAAGTACAAGAGAGGGGTTTCAAGTGCCCTATTACATTTGCTTGTATAACTAGCTTGAATTAAGCGTTATTGTATACCTTCTTAACTAATTTTGAGTCTTAGGTAACGTTGAAAATTGAAATATGCACTGTAAGGGATGAAGGTTAAATGCTAGCTCTAGTTAACTAATTAAGTTGTAAAAGGTGTAACTGCAATCAGTTTTGCAGTCCAACGTAGCATACCTTCTACCCTTATAAATATGTGTACATCAGTATTATTGTGTCAAGCTAATAATACATACATCCAGAGATTCAATTCCTTTTCCTATAGTCAGTTTCCATTCTCTTTTCTCTCTGTCTTTCTTGAGACTCAAGTCATCAAAGATAAATTCTATTCATGCACTAGCAAAAGTTAAACTAATTGGTACTTGATTGCCTTATCTCTAATTAGAAGTAGAGTTTATTCTGTCAGTAGACTACATGAAAGAGTTTAAAGTGGACAAAAATATACACAAACAATTGTAAATATCAAAAAACACTTCAATAGTATATTAAATTTGGTGAATGCTATGGTGCCTAAAATATGGTGCCTAACTTACTAAAAAAGGTAAAGAAATAATATTTAATAAATTTTAAATATTTTATATTTACTTTATACATTTTATTTTTTACTTATAAAAGCAAGTTAGGCAATTTAGGCACCACAATGAAAGGCACTATAAAATCCACCATTAAATTTTATCAAAGTCCGAGCCATTAATCATACAAAGCTAGAACCAGTGCATTGCTATCGCCCATCAGATTCAGATTACTTCATAGTTGCTGTCACGAGGCATGCTCATATTCATAACATTATAATTTATAGTTTCATTTTAATAGTTTAAATATTCCAGCATTGATAAGTGTATCACTAATTCAAGCAGTTACGCCAATCAGGTCAGCTAGTTGTGGCATATTAACTATCATCTGATAAAAAAATTTCCCAAAGTATTTAAAGGAAAACACATGAGCTTCTCAAACAAAAGTGTAGGAACATCAAAATGCGCATATTTTGATGATTTATTTTCGAAAGAGACAGTGGATTTGGAAAGTGTAGGAACATCAAAATGCGCATAAGCCTGAAGAGAGACCAATGCAATATTATGAGCACCAAATCACTATCGGCAACGTACAGCACTGATAAAGCTACGGAATAAGGCCAATCAGAGACTCTAATTTGTTGCCTTCTTAGATCCTAAAGCTGCTAATAAAAACTTCAATACATAATAAAAAAATGAAAATCGGATTTTTTTTTCACTTGTTGATAATTAAAAACTGGTCGAAATCACACCGGAAAACTAAAAAATGCCTTTTTCTTTAAATTGATAGCTGAGAAGGTAACGGTGGCCTCAGATCTGAAAGGATTGGTGTATCGATCAGAGAAACAAATCTCAGATGGTACGGACAAATTGATATGCATCACAGGCCAAAGGTTAAACCATCAAGAGATAAAAAAAAAATCAGAAAATTCGAAAAGCGAAAAAAGGTAGTAAGAGGAAACTAAGCATCAGATTTATCTATTCGGAGAGAAGACATAGCATAGCATCCGCAGCGAAAATGTAAGCTTCAGAGTTCAGAGTAACCATGTCATTTAAAAGCGAGTGTGCCCGACTGCCAGTTAAATAGGCAACCCTGAAACAAAACCCTAAACCCTAATTTTTCTTGGGAGAGACAGGGAAGTTTCAAAGCCCGAAAGTTCCAAAATCAAAGTTTTGGGCTTAGGCTGCGTAACCATTCCCGGAAATACACACACAAAAAGAGTTCAGCCCGTCCAAAAATAAATATGGAATGGGCCCATATTGTTATAGGCCGAATGTGAATGAGAACGTCGATTTGTATTTCCCGCATATACTCCTCTGATTTTCCCGCCATAACAGCGCAGTGAGCCAGTGAGGTTACTCACTTCACCTGCTTTTGTTGGCTTGGCACATTACCCCTCTCTCTCTCTCTCTCTCTCTCTCTCGATCGAGCATATTTCACAGCTTAATCGAATGGCTCCTTCTTCTTCTCCGATTGTTACTGATTCACTGGATCCATCAACACCTACCGAAACTCTTGACAACGATCTTCAGGTTCTCTTCGCCTCTCTCTCTCTCTCTCTCTCTCTCTCTCTCTCTCTCTCTCTCTCTCTCTCTCTCTCTCTCTCTCTCCATTATACTAGTTTTGAATGTAGCCTTGCGGTAAATACTAAATAGCTTGTGATACTCCTTAGTCCTTTCATAAATTCTTCGTTAGTTTCCAGCTCTGATTGATGCTTAATATAATCGCGCACCGATCTTGATGCTGGTGATAGGTCTTTCTTAACTTCGTTTATTTCCAGCTCCGAACGATGCTTAGTATAACATACGCACCGATCTTCCAGACGAATAACGCGTGCTTTTATTTTATTTTTAAAATCTTATTGATCTTCATTCTAATTGCTTTGAATAGTTATAGGCGACTGATTATAATATATACTGTGGAAATAACATCGTTTATTTTGCAATTTAAACTAAATTTTTTGTTTCATTTTGGAGCGTCTGTTAATGATTTGACTAATTTCAAACACACGACAAATGCGATATAAGTTATATTGCAGTAATCGCTTGATAATTTATTGGTACTTCATAACGAGTGAATAATATGTAATTTGGCCTTCAAAAGGATATTTCCGACATTGCTGTGTTCTATCAACTGCAGATGAGCAATTTCCCGTGCTTTATTTGTAATTCCGTAAAGGCTATAGATTAATTTTCATCACAATATGCGGAGAAGATAGAAGAGAACAAGTGTCATATGTAGTATTTGATCTATTACTAAAGGAGTACTGATTTTTAATTCTATTTTGTGTTCGTTTTTGATAGCCATTCTTTGTTCTTCACAAACCTTCATCCCGAAGAAAAGATAGATCATCAACAGGACAAGGTAAACTGCGAAAAAGAAATGAGCTGTCTTCACCGCAGAACACAAAGAAACAGGAAGGAAGTGTGAACGAAGAATGTGACCACCATTTGTTTAAGCCGCTACAAATTGAAGCATTTAACAGTGTTTGGTCAAGAATCGAGTCCACCATTAAGGTTCTTATTTATCTTTTTCCATTTTCCTTGTGTCTTGTGGCTTGTGGCTTGTTTTTCTCTATGCTCGAGTAGGGAGATTTAGGAGGTATTTTTAACTTTTAACTCTTTTCCCTTGAATGATCTAATATGAAAATATTGATTCCATTTAGGATGTTTTGAGAGATCTCAATTCTAGTGCATTTAAAGATATACAACTATGGATTCTGGAGTGCTTCAATGCTGCTAGATTGCATGGAGAACCTAATATCACAGAAGCAACTCGATCCTTTCCTATTCTGAGTAATGCTACTCCTGGTCAACTGTCCACTGCATTGGTCATTACCAGTAAGTTTAGGCATTATCCTTTTTGGTGAATCCCATGAATGCTATGATTCTTGGTAACTCTGTCTAACTAAACAGATGTTCATCAAATCTATGATCGACAGGAAATATAGAATTTGTTGATGATATATTGACCTTTGAAGAGCTCGGTCATTTCTTGAAATCCCATGGATGCCATGTAGCCAAGCTTTCTTCAGTGGATTTTTCAATGAAAAACGGAATTGCTGGTTGCTTAAAAGCTTTATTGCGAGAGTTTCCACTGGGTGAAATTGATGTGGGTTTTTATCTATACTTACTAGTGCATTATTGAATTAGTTTTATCTACTCGTACCTTCAATTTTACTATTTCCTTAATATTGATGTTGAGCAGTCAGCTGATATTTCAATCTTAGCATCATGGTATAGAGAACAAGACAACAACAATAAACCACTAGTGCTTATCATTAGTGATTTGGAAAGGTGTTGCGGATCTGTCTTAACGGAATTTGTCCTGATGTTGAGGTATAAGCATCTTCTAAAAGTTTATTTCCATGTAAATTGATAATGTGATTTATGTTTGTACATCTACTTAGATTAACTAAGCTGGGGCTTCACTTCGCATGTGTCTATTGTCACTAAACATGGGATATATACTTTGTAAAATCTTTTTTATTTAACTTTTTTTTTTGTATAAGGAGGAGCATTCACATGTATAATATGATATTGCCTTACGTATGCTTCCTCTTTTTCCACTAGCGAATGGGTTGTCAAGTTACCAGTCATCTTAATAATTGGAGTTGCAACGACAGTAGATGCCCTAAGAAATGCTCTGCCATCTCGTGCTCTCCAATGCTTATGTTCCTCCAAGTTTATGATTGGAACACCAGATGAGAGAATGGATACAATTGTTGAGGCTGTTCTTGTGAAACATAGCACTACATTTAATATTGGTCATAAAGTGGCACTCTTTCTAAGAAATTACTTCATTAACCAAGATGGGACATTAACATCTTTTATAAGAGCTTTGAAGGTTCACAATCCAGTTTTTTCGTTTCCTGTTATTTGTATCTCAAAGATATACCGTGATTTGGACTATGACTATGCCTTCCACACTTAATATCTTTTGATTATATCTCAGTTAGCATGTTTGTTACATTTCTCCATGGAACCGGTCTCTCTCATACATGGGCTTATGCTGGCAGAAGACCAAAAGGTCTATCTTATACTCTTTAGGTTATGTTTTTCTTGTTATGATTAATTGATTATTGTTTTGTTTACAATTTTTTATTTTTCTAGGAGGTAATCTTGTGAAAATTTATTTGACATTATATATCTAGTTTCTATGTTGAGTGGTTTTGCTGATCATTGTTCTCTACATCAGAAAATTAGAAATCTAGAAGATTGTGTGAAGATATAGTTCCTCAAACATTAAACGAGTTCTAATCATGCATAAATCAAATATAACTAACTAGTGGTTAGAATTGAATCTTTAACATTTTTAGTAATTTTCATTTTTTTTAATTATAATAGATAAACTGAATGTAGTTTTCATCAAGAAGAATCTGCAAGTGATAATTTGATATGCACCTGTTTCCAAGACATGGCATATGTTGACCAATTAATTGTATAAAAGTTTTCTATAAATCTTTAAATAAAGAAGTTAGCAGCTGCAAACCAATCTTGGGAAAACCGAGTGTATGTACCTGAGCACATGCGTGTGTTACTTTTTGCTAAATTAGCTTCTTTGTGGATTAAACAAAATAGTAACATAACATGAGTCACAGGAGAATCATTTCATCTTATGTTCATATGTTCTGTTGATATGAATCTTACCTAAACTGTTTGCTCACTATTGTTTACTTGTTAGCATTTTTTTTATTATTATTTCAATGTTTGGTAAAAAATGGACTCTCAGGATTGGATATCTGCATTGTCACCTGAGATTTTGTTGAAATACATGGATGAATTTCCATCATATGATAGGTATTGCTCTTCACAAATTTTCTTGTTTTAATTATATTTGCTTAACGGAGATGACAAGTTCACCCTTCAACTAAAACTTATCAAGGAGTCAAATTGCTAATCAAGCTGGAAAGAGCATTGCCCAGGGTTTGTCAGATTTGATGACAGAGAAAAGGCTATGGAGCACCGCAGTTCTTGTAAGATTTTGATAATCCATTCTTATGATCAAATTCCCTTGCTTTCGAAACTTATGACTCCCCTTTTCATGGTGGAAATTCTATTTCACTTTCTATATAAGTAGGTCTATTGCATTACTAGTTAAATTCATCTGCCGATAATAAATTAGAAATATTAAGCATTCATTTTAACATGCCATGGTGAGATTTGCCTACCCTACTTCATAATAGTTAATGTGGTAAAGTTGGAGTTCATGATACTAATTTTTCTTTGTGCTCAGTGCCTATGTGAAGCTGGAAAATACAGCAAAGTGCGACTGCTGGACTTGTTTTGCGAAGTGCTCAATCCAGATTTGTACCCGCATAGAGATTCCGTTTGTCACATCAGGAATGAAAAAGATCAAGGGTTGTCTTCAACAAATGGCCACAGTCAACAATACTCTTCCGTTCAAACCGGTGGTTTGATTCGCCAAATAGTTCGCAAAGTGAGGTACATTGAAATATGAAGTTTATTTTCTTTCAAGTACCGAGAAAGGTTCTTGATGCAATACTATTTGCCATTAAGATAATGTATTTTAGCAGTAAAGCAAGGTGGATATATAGAGAAGCCATGAAATCTGTTTTGTTTCTAAAGTCAAAGATGACATCTAAAGCATATAGCTGCCTCCTTATATTGTTAAACTTTACCTTGATACTACAAGTTTAATCGAACGCTGGAATCTAGTATGAAATAAAATCGAAAACCATGCCACTGTAAATATGTAATATGAGAATGGGAGATACCAAATAGTGGCTCTAGCAAAACACAATTTGATCACTGAAATTGAGTTGTAATTATTTATTTTCTATTGAAACTATTTAAGTGGAACTTTCCATTTATCCTGTTAATCAAAGCAAACCCGTTGATTCACCAATTTCAATTTTCAAAGAGACTAATTTTTGTTTATTTCAAATATCTGTAGACTTCTGACCGAACATTATGCAGGGATCTCCCTACAGGAGCGCTTGGTCAACTGATAAAGAGTTGGGAAAAACTTACCGCAGATATTTCCGAGGTATTGTCAACTAGTCTTTACTGTGTACAACTTCCTTCTGTTTCATTCATTCTACCTATTCGTTATTGTGGTGATATTGAAAATTGATTCCTTGTGAAAGCTCGTAATCGTTAAATAATGATTTGATTTCTTACAGATTCATGATAAATTGAAAACGTTTCAATCTTCAGTAAGATGTGAAGATAGAAGGAGTCCACGCAAGAGTTCCAAGGACATATCCAAGTAATATTCTAATTCTTTCTTATTTCTAATGATTTACTTTAAAACAGATCTTAGTTTAATTGTTGAGATTGTTTACTGTGCATGGGGCTTGTCACTTGAGGAAAAAATAAGCGAAGTTGTGATTTCTTGGCAAAGGAGGTTGATTCTTCATTGATTATACTGGTCTGTTTGATTGAGAACTGAGAGAGACCAATTGTCTGGGTCCTTTTGTTGGGGTCCCAAAATGCTTGGATGCCTCACCCACAAGATTGCACTGTTTGAACTAATGTTGGACTTAACCTAAACAAGGGAAAGCGGGCCTAGATACAGAATAGTGAACAAATGAATATCAAATTAAAGATTCTACAAACATTTAAGTTTAAAAAATGATTAACTAACGGATATGATTGTGATGTACTTCATGCTTTGAGGTCAAAACTCACCTTCATGTAATATAGGAAAGCTTTTAGCTTGTTTCTGGTTGGATTTTGTGAGCTTGCTTTTTGTTGTGGTTGTCAAATCAAGACTCCTTGTCTGATGCCTATAACAATTCCTTATAATGATGTATGCTGGTTTCTTTGCTTTGTTTTCTTAATTGAGGCTAACTATTTTTATTCAGGAGATATGGATCGAAAGCTTCATTAGACACTGACAATGAGTCGACAATGTTAAACTTGCAAGCTGTTGCATTTATAGATTGCTTAGTTAGGTAAGGTTTTGTATTCTGTTTTGTTTCATATTTAGATTGATTGTGGAAAGCATGATGCCAGTGTTTTATAGTGAATTTGGGCTTGTTTAGAAAGATTATTTTTTAGTGATGTCTCTTTAAAAGTACTTCTATTCTATCAATTATATAAAAATAATGTTCTATAAATTGTTGGCTCAATAAATGGGTTTGCATGCGTTGTCTGTGTCCCTGTCTATTTCTGCTAAGCAAATAAAACTGAAACAGGACAATAGATTGATCAGTTTTTTTTCATTATGGTCAGGGGACTATAGGTGTGAGCGCAACTTTTCTATGATTGATATTCAAAGTTCATCGTCTTAATATTTAATAGACTTTAAGGTTAATATGTATAACTAGTTGGTGAACTAAATAAGCACCAATACTCCAGCATTAAATTTTATTGTTTGCTTAGAAGATGGCATTAAATTTGATTGAGATGTTGTACTATAAGCACCAGAAATGCTGATCTCTCACCCTCTCATTTTCAGAAAACATTATTAGGTATATTATGTACTGTGTTCCTCTTTTCTATTCTTCTTTTACGCACAACAGTGCCAAGTAACGTTGATAAAACGCGATCCATTCCCACCTTCAATTGATATGAATTTTGATGATATGATTTTCTATGACAACAAATGCTAATTCAGTTGTACAGGTTATGAATGCATCTCTCAAGTAATGTATTGTGCTGTGTGTGATAATTGATATCCCTGTGGTTTTGTTTCATCCTAGTGTTATACACAATAATGGACTATGTCGCAGGTCCTAAATGATGTTTATTTTTAGCGAAAACGAATAGCACTCTTTTATTGCTGGCTAAGTGTTGTCACTGATTAACCTTTTCGTGCAACAGAAATTATATGAGGCCAATCGAATGCATGCCTTTTCATGAAATTTCCTGCTTCAAGAATGTTGAGAAACTTCAAGTGGTAAGAGATTTAGGGTTTTCCTCCTTGTCCCCTGCCCCAAATTTAAAAAAAAAAACTCAGTACATGCCTTCCATATAGAGAGGATGCAGTCGCAACTTATTGTGCTGTCTAACATTTATCTTAGACACTGCCAGGTCAAAAGCATACTAAATCTTCAGACAATGTGTACCTGACAAACATTTCATTTATCTTCCAAAGAGTTGATCACCAAAGCTTGACTCTGTCCATGTTCGTGATTCTTGAGCTACCATTGGTTTAGGTTCCGGTGTTCAAGTTCCTGACTAAATTTCATTTTTGTTGAGGATTTTTTATGATGAGGCATGGAGCTACAGATTTCTGTTGTAACTCTTCGGAAATGGGCTTTTTGGTGCTTTTTTTTTTTTTTCATATAAACTATGAATCACTAAATAAGATTTCATTCCCCCTAGACGTTATATTACTCGTGGAGTTACTATAATTCAATCGCATCAACCGCATCGCATAAAGTTAATACACCTAGCGAAGTCATGTATGATTAAGTTTGTTCCTCTACACTTCTAATTTACTTTTTGCTTATCGTAGGTTTTGATTGGAGATCCAAGAAGAAGAATTCAAGCTGATCTGTTGGATTCACATAAGATTTTAAGTTGCGGTTGCTGTAACAAAACTGGCAATGCCCTATTGCCATCAAGACAGGATTCCTCAATTCTGTAAGTCTATCTAGTGATTATTAATTTAGTATAGCATGCCCTAGGTTGAAAATGAGGTAATCTCCCCCGATTCTAAATATTCATGTGCCCCAACCGAAAAAGTGAATCTTTATTTTATATTTGACCAACCCTATTCATTATTCATATACCATGATCAGTACTTGAGGGTTGACATTTATTAACGTGTTTCACCTTACATATGATGTAATCTTGGTTGTGAACAGTAGTATGCCACAACCACAGTGGTGTTTCTAAACTGAAATTTAGAAAATTATACAGGTATTCCCTGGCTCAAGAGCACGGAGATCTTATCAATCTTCACGATTGGTTCCAGTCTTTTAGAACAATTCTTCACCAAACAAATAAACGGAAACCAAAGTCAAAGCAGTCACCCCAGCCAAAGAAGAGAAAAGATACAGCTGGATCTGGAGACCAAAATGAAGCATCAATCCAGTATCCTTTATGCTCCCCATTTTACATTGTTCCTTTCACATAGCAAGATATGATGCTGAGAATGCATTGGTAGGTTATCCCTACATGACAAGGGGCCATTTTGCATCTCACTCAACTATGATATCTTCATATTTTTTTCTTTTTTTTCACTTTCCTCCTAATTTTTCATTAGTGGCCGGGGAACAATGTTATTTATAAAATGAATATGCTAACATCCCCGAGTTCTTCCAACATTACTTTCTTCCAAATAGAAAATTTTAGTTAGATTTGATTATCATAGTCAACCCTGATAACTAAAGTGGTAGAACTACTGAGCATCTTACTTAACCATGCCTAAAGTTAGCCTTGATTGCCGCATGTTTATTTTGCTAGTTAATGTGCTATCATATTCAATATTTCTCTAGAATTATGGGATGCATGGCTCATGCGTTTTAGATTATTGCAGTCTCGATGTCTTTTTCTCAATCAGGTCCGAAAATGTTACTCACACTGCAGAACCATAGTATGAAATCTTTTCGGGTGAATATATTTATTTGCAGCAGATTTCTCTCATGAACATGCTTAAGAGACAAATCTTAGGCTGAAAAAAAACCTGCTGTAACGAGTTGCTCTTCTTTAAATGCATCTAAATTGAAGTTCAACTCTGGAATTTGATATTCGTGTTATATTTTGTGATTTGTATAGGCATATTTGCTATTCCATCATTATTGCTGTAATTGCGAAGCATTTTGTTGATGTTGCCATGTTGGTTTCAATCCTTAACCTTGTGTTGCCAGAGCACGCTTTTGCAGAGCAGTTACAGAAATGCAGATTACCGGGCTGCTTAGAATGCCAAGCAAGCGCCGCCCAGATTTTGTACAAAGAGTAGCATTTGGACTTTGAACTTTGAAGGACGTTTGATGCCCGGTGAAAATTCAGTGCAGTTAACTTTACGTAAATTATTTAACGGTTCTCATCTGTCAAATTTACGTGAGATTGAACCTTAATGCTCTTTGTCATTTCCTAATTCTCTTATTCCAGTGTAATTATAATTTTATTTTCTTAAATTATTTACTTCCTCATACTCCGTCAGCTCTTCGATTAATTGATGCATCTCATCCAACACAAAGGATTTTGAAGGTAAGGCCAAAAGGAACAACTGCGATTTTTAGGGCCAAGTAGAGTAATATATCTTATAAATTAGTATGAATTTAACTAATTCAAAAATAACACTTTATCAGTAATTTTCCTATTGATTTATGGTTATATTTATTAATCTCACTAATAAGAAACATATTTTTAAAATATTTCAATTAATATGTTATATAAAAATTAGATGTAAATTTTTTAAGTTTACAAGAATTAAATATATTGAAAAAATTGAAACTTTTACTTTTATCTTAATTAATACTTTATTTTTAAGTATAAATATATTACTTCATGGTAGAAGTAGCATTGATACTTGTGCATGTTTCATTGAGATCATGCAGAAATCTAAATAAGTTGGAATAATCCTTCTCAATATGAGAATGTACGGTCAAACGAATGAATTGTTTAGAATCCGTACAAGAGTTTGTTTAGGTTTAATTGCCCTAAATATGGCAGAAAATTATCAAAATATTAGTGAACAAACTGTGCTTTTATTTATCGACAACATCTAAGTGAAATTTTTAAAAAATAAGAAAAGGATAAATTGATTTCGAATTTTTTGGTCTGCAAAAAGATTTAAAAATATATTTGAATCTTTAACTTTTTTAAAATTTGCACATATTAAATCTAAATCTAATTTTAAAAACTTTCTCGGATCAGTACAACGAGTTATGTTTGATTTTTTCATTGAGTTTGACAAACTCAAATGAAAATGAGGGATCGATATGTTCAAAATTTTAAAAATATCAAAAATTTAAATGTATTTTTAAATCTTTGATGACTTAAATGTTTATAAATCAAAAGGTCAAGAACCTATGTCTTTTTTCAAAAAATAATTTTTTTTGTAATTTTTTAAAAAAAAATATAAAAATAAAAATAATATAATATTTAAATATATTATGAAAATATTTTTTAAATAAAAGGTATTTTTAATATTTTTTATTTTTATTACTAAGAATTTGTTAAATATACTAAAAATTAGTAATATTCTAGATCAGATTTTAAAAAATTTAGTCAAATAATTTAATTCTTAATAAATTGTAATCACCAAATCAATCCTTAGTTTTATTTTATTAGACAAATAATTTTTACGCTACATTTTGATTAAAAAAAATAGATAAATTATTCCTTGTTATTATTCAATGAAAAACATAAGTCTCTAAAGACAAATTTGTCTAATAAAATAAAAATTTGAATAATGATTTAACGGGTAAATTTTGTTTAAAACTAAAGTAACCAACTAAATTTCTTAGGAATTGATTTGCGAAAAAAATATTTTTCATTGAAAAAAGATTTTTTTATAAGTGATTTTTAAAAAAAAATTAAAATAATAAAAATAATCTTATATTTGAGTATTTAATAATTATATTTAGGTACAAATGTACAATAATATAAAAATATTTTTATTTATTATATTAAAAATATCTTTTTTTAAAGTAAAAAAATCCTTAAAAAGTATATATTAGAGCTTGTAAAAAAAGAATATTTTTATTTTTACTATTAAATTTTGTCACGCTACAAAAAAAAAGGTTATTACTAGAGATGGCAACGGATCTATTGAGGCAGAAATCTCTCCTTCATTTCCTGTCTCGGTTTAGTAAAATGTTTTTGTCTCTACTCCATTTCCGTCACGAATCCTCGTTAATTTCTTCCACAGAAGAAGCGGATACTCGCAAGTACCCAAAGATAATTAAATATTATTAAGTTTAAATTTTTTTTAAAAATAATTAACATAATCATAATAAAATTTTATATAATTCAACTAAATATATCAAATTAAATATAATTCAAATATAAATTTAACAAAGACACAAAATTTTTAACATATAAATTAAAATAAAATGAATTAGAATTACTTATATAACTTTTATATATATAAGAACATTTAATTAAATTTTATTTGGTGAGATTTTGCAAGTTTCCATGGAGTGGATATTTAAATTTCACTTCCGTCCTCATTTATTCGTGAGACAGGTCTCTATCTCCGTAAAAATTTTGCGAGTTCAATTAACCTTCCCGACATAGATAATATTCTTTTGAAAAAGTCTCCAAACTTGCATTAATCACTGTCTATATAATATACTACTTTCATACTTTTATGATTCTTATTGTATATTTTGTTACTTGAATTATTTTAGTATGGGAAATGCTAGTTGTACAATATTAATCAGCCTTTAATCAGCCTTTAATCAGATTTAAATAATATTTAATTATTTTTTTAGTGTAATATGTTCCTATTTTGTAGATACATATCTATAATTAGATTTTAATTTAAATTTAAATTTTAAAACACACTCACTTCATTGGTGGTTACGGTGACTTTGCTTTACTTTCGTAACTTCACGTAACAGTTTTTTAAATTCCTTATTTTACGGGACATTCACACGCATTAGTGAATCCCAAACCAAAAAAGACGCTGCCAGCTCCATCTCGTCTTTATTGGTGAAGACTATCACCACCTTCCAGCTGAAGCACTCTCTCATTTTGCATTGGTGAAAGGTATCATTATTTTCCACACATGTGTTTATGTAATTTGTTAAGAAATATCATGTTCAACATTTTTAATTATATTTTAATTTAAACATAAAAACACTCTGCTGATTTAATTGGAACAAGGTTGATCTTATTTAATTTTATTAATAAAATTGTTGTAAATAAAGTACTTTTGATTAATAATATAATTAATCTTTTGATTTTTTATTCGATCAAATGAATATAATATTTATTATTTAAATTATTAGTTGAATTTTTTTCGATATTTATTAGTTTTTAAAATTATTATAATCAACAATTAATTTAAAATTGTGTTGTTATTTTTCGATTATAACACATCTAAGAGATTTTTACGATTTTGATGTGTTTTAAAATATTTTGTATATAATATCATACTATTAGATGTATTATCATTGAAAAGTAACGAAAAAATCCAAACCAATAATTTAAATAATAAATATTAGATGCATTTTATCGAATAAAAAATCAAAAGATTAATTGTATTATGTACGTTTTTATTTAAAAACTAGAATTTAACGATTTTGAAAACGTTTATATCTAAAAACTAGATTTTTATCATTTTAGATGTGTTTTAAGAATATTTTGTATATAATATCATACTATTAGATGTGTTATAATTGAAAAATAAAAACACAATTTTTTATGACTATACCAGCTACATCTTTTCTTATAAACTCTAGATTACTTTTTGCTTCTTTACTCAAACTAATTAAGTACACGTCCTGAATCGTAATCATCCACGCTAATTACTTGTACAAATTCTTATCTTTATTCTCATTCCAACAAATAGATGTATTTCTTTTAATTTCAGTGTAACCAGCTCATGCAACAAAAATAACATCTTTCAATCATTAACACACTACTAAATAGAACTTAATCATAATTTTTTTGCACCCATCAGAGTTAATCCATTCTAAAAAGTAAAAAACCTTTAGAATTTTAAAAGTTAAATTTTAAATTTTGAGTAATTTGAATTTTAGATGTGTATTTAAATTATAAAATATTATTATATTAAATATATTAAATTTAAAACAGAAATTTAAGATTTAAATTTTAAATGTTAGTTTGATTTAATTTGAATTTTAAATATGAATTTAATTCTTAAAGACACTAAATCTATTTACAATTGTTAGATATGTTAGTTTTATTTTGTTTGAATTACGATAAAAAAAGGCTGAAAATTGTACCATATTTAAAGGATACCTAGTTGAACCGTAATAATAATAATAATAATAATACTATTAAACTACTCTTCTACTTTAGTCCATGACAACAATAAAGAAGTATCGTGGCCCACAAATTCAGCCCAACAGGATACAAAAAATTCAATTTTAATTTTAGTCTTTATTATCTTATCTTTATCTTATCTTTAATTGTTCTTATCTTATCTTTATTTGCTTTTATCTTTCATAGAATAATGCTCTATATATATTTAGTTTTACCCTCATAATTTACAACACACTTCAGTACAATTCAATCAATCAACAATCAATAAAAGTTCTTTTCTTTGCTTTTCCTATTCTTTCACAATTTTATCATATTAAACTATACATAATTTACGACACAACGAATTTGCATGTGTCAATCAGGAAATCTCATTTAACAGGATTAAACTCTCAATATAATTTAGTGTTGTTAAAATAAAAATGTGTCGATCCTTCCCTTGAGAGAAACATGCATTCAATCACCCAAATAATGGTACTCAAGTTTGATTGAAAAACATTTTGAAAGGAAATATATTCTGTTACTCAACTTATTCTGTTACTCAACTGTACGTCTTTAGGGACGTAGATAAATAATAATAATAATAATAATCATCATCATCATCATCATCATCATCATCATCTTTTAAAAAGTTAAACGTAAAATAAGTAAATAACCGGTGAAAAAAAGCTAGTGCTATATTATTAACTTTTTCCCTACATATAAGAACATGAGATGAGAGTCATGAAACTTATTGCAGTACAGACAACAGTATGATGAGATTTGAATACTGTTTAACTGGAAGGTTTCTAAGTCGTTATCTATTTCTCGGTCTAATTTGAAATTACGAATACGAGAACTATTCTAAGTGAAGCTAACCAGATAAAGGAATTAAAAGGAGATACTCACTTTATATTATTATGTATTGTTGTTGTGGGAGAAAACAAAAGATCCCGACCTGCCGGATTCCATTGTTATTGCGCCATCAGGTGATCTTGGGAGAGGAGTAAAACTTGGGGTCCCTCAGAAACCTTGAAATCATCTCTGCCTTCTCAGCAGAAAGGTCTGTGTTCTCCAGAATTTGGTCTTTGGATGCCTTGGCAATTGCTTGGACAGAACCAATAGCTTGACTAAGCTGAATTGAGCACCAGAATGACAAAATAACTCAAGCTATGCCTATATGCATATGCTTATCATGGTTTCATTTCACATTTAAGTCAAATATTAGGTGATATAGCTATTGTTAGAGAAAGATACTCCAGAGTTTAAACATCTATATAATCAAGAATCTTGAGCTTTAGCGCTGTTAGGTTTAGGCATGAAAAATCACGAAAACTAAAATGAGAAGTTGCTTCATATAAAATGATTTACCGCATTTGCGTCATGATTGTCAATGCCTGGAATCGAAGTAACCACTTTAAGGTAGAAGTTCATTCCTTGCACCGATAGCTTCTTCTTTATAACCATAATAAAAGTTCATGCATTAAATCAATATTTAAGTTTAATTCTTAAGTCCTGGCAGCTAATTATAGTATGCACCTCGCACAACTGACCTCAGCTTTCAGTTTCTCTCCAATTTTCTGCTGCTTGTATACTGTAATTATTTTTAATATAAGAAATGTCAATTGGAACAACACATCAAAGTTGGTACACTAAGTTTCAGTTTTTACCTCCAGATGAATGAGCTATTTTTACCATCTTTTCAAACCCCATCTCTATGTCCTGAACTGGAACAAACGTAGGCTTGCCAATCACCATCTCAAATCTATTCGTAAAACATAAACATGGATCTTGCTTTCTCACTATTGAAGTTGTACATAGCAAATGATCAATCAGAACAAAATAAAAGCAACGTATGTAACTCACTTGAAGTATGACTGAATAAATGAATTCATTTGCTGTTTTGCTGGGAGTGTGATGATAACATAAAAACGTGCAAATTGTGTTCTCAATTTCTGAACTCTGCATGAGAAGATTTGAATATAACATAAGACTCGAAAATCTCTTTATGAAATAGATAACAAAGTCCCAACTAAAGACTTGAAAACCAGCAGCTCAGTTACCTGCTGAAGATCAGAGACACGTTGTTGCAATCCCAGTTAGTCACAAAAACAAATGCTACAGACAAACCCCCACAATTGAAAATGAAGTCCTGCAAATAAGCTTCTCAAAATTCAGTGGAGAGTCGGTATTTGAAATAAACATTAAAAGAACATAGAATCTGTAAATTACAGGAGCAATAGGGACAAAATTAAGGCGAAAAGAATTTGCAGAGAGGAAAGTGGAGATGAAGTTGATAACATATGGATGTTGTTCCCCTTTCCATACATTTCTCATCAAACAGACGCCCCCTGTGCCTGCAATAATACATAATGGTAGCCTCATTATATAGTGTCGGATGCAATTTTCTGTGATTAAACATTTAAGCACGAAAAATAAATATAAAAACAAACATGTGATGCTATAATTGCCTGCATCGAGCTGTATACTCAGTACAGGGTTAAGACAGGGCATACTTTAGAAGCTAAAACAAATAGATAATGATCGAAATTCAGAAGCATTATAATATACTTTTAATCTACGGTTGCAGGTTAACAAGCAGCTCAACCAATACATAAGCATTCTCTTGAAAACGCCATTACTGGTACCTAAAATATTCTCATATGCCTCAAATCAATCCATGCTATAGCTAGATTTGTTGCACCGTAGTCCATAATTAATTTATGATAATTACGAATTGTTAGTTTTGTACAAGCTACTTAGGCAGTTATAAGGGAAGTTAAACTTGTCAATCTCTTATTCCCTGTGATTCTGTGAATAAAAACCAGTCTGATTATTCCATGAATTGTAGTGAATTAAAAACACTTCAAAAGATATTTATCGTATTGGAAGTGTGAAAACAGATCGATGAATAAAAGCAATAGATACCTAAAACACGAAATTCAAATTGATTTTGAAATTTTCTTCTGCCGATACACATGAAGTTGTTCCTACACCGAAATCAAATCAAATCGAAAGAAGAGAAAGAGAATCGTGTGAACCTACTCTTCTCGTTTCATCTTGTTATTAGTAAATCAAAGCCTCATTATTACTAATTTTACTACTGTATCAGCTAGCATTAGATCGGTTCCATATCCTCGATGTATAGGATTCGTAGTGCTAACAAACGGAATCCAAGCAAAACAAAACATGATTAATTTTCTCTCGATCAAACATAATCGATAAGGAAAACCAAAAACTAAGAATATTCAAAAAAAAATGAACTAAATCGATAAGCAGAGCATTCGTGTCTGGAAACGGAATTGTGACGGTTACAGTGTTTTTCAGGTGATTAAGAAAACAAAAGATCGGTACCGGATAACGTGGCATGCGATGGAGCTGAAGTAGTTGAATCACTGAGGTGCATATCCACGAAAACTGAGAACTAAGCATCAGAGAAAGAAGAAGCGATTTGTTAGATGGATCTCGAACTCGAAGCTCGTTCTCTTTCGGTATTGCAGAGCACGAAGAACGAAATAGAAGATGGAACGTGATTCCCGTCTCCAGTACACAAAAATAAGTGTTTCCCGCCACCGTTTTAAACCAAATTAATGGATTATACTTTTCCGGCCTTTAGTCAGTCTTATAGAACCAGAAGTCCAGAACGGACCGGTCGTTTGACCGGAAAATCGAAAAACGAGTGGTCTAGTCCATT
Source organism: Arachis ipaensis (assembly GCF_059453495.1). Classification (NCBI taxonomy): domain Eukaryota; kingdom Viridiplantae; phylum Streptophyta; class Magnoliopsida; order Fabales; family Fabaceae; genus Arachis; species Arachis ipaensis. Next base: position 12,500,223 of record NC_142438.1, read on the forward strand.
CCTTCTGAATGTAAGATCGGATTAATTTTAGAATTGGTCAACAGACTTCAAAGTCGCTGAAAATCGGTCGGATCACAAGAAACCGGTGAACTGCATGGATCCGTGCACGTCCACCCGTGCCCCGGTGGAGCTCGCAGCTCTACCATATTCCAAGTTAGGAGTGAACGTGAATTAGATCGAAAATAAACTTAGATCGATCCACACATTTGCGGATTGAATGGATATTGGATATATATACAAAACATCAAAATATTTTAAAAAGCTTATCTTTGTTAAAAAATAATAATAAAATTTTTTTCTACTTTTTTTAATATATTTATTTTTAAAATATTATTAAATATATTTTTTTTACATAATAAAAATAAAATAATATAACATATATAATAATTATTAATTAAAATAAAAAAATATTTACTTATTAGCATACTTTTACATGTTCATGTGCTCCAACTTGTTAGAAAATACAAAAATTGAGAAAATCATAGTTCGAACACATAACCTCTAATTTGCAACGTTCCTCTTCTATGTTACGAGTAAATACCCATAGTCGTCCCTAAGATTTGCGCAAATACTCAATGTGATCCTCAAGATCCCGATTTTTCCATTGTAGTCCTCCAAATAGAGCTCCGAGCACTCAAAGTGGTCCCTGAGCATATTTCTGGTGATGAATCATCACCGGAGCGCTGACGTGGCGACGTTTTGCCACGCTGGAGGGTTCTAACGACTAGCTGAGCTGGCTAATTTCCAATTTGTACCCACGTTGGTCCCTCCCATTAATTTAACCCTAAATCCCCAAATTTTCATAAAATTTATGTCTTCTTCTTGTTCATCGCTCTCTTCATCGCATGCTCCAGCTTCTTGCCGATATCATAGTTTTGCAAGCTATCAATAATCCCAAAATATAGAACAACATCGTTAGTCTCTCCATTGTGATAAGGGGTCAAATGGCTGATTCCGACGGTTGTGTATTGATCGAAATCACTCCACCGGGCCATGCGCTTTGCTCTTGTAGGCATATTGGCACCCAATCTAATCAATGGTTTCCTGAAACAAGTGAAACAAAAATTAATACATCAAGTTGCATGGTGAAAATTCTACAAAAGCAGAAAGAACGTACATGAAGAGGTACTATAGAAATAATTCTCAAGAGACAATCACTATTGATACAGGAAATTATTGCCAAGCTAAAGGTAAAATAATAATAACTCTTTAAGTTCTTTCTAAGAAAATCAGGACCACAACCTGCCATACTATCCCATCCACTTGCCGAAGATAATTCAAGCTACTTTTAATTATTACCATGGAAATCATCAATTCAACAATACCATAGGAAATACTAAGCTTCTATAATGCCATTAAAAAGTCACAGCTCAAACATAGCATGCATAATTGCATATACAAGCCTATACAACATGTTAGGCTTTTTAAGAGATAGCAACAAGAGATAACATCCTTCTCAGCCATCCTATTGAAAATGAGCTTTGCATCTTCCACACTACCACACTTGTAATACATATCTAACAATGCATTGTTAAGGATAAGATCTTGATTATACTTTAGCACATGGACATGTGCCTGCATCCCTAACTCCAACAATGACAAACTAGTACACGCTCTCAGAACACTCGTGAGAGTCGGTTGTGTGGCCAGAAAGCCAGCTCTCCTCATCCTCTTGTAAAGGTTCAAGGCCTCATCCCCATTGCTGTGTTGAGCGAAAGCAGTGATGATGGAGCTCCAAACAACAGGGTCTCCAGTCAACATTTCACGAAAAACAGTCTCAGCTTCAAACAGCTCTTCCAGTTTTGAGTAAACATCAATAAGGGCACTCCTTACAAAGTCATCAGACTCCAACCCCACCTTCAGTATGAAAGAATGAAGTTGTTTGAGATCAGAGAGCCTCTCACAAGACCTCAAAACAGAAGAAAAAGTGAACATGTTAGGCATGACACCTTCTCTAAGCATACCAATCAAGAGTCTTACAGCCGTATCATTCAGCTTAGCCTGAGAATAAGCAGATATCAAAGTCGTCCATGAAACAACATTTCGTTCGAACATTTCGTCGAACAACTTGTGTGCCTCTTCCAAGAGGTGGAATTTGACGTACATATTGAGTAGTGTGTTGACCAAGGTCTCTGGAAGGTACCATTTGAGAAGTACCAACACAAGTGGGCCAAGGAACTAGAAAACCACAAGGCACAAGTAGTGATTATACACAAGTAGTGATATAGGTGGAGGAGGGCATCGGGAGGTCGGGAGCAGGGCCTTTGGGGGCGCTACGGCGGCGAATGGCAGCACGAAGGTCGTTGGAGGTGGAGGGTTGGACATCGGGATGGATGTAGGTTTGGAGAGCGTAGAGGAAGAGAATTGGGAGCCTGAAGAATGCGATGAAGAACGCGAAGAAGAGGGAGAGCGAAGCATGCAGGAGTGGAGCTTTGTATAATAACACCAACTGCGAGGGACCAATGTGGGTATAAATTGAAAATGAGCCAGCTCAGCTCTAGCCTGGCAAAACGACGCCATACCAGCGCTCCGGTGATGACTCATCACCAGAAATATATCCAGGGACCACTTTGAGTGCTCGGAGCTCTATTTGAAGGACTATAACAGGAAAATCGGGATCTTGAGGATCACATTGAGTATTTGCGCGAATCTCAGGGACGACTATGGGTATTTACTCTCTATGTTACTAAGCTGAATTGATGTTTTTTTTAATATATGTGTCGATCAACATACATAAGTAAATATTCTACTAGATAGTTTTATATTGATCTAATTTAATTTTAATTTTATACTTACTTTTTTATTATATTTTTAATTAAGTTACAATTAATAATATAAATTTAATTTAAACATGTACAAATAAAAAAATAATTTTATTAATGACAACATATTTTTTTATGATTATATAATATTTAATTATTTATTAATATTATTTTTTTTAAATAAATATTTATAATATATAATATATAATAAATAAATTTTATGTCTGAAATGTCAAGAGTTCGATTTTTAGTGAATTCCAAAAATAAAAAAAATAGCACAAGATAAATAAACGAAAAAAAGAGAGAGTAATAGAAATATAACTATTAATGTTATCTTCTTCTATCAACTTAAATTTGTGAAAAGAGTGGTTTTATGACAAATTAAATCCAAATAAAGGCCAATTTACGTAAATAAAATTAATGAAAGAAACTGTTACGCAAATACAACATTCTGAAAAACCAGACGCAAATGTAACAAACCCAAATGTATGTCATCTGCGACACCCTAACGCAGAACCTAAATACACGTAATCCACTACACCCTATCGCGGATTACGCTGAGAAGTTAAATACTCATAAACTGCTACATCCTGTAGCAGTTTATGATCATATGGGCCCAAAGCTTATTTCGCTACACCCTCTAGCGGATTATGAAGAGAGTGGAAGCTTGGAAACATATTCATGAATACCAGTCTCATAGTAACCACCGGTGATGCAAAATGTACGAAGTTATACAAATATACTCGTCATAAGCAATAAGTCGTAGAAATATAATAGCCACCAGACATTAACACTAACACAGAATAAATTACTACATAAGTCATACAAATGTAATAGTCACAAACGATTAACACTTAAAGGACATAAAAATGTCATAAGTCATACAAATAGGTCAAAAATAACACTAACACTAACACTGACACTGAAAAACGTAAATCGCTACATGAGAAAATAAAATTCAAAAACTAGAAGCACAAACACTACAAATCCTACGAACTACCAGCAACGGTGGAGCCTCTCTGGGGGCAAGATCTACGCGTGTGCCCAGGCTGTCTGCAGAGCCTGTAGAGCCTGCATCGCTTCGGTCGGTTAGGATCGACCTCATCCATATTATTTCGGATTCTGGTAGACCTCGGTCGCCCATCACGACAATGCCTCAAGCTAGGATCCGGAATAATGGTCAGACCATCATAAGGTGGCCAAAGTCCCTCTAGTATTGGCGGGACAAAACCCATCTAGTACACCTTGAACACTTTCTGCATGGTGTAGACTTCGTCGACATAGATAGACCAGTCAAGCCGTGACTGGGCACAACATGCAATCGCATGGCAACATGGACAATGGAGAGCCTGAAAGTATCCACAGTCGCATGTATGATCCTGAAGGGAAACTCGGTACGTCTTAAGTGAAAAGCTCTCGGTCGGTGTCGTCTCGGCAACGGTATACTCAGACTGGTATCTATCGAATAGGGTGACAGTGAAGCACCTGGAGTCTCTCAAGTTGCGCTCCATCGCCTTCATAACCGACCATATGTGGACTTCACCAGGGCGGTAATCGGAAGATTCTGTATACCCTTTAGAACAAAATTAACACACTCAGATATATTGGTCGTCATGTGACCGAATCGTTTGCCACCAACGTGGTGCTGAGTCCACTTATCGTATTCTATTCTGTTCGCCCAATCACACATTGCCGGATTCTCAGTCCGCATTATATCAAACCAATAGTGAAACTCTGCCTCAGTCTTCGCATAAGCAGCGTTCACAAGCAAACGCTTTGCATCCGTGCCCTTGAAACTGAGTGCGAAGTTAGCTGCAACATGTCGAATACAAAATGCTCGATACACATGAGGGGGTAACCAGCCACTCTTAGGGTTCTCTAGTACAGCTTTGATGCTGTTGTGCCTATCTGAGATAACCAGTATCCCCTGTTGTGGAATCACATGTTGGTGCAGGTTGGTCAGAAAGAAAGACCACGACTCGGCATTTTCCCCCTCCACGAGACTGAAAGCAATAGGCAAGATGTTGGAGTTCCCATCTTGGGCGATGGCCAGCAGCAAAGTCCTGCCATACTTGCCATACAGATGAGTACCGTCTATGCTGACCAATGGCTTGCAATATCGGAAAGCTTCAACATAAGGAGGAAACATTCAGAAAAGACGATGAAAGTACACGGTTGAGTCGTCAACGTCATCACTGACTCGAACCAGAGACGTCTTCAACAAGGCAACCGTCCCCTCCATGGTAGACTGCACACCAATGATCCAACGAGGTAGCTCAGCATAGGACTCTTTCCAGTCCCCGTATATCTGTGCTACCGCCTTCTGTTTTGTCAACCACGTCTTCCTATAAGTTGGCCTGAACCCGTACGTTCCCTCGGTAGCTTCTTGTAACACCTTTATCGAGACCGCCGTATTGGCTCAAACCAGAGGAAAGATTTTTGCACAGATCATGTGATAATCAAGCTGTCGGTGGTCGCTTGATATTGATGTAGCCAAGCATGTGTGTGGTTCGTTGTACCATCGAACCTCCAAGGTTCCCTTCCGCGCTCGAAGGCTTATGCAAATCATCCACGTGCAACCCTTCCCGAACTCCTTGCATCTCCCATGGTACTTAAGATGATCCGACTCCATCACTCTGTACTTAACACCGCGCCAAATGCTGTAATCCTTTATAGTAAGAACAGCTTCCTCCTTACTGTGGAAAGATTGGCCAACTTGAAATTCAACTACAGAATTTCTCTCGTGCAACCCTTGACCCCCAAAGGTTGGATCTGACTCCGGCGGTTGGCCGATGGCTTCCAGGTCCAGGGTAGAATAATGTGCAGGTTGCTCATGTGTGCCGACACTTGACGGTGGTTGACATGTTACTGGGTTTATCGGAATTTCATCATCGTTGTCCCTTCCAATGTCAGCAGGCTCTTCGTCGGAATCATCCTCTAGCATCGCATTTTCAACCCGATCCGGTTCCCCCTCACGTCCTACATCTGGAGATGGATGAGCTGAGGTGAATACCCCAACTGGACCAGCTGGCCGATACTCCAACAAACACTCAGGTGCAACGACGAGCATCGAGGTAAAGGCACCCCCCATCGTGGTGGACTGAGGGTTTGGCGCGGATGCCCCAGAACTATCGATCCCATGTTCCAACTTCACAAACAACTCGTGTATCCTCACTTCCGGAAAACTCCGACGACAATGAAACAACACCTGCATATCTTCATCTGATCGTAACACGAATATTTCATATTGCATGCCGGTTGACACAACCGCAATAGGAATCTTGTAGAACAGCTTCTTCACCCACTTTGTGCCACCGGCGCCCAACTTCTGCAATATACTGGTCTTCAGATCCAACAGTGTATCAGACGACCTGATGAAAACACTCAGTGATTCTCTATCTGTAAACTTCACACCATGCTTCTTATTCTTTTTTATTTTTCCAGAAGAGTGCACTAACACCAAAAAGCTCTCTTCACTATCCATTCCTCAAGTTATGAATGAATGAAAATGACACTCTACACAACTTGTTTTGGGTATATATAGGCAACTTCTTTGCTTCTACTCTCTTCATAATCCGCTAGAGGGTATATCGGAATAGACTTCGGGCCCATATGATCATAATTCGCTATAGGGTGTAGCGGTTTATAAGTATTTAACTTCTCAACGTAATCCGCATCAGAGTGTAGCGGATTACGTGTATTTAGGTTCCGCATTAAGGTGTTGCGGATTATATATAGTTGGGTTTGTTGCATTTGTGTCTAGTTTTTCAGAATGTTATATTTGCGTAACAGTTTCTTTCATTCATTTTATTTATGTAAATTGCCCCCAAATAAATGATAAATGTAAGGGAAAAAAATACCTATCACTTATTACTTTTAATAAAAACTAGAGAAAATGACAATTAGGTCCCTAACCTTTTGTCTGGCGGACATTTTTGTTCCTGACCATTGAAAAATACTTTTAAGTCCCTGACCTTCACAAAACTTGGACGGATCAGTCCCTCCGTCCAAATGCCTCCGTTAGGGACTGATCCATCCAAATGCCTCCGTTAGAGACTAATCTGTCCAAGTTTTGTGAAGGTCAGGGACTTAAAAGTATTTTTCAATGGTCAAGAACAAAAATGTTCATGGGATAAAAGGACAGGGATCTATTTGTCATTTTTTTTAAAAACTATTATGAAAAATAGTTAAAATCATATAAGATATGCAGAATTAATTATTTACTGTAAACTTAATTTTGGATGGAGTTCACCACATTGCACTTCAAGCATTTTTCTTTTCTTTTTCTAATTTTATTTATTTATTTATTATTTTTGTACCATAACAGATTGTTAGCAGTTCGCACTAGTGCCAACTGAATTGACCATGTCCTTTTGCGTTGGCTTCTCAAACCAATATCTGTCCTCTCCAATTTTTTTTTGGTGACTTGTCCTCTCCAATTTGAATCGGCGTTCTGAGGATATCATACAATGCTAAAAAATAAAATAAGTGTTGGGATAAACATGAAATGAATGCCCATTTATCAATTGGGCGGTTAATAATCTTTTCCATGCAAAGATTTATTTTCAATGAAGAAATTTGAAGACCAACCTTTAATGAAGGTTGATTTTGTACTACTATAAATAAGGCATCATAGCCTTTACTTACAACACACAATAATACAAAATAAAGCATTCCTCTCTCCTCTTTTACTATAATATTTTCCTTATACACTACAAGCAATAACAAAATACTATTCTCCCTTCCTTTTCATACAAATCAATCTTATTTTATGCTGCAATCAAATACTCTTCTTCTTATATTTCTACTACAATTCTTTCTCTTCTTTTATTTTATAAGTATTTTAAATTCTATTTTCTATTACTCTTTACATATAATATTAATAGCAATATTAACCATCTTTATTATATTGAGATTGCAACAATAAACAGATGCGATTCTCTCTCTCTTTATTTTTAATACTTCTTTCTATCTTTGTATATATATACACATTACAACATATAATATTATTATATATATATATAAATTATTATTGGGCTAATTATTTTAATACTAGAGTCTTCTATTTGTACATCTCTATTATATATATCTTTTATTTTACAACACGTTATCAGCACGAGACTCTGATCAAATTTTTAGGAAGACTAAGGTAACAATTTTTCATTATGTCGAAGCTCTCTCATCTTGAATTCAATGCTCTTGATATATCTGGAAACAATTATTTATCATGGATATTAGATGCTGAAATCCATCTTGATTCAATGGATCTTGGAGATACCATTAAGGCTGAAAATAATGCATCCCAGAAGGATAAAGCCAAAGCCATGATTTTTCTTCGTCGTCACCTTGACGAGGGATTGAAAAATGAATATCTCACATTAAAAGATCCTGCAGATCTTTGGAAAGACCTTGAAGAAAGGTACAATCATCAGAAAACGGTGATACTTCCTCAAGCCCGGTATGAATGGACGCATTTGCGTTTACAAGATTTTAAATCTATAAATGAATATAATTCTGCAATGTTTCGAATCACCTCACGAATGAAATTGTGTGGGGAAAAAATAACTGATCATGATATGTTGGAGAAAACTTTCTCAACCTTCCATGCCTCGAATGTGCTCCTGCAGCAGCAGTATCGAGAGAAAGGGTTTAAGAAATATTCTGAGTTAATTTCTTGCCTTCTTGTTGCCGAACGCAACAATGAGTTGTTATTGAAAAATCATGAAGCGCGCCCAGCTGGCGCCGCCCCATTTCCTGAAGTAAATGCGGCAAATCATTAACCCAGAAGAGGTAAATGGCAAGCTTTTAATAACAAGAAAAATTATGGAAGGAAAAAGAATTATGTTCAAAAGAGAGGATCTCACCAGAAGTGGGACAAAGAAAAGAATATCGGGCAGAATAAATCAACCGAGGAGAAGTGTTTCCGCTGTGGTGGAAAGGGCCATTGGTCACGTACCTGTCGTACCCCAAGGCACCTAGTCGATCTTTACCAGGCATCTTTGAAAAAGAACGACAAAGGAAAGGAAACAAATTTTGTTTCAAATGATGCTGAGAACTCCACCACTCATTATGATGTATCTGATTTCTTTGAGGATCCTGAAGGAAATATTGGTCATTTGATCAATGATGGAATAGTTTAATATGTGGGATTGTGAAGTATATATGTAAATAAATAATGTAAAAAACTTATTGTTAAGTTTTATTTTCTATGTATTTAAGTTTCAAATGTGATGTACATAAATAATGAAATATTAATAAATTTTGAAATTATTAAATGTGTTAAATTTTAAAATAAAATTTTAGTATATGACATTATTTTATGTACAGTATTTCTTAGAAAAATAATTCTGATCAAGTATTCAATTTAACTGTGCATACTACTCATTTTATTATTATTTGTTTTTGAAGAGAATGGCAAGGATATGTAATGAAGATGTATGCCTTGCGGATAGTGCAAGTTCGCACACTATTCTCAAAAGTGATATATATTTTACCCATCTTGTGCCAAAAGAGGAATATGTTAACACTATTATTGGCTCAGGCAATGTGATAGAAGGCTCCGGAAGAGCTATAATTTTGTTTCCTGGAGGAACAAAATTTATAATAAATAATGCACTGTTATCTACCAAGTCTCGAAGAAACTTGTTGAGTTTTAAAGATATTCGCCGAAATGGATATCATATTGAGACTATGAATGAGGGAGATCATGAGTATTTATATATCACAACTCATGATTCAAATAAGAAAGTTATATTAGAAAAATTACCCTCACTTTCATCTAGGTTGTATTATACCAAGATTAGTGCAATTGAATCACATGCCACTGTAAACCAGAAGTTTACTAGCTCAAATGAGTTCATAACTTGGCACGACCGATTAGGTCATCCGGGAACAACCATGATGAGAAGAATTATTGAAAACTCTCATGGACATTCACTAAAGAACCAGAAGATTCTTAAATCTAGTGAATTTTGTTGTGCTGCATGTTCTCAAGGGAAGTTAATTTTAAGGCCATCACCAGTAAAGATTGGATTTGAGTCCCCTGAATTCCTAGAAAGGATTCAAGGTGATATATGTGGGCCTATTCATCCACCATGTGGATCTTTTAGATATTTTATGGTCCTAATAGACGCATCTTCGAGATGGTCACATGTGTGCTTATTATCTTCTCGCAACCTGGCGTTTGCGAGATTACTGGCTCAAATTATTCGATTAAAAGCACAATTTCCAGAAAATCCAATTAAAGCAATTCGTCTTGATAATGCTGGTGAATTTACTTCCCAAGCTTTCGATGCTTATTGTATGGCTAATGGAATAAGTGTTGAACATCCAGTAGCTTATGTTCACACACAAAATGGGTTAGCAGAATCACTTATTAAGCACCTCCAATTAATTGCTAGACCCTTGCTTATGAGAACAAATCTCCCAACCTCGGTTTGGGGGCATGCTATTTTACATGCCGCAGCACTTATTCGTTTGAGGCCAACGAGTTATCATCAATTCTCTCCTATACAATTAGCTTTTGGCCAGCAGCCAAATGTTTTCCATTTAAGAATATTTGGGTGTGCGATATATGTTCCCATTGCACCACCTAATCGCACCAAAATGGGACCCCAAAGAAAATTGGGGATATATGTTGGATATGATTCTCCCTCTATAGTGAGGTATCTTGAGATACAAACTGGTGATGTGTTTAAAGCCCGGTTTGCCGATTGTCATTTTGATGAATCAAAATTTCCAACATTAGGGGGAGAGAATAAGTTTCCTGAAAAGGAACTTAATTGGAATGCATCATCGTTGATGCATTTAGATCCTCGATCAGCGCAATGTGAACTAGAAGTTCAAAAGATTGTACATTTGCAAAGAATAGCAAATGAATTGCCTGATGCATTTTCCGATACAAAGAGGATAACCAAATCTTATATACCAGCGAAAAATGCCCCAATTCGAATTGATGTCCCAGTAGGACAAGTAGCTACTGAAGCGAATTCACGCCAGAAGCGTGGCAGGGCGGAAAATGTCCCAATTCGAATTGATGTCCCAGTAGGAAAAATAGCCACTGAAGCAAATACACGCCAGAAGCGTGGCAGGCCTGTCGGTTCTAAAGATAGAAATCCTCGAAAGAGAAAAGAGGTAAATACTATTCCTGTTGAAAAAGACATAGTAGAGACACCCGCAGTTGTCCAAAATTCTGATATAACGCCAGAAGATGTTCAGGTACCTGAAAATTGTGAAAATGACGAGATCTCGATAAATTATGTCTTTACAGGAGAGAAATGGGACCGAAATAAGACAATTGTCAATGAAATATTTGCATATAATGTGGCATTAGATATCATGCATGAAAGTAAGGATCTTGAGCCAAGATCAGTCGAAGAATGTCGACAAAGAAGTGATTGGCCAAAATGGGAAGCAGCCATGAAGGCTGAATTAGACTCACTTGCAAAACGTGAAGTCTTTGGACCTGTAGTCCGTACACCTGCAGATGTAAAACCTGTTGGATACAAATGGGTATTTGTGAGAAAACGAAATGAGAAAAATGAAGTTGTGCGCTATAAAGCCCGACTTGTGGCACAAGGTTTTTCACAAAGGCCCGGTATAGATTATGAAGAAACGTATTCCCCAGTAGTGGATGCGATAACATTGCGTTATTTGGTCAGTTTATCTGCATATCATAAACTGCATATGCATTTAATGGATGTGGTAACAGCCTATTTATACGGCTCATTAGATCGGGATATCTATATGAAAGTCCCCGAAGGACTAAAGATATCCAAACCATCCAATGAATATTCGCAAGGGTTATACTCAGTCAAATTGCAAAGATCTTTATATGGTCTAAAGCAATCTGGACGAATGTGGTATAATCGTCTTACTGAGTATCTGGCCAAAAACGGTTTCAAGAATGATGATATATGCCCGTGTGTTTTCATAAAGAAAACTGCTTCTGGATTCATTATAATTGCTATGTACGTTGATGATTTAAATATCATTGGGACTCCTGAAGAGATTCCAACAATTATAAAAATTCTAAAGGAAGAGTTTGAGATGAAAGATCTTGGAAGAACTAAATTTTGTCTCGGCCTGCAGATCGAGCATATAAAAAGTGGGATCTTTATTCATCAAACAACATACACAGAAAAGATCTTGAAAAGATTTTATATGGATAAGTCACATCCATTAAGTACCCCAATGATTGTAAGATCTTTAGATGTGAAAAATGATCAATTCCGTCCTAAAGAAGAAAATGAAGATATCCTTGGTCCTGAAGTACCATATCTTAGTGCCATTGGAGCGCTAATGTATCTTGCTAATAATACGTGACCTGACATATCTTTTGCTGTGAATTTACTAGCAAGATATAGTTCCTCTCCAACCAGAAGACATTGGAGTGGAATCAAACAAATCTTTCGATATCTTCATGGGACGGTTGATATGGGATTGTTTTATCCCTATGGATCCAAGTCACAACTAGTTGGCTATGCAGATGCCGGATACTTGTCTGATCCACATAAAGGGAGATCTCAAACAGGATACTTATTCACATATGGTGGAACAGCTATATCATGGAGGTCTACGAAACAGACGATTGCTGCAACATCCTCTAATCATGCCGAAATACTGGCGATTCATGAAGCTAGTCGCGAGTGTTTTTGGCTGAGGAGTCTGATCCAATATATTCTGTCATCATGTGGACTGATTGATCATAAGATAGCTCCAACTATCCTGTTTGAAGATAATGCAGCATGTATTGCTCAACTTAAAGGCGGATACATTAAAGGCGATAGAACAAAGCATATTTCTCCCAAATTCTTCTTCACTCATGATCTTCAAAATCAAGGGACAATTGATGTGCAACAGATCCGCTCAAGTGACAATCTGGCAGATTTATTCACAAAATCACTCCTAAAATCCTCCTTTGAAAGATTGGTACATGAGATTGGAATGCGCCGATTTCGAGACATTAAATGATGTCGGCAAGAGGGGGAGACTGTACTCTTTTTCCCTTGGTCAGGTTTTTTCCCATTGGGTTTTTCTTGACAAGGTTTTTAATGAGGCAGTCCCCATCACTAAAGGATATTGTACTCTTTTTCCTTCACTAAAGTTTTTTTTCCCATTGGGTTTTCTTTAGTAAGGATTTAACGAGGCATAATCCTTAATGGGCATTCAAGGGGGAGTGTTGGGATAAACATGAAATGAATGCCCATTTATCAATTGGGCGGTTAATAATCTTTCCCATGCAAAGATTTATTTTCAAGGAAGAAATTTGAAGACCAACCTTTAATGAAGGTTGATTTTGTACTACTATAAATAAGGCATCATAGCCTTTATGTACAACACACAATAATACAAAATAAAGCATTCCTCTCTCCTCTTTTACTATAATATTTTCCTTATACACTACAAGCAATAACAAAATACTATTCTCCCTTCCTTTTCATACAAATCAATCTTATTTTATGCTGCAATCAAATACTCTTCTTCTTATATTTCTACTACAATTCTTTCTCTTCTTTTATTTTATAAGTATTTTAAATTCTATTTTCTATTACTCTTTACATATAATATTAATAGCAATATTAACCATCTTTATTATATTGAGATTGCAACAATAAACAGATGCGATTCTCTCTCTCTTTATTTTTAATACTTCTTTCTATCTTTGTATATATATACACATTACAACATATAATATTATTATATATATATAAATTATTATTGGGCTAATTATTTTAATACTAGAGTCTTCTATTTGTACATCTCTATTATATATATCTTTTATTTTACAACAATAAGTTAATTAATGGAGCGTCCAAAATTAAGGGTGTACGCGGATCGAATCGAATCGGATATAATCGAAAATTCGATTCGATCCGCGCAATTTTTATCAGATCGGATATGATATCTGTATTTTTTAGTGTCAGATTTGATCTGCATATTTACGGATTGGATCGGATCGAATATCGGATATATCCACATAATTGAACATTCTCTTTTTAATCATATTTTTATGTAAAAGAAATTTAATAAAAATATTTTTTTATACTTTTAAATTTATTTATTCTTAAAATATTTTTAATCAAATTTTTTTTAAATAACAAAAATAAAATAAAACAATGTATGAATAATAACTAGTAACTAAAACATACAAACAAGTAAATATAATACCAAATATATATATATATTTATTTATTTTTTTAATTATTATGGTGCGGATCCGCGGATCGAATACGCGAATGCAGAGCTGATATTCGCGATCTGATCCGTAAAGAGTGCGAATCGGGATCGTATCCGCAATTTTCGAATCGAATGCGAATATTTACTGTAGATTTGCGGATACAATCCGATCCATAAACACCCCTATCCCAAATTCCATTTTTTTCCCAAATTTATTAGTTGAAACACAAATGTGCACATGAAGAGTCGACCAAAAAAAGTGCACATGAAGGCCAATCATGATGAAATATGAGGGTCATAAAGACATAAACTCATAATTGATAGAAAATTGGAAGAAAGCATTTTTAAAGGGTATTTGTTATTTTTTGGTGACCAGACAAAAAAGAAAGAGAAAAAATAGAGATAAAACTAAATTAATTGGCTAAATTCATATCTAAATTTATTAAATCTTAAAATTCACTCCATGGTTGACTCCAATTCGAGTAAATGTTCGCGCTAGAAACAACTGCTTTAGCCATACAATCTGCAACACTATTCGCATTCTTCTGAATTAAAAGAATAGAGACTCTCCAATTTCAATTCATAATCTCATGTATATGCTTTGTCAAATTCCATTCCAGAATTTCATTACCAAACATTCTTTGTTTACCAAGAAAAAGGCTTCTAAACAGTCTGTTTCACAAATAACCTCACAAAATCCACTGTCCCAAGATAGAAGTAAATCTCTCCAAATCGCATACAATTCAGCAAAAAGAACACTGCACACTTCGACTTTTCAAGTGCAACCTTTCAACCAACATCCATCAGAATTGCGAATGATACAACCGAAATCAGCATAGCCAAAAGGAGCAAAACAACTAGCATCACAATTCAATTTAATAGAATGAATGAGAGGTGGAACCCAATGCAAACAAAGTGAAGCAGGAGACAGAGATTGATACATAACAAAAATGGTGTGGAACTCTTACTGAACTACGAATCAAACTCACCATTTTACTAGCACTCCAAGAGTTATCTGTATTAAATAAGTCATGATTCCTACTTCTCAAAATCCACCAGATGGTCGAGAAGAAAAGAAAAACATCTCTACTCGTTGCACCTCTATAGAGTCAATCACGTAAATCTGAGTTATATGAATACATGCCTAAAAGGTTCCAGACCTCCTTGGCACTGGGACACTCCCGAAGACAATGAAGTATGGATTCAGAACCACTCTGATACCGATGATAAGTGCTAGATAAAGCTAAGCCACGATCCAATCGAAACTCTGTCGTAAGAATAGTGTTATGAAGACCGAGCCAAATCAAGAACTTGTACCTTTCAGGAATATGCAGTCGCCATACCCATAACCAATTATCATGCTCATTCTAGTCAAACTTTCTTTTGGCTAGCCAAGTGTATCCACTCCTAGCTTCCGAACTCTCCACAGTATTCAAATTCGGATTATAAGCATTCAAACGTTGTCTGACATCTTCTGGAATATTAGAGAAAACATCATGGAGATTCCATTGGCCATCTTTTCAAACATCTCTAATAGTTAAATCAGAATCAAATATATGAACAAAAGGGACATCTTGAGCAATTGGGCCCTCAATACTCCACTTGTCAAACCAAAAAGATTGATCAAGTGACCCAACACACCAAGAGAAGGTATCTTTAAGTGTACCAAAAGCCTTTGAAATACTCTTCCAAACATGAGAAGCGTTACAAGGAACAAGGCCATCTAAAACTCCCTCATTCCTCAGATATTTCGCCCTCAATAAAGCAACCCAAGGCTTGTCCTAACAATAAAAAAGTTGTCAAACCAATTTATCAAGTAAAGATATATTAGCACATGTAAGATCTATAACACCCAGGCCACCAAATTTCTTCGGAGTAACCATCATCCTCCAATTAACAAGAGAAAGACATCTACTATCAACTCGACTCTTTCAAAGGAACTGTCTCATTATAGAAGATAATATATCGCAAACCCCATTTGAAAAACAAGATACCTGGATATGATAGATAGGAATGGATGCTAAAAATTTTGTTATAGGATCTAAAAATTTGGTGTCTAATGTAAAAAAAAATTAAATAGTTAATATTTAATTTAAAATTTAAAAAATTAATAAATTTTAAATATTTTAATTTTAATATAAAAAATAAAGAAATAAGTATTATTTTGATCCCTGAAATTTAGGGTCAAAATCAAATTCGTCCCAAACATTATTTTAGATTTAAAATCGTCTCTAACATTATTTTTGGTATTAAAATCGTCCTTTTTAATAATTTTTTTATTTTATTACTAAATTACTCCTAATAAAAAAATATAAAATTAAAAAAAAAAAGAAAGAATGCCCGGGGGTGGGGGAGAAAGGAAGAGGGAGAAGGGGGAAGGGAAGATGAGGGGGTGTTTATCACAACCCCTTCTTCTCATTGACATCTCTAGAAGAGAGAAAAAGAGAAGCAGAGACTCGGAGAGAAGGAAGGCTCGCCGCGCCTGGCCATCACCCTCATAGCACCGCGATTCACTGTTGCCCTTGCAGCATGGCGATTATTCCTTGCCAGCACCGCGACTCACCCTTGCTTTCGATTCGGCTTCTGCTTCTGCTTCAGCGTCTGTTTCTGCTTCTGCTTTCGATTCTGCTTTTGTTCTGCGTCTGCTTCGGCTTCGGCTTCTGCTTCTGATTCAACTTCTGCTTTTGATTCGGCTTCTGCGTCTACTTCTACTTTTGCTTTTGTTTTTGTTTCTACGTTTGCTTCTGCTTCTGTTATTATTCTGATTTCATTGTTGTTGTGTGTTGTTTTTATTATTGAATTTGATGTTGTTGTTTCTGAATTTGAATAATGTGTTATTGTTGGTATTGAATATTGTGTTCTTGAATCTGATTATTGGTATTTGGTGGGAGTAAGGGAGATGGTAGTGGTGGTAAAAGTGGTGGTGAAGGATATTTTTGTCCGTAAAAAGTCAAAAGGACGATTTTAATACAAAAAATAATGTTGAAGACCATTTTAAATCCAAAATAATACGGAAACGAAATTAATTTTGACCCTAAATCTTAGGGTTTAAAATAATATTTATCCCAAAAATAAATTTGGCAAAAAATTTAATACTAATTGATAAACAGCTTAGGTAGAATTGGCCTTTTTAAAATTTCACTTAAGCAAAATCCAAATGTCATCGTTGACCAATCTTACACTTATTAATGTAGCCAGCCACTAGCCAAATTTGTTCCTTCCTTTATGAGTTTCCTTCCTCCCAGGCTCCCATCGCATTGCCGCCTTTTGTCGTAAGGAATAAGGACAACTTGCAATATTTATAACGCTTCAAATTAAGAAAATAGAGTTTAAATAACATCCATATTTTTGTATAGTTTGACACTAATTATTAGAATGAAAAAGAAATTTAAAAACAACACAAAATTAGCTCAAAATAGCCTATAATTATTAAGGAAACTATAAAACAAGTCTCACACAAAAAAAAAAAAAAAAAAACAGATGTAATAGATAAAAAAATGAGCTTGTTAGGTCCTGCATAAGCACAAGTGCATTCACTCGATCACCACTGCAGTTAGTGTGTTTTCTATTCGATTTGGATCGAATGATTTTTTAAAAAAAAAATTTGATCCAATTTCAAGTAATTTTAGATTGGATTGAATTTACAATTTTATAAATTTAAAAATTAAATATATATAATAAATTTTAATAATTTTTTAAAAAATAAAAATAACCTAACAATAAAAATAAAATTATATATTAATTAAAATAAATAAATAAATTTTATTTTGAATTTATATAATATTTATTAAATAATAATACATGAATAACATAAAAATATATAACAAATTGAACATATTATAAATAAAATTTTAAATATAATAATAATATTATAGTATATTTATGTAATTTGAATTGGATTGGATCAATTTTTAAAAATAAATTCAAAATCCGATCAAGTCCATATGATTTGCCACAAATAAAATTCAATTAAATTTAAATTAGTGCGATTTTAATTAATTTTCAATTTAAATTGAATCGAACAACATATTTAATTTAGATTAATCCCTAAAATTGCATTACACCAAAAATCAAGATAGAAAAGTAGAAGAGGTTTTTTTTATAACTTCTAGGGTCGTTATTGCCATAAAAATCATTGAGAAGACACAATAGTTGGGATGTATAAATTGCCTCAATGTTATGTCAAAAGCTGAGGTTGCTAATTTTTTAAATCAGTTTCGATCTTCACTTGAATATCCTTTGATTTTGCTGCTCTTTGTAGAAAAAAGAATTTCCCTGCTAGCTCATAGCAGTTTAAAATAGGCAAATTAATGATTACCTGAGGGAATTTATGCAAATTGGTAACTTATTTAGTATATAATCTTATCTAATCTAATGGTGCATTATAAATAATATCAGCACTAAATTCTGATTTTGTTGATAAACGTTAAAACTAGATAAATCCCAGAAGGCTCTGTTAAACTTTTTACCATTTTTATTCTTTATCACTCAAAATATGGTGCTAACTATAGTAACTAACACGCAAAATCTGTTTATATGCCTCGCCAAAAGAAAAAAAAAAAAAAAAGTAAAGTTGATGTTTCAGGCACAATCCAATATATACGGAAATACTTTTTAATTTTAGCCCCAGTGACTCTTTTTCTTTTCTTATCACTTTACTTATATGAATTATGAACCTATCAGGCAATTTGCATTGGCACAGAAGCTTATGATATGAACTATGAAGACATTAATACTTTTTCTATTTATTCCTAATTTCCTATAATGCTTTTAATTTATTTTTGGATGGTTCTGCAGAAATATTTTGGATATCCTATTGAGATAAATAATGACACTAAATATATATAGAAAATATTATTTGTATATTAAAATTAGGATTAATTTTAGTATACAAGCAATTAGCATTTACAAGTCTTACAAGTGCGGAACTTACTAAAACCCTAAATGCGCTCCAATTCATACGTACAAGTCACGCGCTATATAACAGAATTTAGTTTCAATCAAAATCAATTAACGCGCGAATATCTCTCTTCCAATCTTCAAAAGATTTCTTTACCTTCTTCGAATCTCTTGCCAAGTTTCTTCGTTCTCCTTCTCACGTTCTCCCCTGGTCTTTTGGATCCTTTTCCTTCTGCGTTTATCACTTCTTTGGTCTTCATCATTTACCTGAGTTTTGCGAACTGTAACGCTAGCTTCGTTTTATTTCGATTTTCTGGTTTTTGAAATCAAATTTTGAAGTCCTTTTGAAGATAATGGATGATTCAACCTCAGATTGTCAGCTCAATCACGGCGAGGTGGATTCAATCTCAGATTGTCAGCTCAATCACGGCGAAGTGAATTTTGAATTTGAATCGAACGAAGTTCCTGAGATTTGATTTAGTTTCAGTTAATTATGATTGTCTAGCTGAATAATTCGTGAACCTAGACTGTGAAATTAATGCGTGAACATAATCTGTGGATTGAATCTAATGTATTAGTTTTGATTAATTATCTGCAATTTATAGCAGACGCTTGGGTGTAGATCAGAACTTTTTGGGTGTATTTTTAGGGAAGTTTGGATGTATTTTAGGAAAGTTTGGGTGTATTTACAGTTTATGATTTTTCTTGTTATTTTTAATTGACTTGTTGTCGTTCGGGTGTATATCAGGAGTCCTTGGGTGTATGTTACTTTGATTGTTATTTTTTTTATGAGGTGCAGAAATTCTATAGTATTTTGTTTTTAACATGTTGTATTTTGCAGCCCCTCTCTGTTGTTGATGAGCAACTTATTCCCAAGGTTGGAATGACTTTTAAAAACCTTGAAGATGCTGCAAAATTTTACAAGGACTATGTCAATGCTGCAAGTTTTTCTACAAGAGTTCGGAGTACAAATAAAAAAGGTGTATAATTACAGAATATGGGTGTAAACCATAATTTTTCTTGAATGTATTTCTGAACTTTCTTGTGTTTGACATTTTACATACATATATATATTTCAGAATCTACTGTTTATGTTATAAATTATTGTTTGTTTTTTTTTTATTATGGTATAGGGTTTAGGGTTTAAGGGTTTAAGGGTTTAAGGGTTTACGGGTTTAAGGGCTTAGGGGCTTAAGGTTTAGGGTTTAGGGTTTAGAATTTTAAGGGTTTAGGGATAAAGCATTAGGGGATAAAAGTCTGGTGTATATTTAACTTTCTTTGGGTGTAAAATGAGATCTTATGGGTGCAAAAATCAATAAGTTGGGTGGTTTAGGGTTTAGGGTTTAGGGTTTTAGGATTTAGGGTTTAGGGTTTAGGGTTTTAGCGGGTTTAGGGTTTAGGGTTTAGGGTATAGGATTTTAGGGGTTTAGGAATAAAGCATTATGGGATAGAAGTCTGGTGTATATTTAACTTTTTTTGGGTGTAAAATGAGATCTTATGGGTGTAAAAACCAATGATTTGGGTATAGTAGGTTGGGTGGTTTATGGTTTAGATTTTTAGGGTTTAGGGTTTAGGGTTTATGTTTTAGGGTTTAGGGTTTAAGGTTTAGGGTTCAGGGTTTTAGGATTTATGGTTTAGGGTTTAATTTTTAGGGTTTAGGGTTTATGGTTTATGGGTTTAGGGTTTAGGTGTTTAGGGTTTAGGGTTTAGTGTTTTGGGTTTATGGTTTAGGATTTAGGTTTTTAAGGTTTAGGGTTTAGGGTTATAGGGATAAATGATTAGGGGGATAGATGTTTAGGTGTATAATCAACATTTTTTGGGTTTAAAATGCCAGGTTATGGGTGTATATTTGATTTGATGTTTTCCTTCATATTATAGTACCTGTAAATCAGACATTTTGAATACACCAGAGAGAGTTTAATTATGGAAAAAAAAATTTACTTATAATTGGATCAAATATATTTATAGCATGTGTTCAATTTCTTACAAGAGTATATAACAGTTACATTAATCAATGACAATATCATTAGAATCTATCTGACAAAATGGACTCAATAATAATGAGGATGGCCTGGACAGTCTTATTGCATCACTTCTCCTCGCTCATATTTCTGAATTTCTCACTCAACATATGGGTTGCACACTTTAGGTCCTTGGTTTGCTGTAAACAAAGCAAAATTAGAGTTAGATATATTTCTATTATGAAAAACTGATTTGATCGAAGACATATATTTGTTCTTACATTTTTTCAGCTTGATTTTTGCCTTCCATTTTTACTGCAATAAAAAATACACCCATAGATATCAGTCAGATACACCCATAGATCAACCACATACACGCAAATTGATTTTATAAGTATTTAATGAGATCAGTTCAAAATGATGTTCAATTGACTCAAACAACGATAAATATACAAGCTCAAGAAATATTACAATGTCAAGCAATATACACTCAAGGACAAGCAGTATTAGAACATTTGCAACAGTTGACTATATTAAATTATATGAGTTCAGAAATATACACCCAACAAATTACGCCATATACACCCATCACATTACGCCATATACACCCAACAAATTACTCAATATACACACAAAAATCAGTTAGAAGAAGAACTAGAACAAGAAAAACAGTAAAGTTAGAGCAAGATGAACGGTAAAAACTTAGATGAGGCACATACACCCAAACCGATTTCATAAGTATTTAATTAGATCATTTCAAAATTATGTTCAATTCACTGAAACATGAATAAATATACAAGCTCTAGCAATATTACAATGTCAAGCAATATATACCCAAGGACAAGCAATATTAGAACAGTTGCAACAGTTGATTATATTACATGATATGGGTTCAGGAATATACACCCAACAAATTACGCCGTATACACCCAACAATCAACCATATACACCCAACACATTATGCTATATACACCCAACAATCAACCATATACACCCATACAAATTACTCCATATACACCCAATAAATTAAGCAATATACAGCGAAAAATCAGTTACGAGAAGAACTAGAACAAGAAGAACAGTAAAACCTAGAACCACTTTGAAGAATAGTAAAACCTAGAGGAACTTACAAGAAGAGTAAAACCTAGAATAAGAAGAACAGTAAAAACAGTTATATGAGATTTAGAACAAGAAGATCAGTAAAACCTAGAAGAACAGTAAAACCTAGTTCTTCGATTTCGAAATCAGAAACAGAAATGTGGAAAATGTACAAGATGAGTAAAACAGTAACGTACCTTGAATAATATTTTGTTGATGGTTTCTGCTAACATTCGCGACGAGTTCGAATGTCTATTCAGTTTGGAATATTGCTCGAAATTTGAGAATTTGTGTTATCTTTGAAGGAGAAGAGGAAGAGTGAGTCATAACGAGCGGTTTTTTCGAAGCGTAATCGTTTGAGTGACGCGCGTGGAATTGACGTTCCATTTAAAGGGAGAAAGTGCGCGTGGATTAAACCTGGGTTGGGCCAACTAGTAAAGATTATATGCTTTGTTTGCATGTATGTGTAGCAGAACCCTTAAAATTAACCATAATATATTTATATACAAATTTATATATATTATTTAACTTATTTTTAATATATATTTTATATTAATAACTAATTTTAATATACATAATTATACTATTATTTTATATTTTGTACAGATGCTTTAATTTTGTTCTAAACATAACATATATTAATGTATTCATTTATTGAATGAAATTCCTTTTTCTAATGTTTTGCTTTCTGCGGTAATTTATTTATTCTTAAAAACGCTCGTTTTAATTATTTTACGGTCGACCGAAAAAGTAGCCACAAATAAAGCTTGGGACTTAATTTTGTCTTTTAAGTATAAATTAAATTCGATTTTGGTCTGAACTATTTTCTGCCTGTATAAATTATTGCAACAATTTTAGAACTTAAAAGTTAAAACACTCTTTTTTTCGGCAACACAAGTTCTTTTTCTTTTTTTGAAACAAGAAGAAC
Source organism: Arachis ipaensis (assembly GCF_059453495.1). Lineage (NCBI taxonomy): Eukaryota > Viridiplantae > Streptophyta > Magnoliopsida > Fabales > Fabaceae > Arachis > Arachis ipaensis. The sequence continues at coordinate 12,523,049 of NC_142438.1, forward strand.
TCAACACAAACGTGGAGCGTTAGAGGCATAAATCAACATAAAATACTTAAAGTAACCACTTAAAATTCATAAACAAATACGTATCCCGACGTCATATCCGATATTGTCATCAACAACCAAAGAGATTATCACTTCTCCACTCCTTGTAGCTAAGCATAGTCATATTGATGATGTCTTCAATCCGTTTTCCTAACACAAGTTCTTTTTAAGTGGATTTTGTTCGGCATGTAATTTTTTTTTATTTTTTACGGTATTTTTAATTTGGAAGATTAATGACTAATCTGTGGTGAATCGGAACTCTATTTAAGAGTTTGTCGTTGATCAATAGGTTGCTGCATTTTTTTTTTTTGTGATTAAACAAAAAAAAAAGAGAAAAATAGAAACAAAATCAAATTAATTGGCTATATTCATATATAAAATTTATTAGATGTTGAATCTCACTCCATGGTTGACTCCAATTCGAGTAAATGTCCGCACCAGAAATAGCTGTTTTAGCCATACAATCTGCAACACTATACGCATTCTTCTAAATTAAAAGAATAGAGGCTCTCCAATTCCAATTTATAACCTCCTGTATATGCTCTGTCAAATCCCATTCTGAAATATCATTACCAAACATTCTTTGGTTTACTAAGAAAAGGGTTTCTAAACAATATGTTTCATAAATAACCTCACGAATTTTACTATCCCAAACTAGAAGTAAACCCCTCCAAATCGCGTACAATTCAGCAAAAAAAACACTGTACTTCGACTTTTCCAATGCAACATTTCAACCAACATCCATAAGAATTATGAATGCTACAACTAAAACCAACATAGCCAAAAGGAGCAAAATAACTAGCATCACAATTCAATTTAACAGAATGAGTAAGAGGTGGAACCCAATGCAAACAAAGTGAAGGAGGAGACAAAGATTGATGCATAGCAAAAATAGTGTAGAACTTCCTTACTGAACTATGAATCAAACTCACTACTTTACTAGCACTCATCTGTATTAAATAAGTCATGATTCCTACTTTTCCAAATCCACCAGATGATCGAGAAGAAAATAAAAACATCTTCACTCCTTGCACCTCTGTAGAGCCAATCACGTAAATTCGAGTTATTTGAATACAGGCCTAAAAAGTTTCGGACCTCCTTGGCATTGGGACACTCCCGAAGACAATGAAGTATGGATTCAGAACCACTTTGACACCGATGACAAGTGCTAGATAAAGCTAAGCCACAATCCAATCGAAATTCTGTCGTAGGAATAACGTTATGAAAATTGAGCCAAATCAAGAACTTGTACTTCTCAGGAATATGCAGTTTCCATACTCACAAATAATTATCACGCTCATTCTAGTCAAACTTTCTTTTGGCTAACCAACTGTATCTACTCCAAACTGAGTAGAGTCTAGAAAATGCCACATCCCACGCCCAACCCGAACTCTCTCTAGCATTCAAATCCAGATTATAAGCATTCAAATGCTATCTGACATCTTCTGGAATGTTAGAGAAAACATCATGGAGATTTCATTGGCCATCTTTCCAAATGTCTCTAATAGTTAAATCAGAGTCAGATATATGAACAAAAGAGACATCTTGAGCAATTGGGTCCTCAATACTCCATTTGTCAAACCAAAAGGATTGATCAAGTGACCCAACGCACCAAGAGAAGGCATCCTTAAGTGTACCAAAAGCCCTTGAGATACTCTTCCAAACATGAGAAGTGTTGTAAGGAACAAGGCCATCTAAAACTCCCTCATTCCTCAGATATTTCGCCCTCAATAGAGCAATCCAAGGCTTGTACTGACAATGAAAAAGTTGTTAAACTAATTTACCAAGTAAAGATATATTAGCATATGCAGGATCTCTAACACCCAAGCCACCAAATTTCTTTGGAGTGACTACCATCCTCCAATTAATAAGAGAAAGACCTATGCCATCAACTTGACCCTTTCAAAAGAACTGTCTCATCATACAAGACAATTTATCGCAAACCCAATTTGAAAAACATGATATCTGCATATGATAGACATGAATGGATGCTGCAACAGAATTGATTAGACAAAGTCTCTATGCTTTATTTAGAAGTCTTCCTTTTCAATTAGCTAATTTTTCCTTCACCTTTTCAATCACCGAATGAAAAGAGATCCTACTAGATGCCTTGCAGAAAATATTAAAAAATAAGTTGCTGCATGTACAAAATGAAATTCAAATTATCGACATTTATTTAAGTAGACTAATGAGCTAATTACTAAATCAACTCCACTTGATTTATTTACATGTTATTATATTTTAAATTTTAGGGTAAATTATAGGAATAATTTTTTATAGAAAAATAATGAGAATTAGTTTTTTAATTAATAATGAGTTAATATTTTATTCCCTTTTAAATTTATCTTGCTCTTTTTAACGTAACAATTTAAATTGTTAATTTTTGTTCATCCACTATTTTATTAAAATTGTTAGTTAAAAAAATAGTTCCAAATAAATATACTTTATATAAAAAAAAAATTGATACGGTAATAATCGTAAAGCAACTTTTGCAAAACAATTACAAGAAAAAAAAACAAATAACAAATTAACAATAACAGGATGGATTTCATGTCCTTTTCATCACATCACATTATTATAATTTATAACTAAAAAACAAACATAAAGTAAGTGAAGTGGGTTTGCATTAGTCTCCTAATCATAATTCCATACAATAATCAATAATGGTTTCGCTCAATTATTATTTAATGTGTGATATATCTGTACTATTTCTAATTCTATTATGAGATAATTTTTTTTTATGTCTCTATCATGAGATATTGAAATTGAGATCCAACATAAAACAAAAAAGATAGCGCATAAGAAATTACAATTCTTCTAAGTTCTATATTTTAGGTAATTGTTCACATAAATACATGAACATAAGAAATTACAATTCTTTTAAATTCTGTAATTTTAGATACTTATTTACATAATTTTTTTTATATTTTTATATAAAATTTAATTTTAATACTGTAACGTGATTTTAGCTACATATTTAATTATATAATATTATATAAATAAAAATAATTATTTTTTATATTAATCATATAAATAATAATTTAAAAATAAATATAATTAAATAAATATATATATTTTTTATATTTTAATATCAATGTATTAAAATTAAACTATTTTATATAAATAACTTTCACATTTTGATATTTTTATACAAACAAATTGATATTTCAGAATGACCTTATGATAAGAGGAACGTGTAGGTGTGGGTATGTGTTCTGGTGTGTGTCACACAGGGAATAAACAATAAAGTATAAGAAAATATAAGTATGTACTGCCGAGATTGTTCTTAACCTCCAAGCTTCTGTAACGATATTCTTCTTTTTCGCATCTTCCATTTTTCATTTTATCTCTAATTTTATTTATTCTTTTTTTTTTATTATTTTCTTTTTCTCTTTGTTGTACCAGTCAAATATTACTTTTCCGAACACAAATGACACAATACAAAAACCAAAATCACGCCACACTTCTTCTCTCTCTCTCACTCTACACTCTCCTTTGGCTTTGTTCGTTAGCCGCACTCCCTCCACATCCTTCTTCTCAATAAAAAAAGAAGTAAATAAATTAAAAAAAAAATAGAAAACCCTTCTCACTTCTCACTTCGTTCTTTTTCGCCACCGTTTTTTCTCCGTTTACAACGACGGCGCCACCATGTGGTCCTAGAGGTACAGCTCCGTTTCACTCCTTTTCATTTCCTATCACTTCTTATTCTAATCCTGCTTTTTCTTCCCCTTGTCTTTTTTCTCTCCTTTGGCTATGTGTTGCTTCTTTTTTTTTCCCCTATTAATTAGGTTTTTAGTATTTGAATCTTAGCATTTAGAAAGCTTGCACTGGTTTCTCTGTGGAGCGTGGTTTTTTTAATTGACCTAGTTTCGGCGACGATGTTATAATTTTGTGGTTGGAAATGGGATAAGAAATGACGAAGGGTTTATGGAGAACACACGGTTGAGATCTTCTGAAGGTGCTGAGATTTCTAGTTTCCTCTTATTTCTATGAACTTTTTGAAATTTAAAAAGTGTCTATGTTTCTAGCATTTAATGTTACTCCCAAAATTAAAAATCTATTTGGAAAGTTTGTGTGGATTTAGCTGTGAAGGCAACGTTTTGGAAAAGGGGGGGGGGGGGTATATGTTTTTAGGGCAAAACTACATGTATTACATAAAATATTTAGAAGGTTAATTTTGTTCTTTTGTGGTGATAGAATGATACGAGGAATCTTTTTGTTAGATATGTACTAATGAGTTTTATTTTCGTTTAATTTTTGTTAAGTCACGTTTTTCATGTTTTTCAAATGTTGGTAATGAAACTGAATCTTTGGTGGTTACTGTTTCTGTAGGGTTTACCTGGGCAACCCACAACGTTGTATTCGGTCTTTTTAACATATTAAGATTAAAATGAAACCGCAGAACGGTGGGGTGTCTAGAGTTCAAAAAGGAAATCATTCTACTCAAGTTGAAGGGCCTAATTGGATTCTTATTGCTGCCGGTGCTTTGTTGAGTACATTATCTGTTCGCCTTGGTTACAAATTGAAACAGGCACTTGACTCAAAGCCAAAGCAGAATTCAGCTAGTGTTCCAAAAGGTCCTTATGTCCTGTGTTATGTTAGGAGGATTTAAAATTTTCAATTTCATGTTCTGTACCTTGCTTTTCTTTCATTTGATAATCTCTTATCCAAATTGAGAAACAGTATCTTACTCATGCAGTTTGCATAGTTTTGTACTTTGTCTGAGACTCTGATATGTATAATGGATTGTAACTTCATAGTTTTGTTTTCAAAATTCAGGAAATGGAAAACCTTTCAACATAAGGAAATCCCCAAATTGCTTTATGCAGTCTAATGGATATTCCCATGCACAAGATAATCATGGCTGCTTCAGCTGCAATTCAGGTTTAATTTATGCTCGAAAGATCATTTTTATTTGCATACTGTTGAATGGTCAATTATAGTATTATGTCTTTCCTTGGATAGTTTACCTTATATTGTTTGTTCATTTTGTGGAAATTTTCACTGCACTTTCTCTGTTTCATTTATCTACTCGTCTCTCATATTCTTCTTTTCCTGTGTTAGCCTAATTGTTTTATTTTGAGTTTAATAGAATCCTCTTATGCTCATCATCAAACTTCTCTTCACTCTTATCTATTGTTTGTTTCATTTTCATCTTGTCTTTGTCTCTGGTACCTACTTGTTAACATATATATGCTAATAAGTTATGGAAATTCTAGATAATATTGGGGACAAGAAATATTCTGAACCAAAATTTAAGCTCAGCAATCTGTAGACCACGTGTTGGTTGTAAAAAAGTTGCATTAGTGGAGATAAAATTATTTATTTGGTATTTTCAGATGTCTTATCCGCAAGTCATTCTAACTACACAACTAGCTCAGAGATTTCAAGCTACGTAAAGGTCTTAAATGTGATTATGTGAATGAGTTGATGGCCATGATTTGAAGTTGACTACTTAGTGAGAAATGCCAGTAAACTTACATGAATCATTCACCATTATTTAGTGATCATATTTTATGGGGAAAACCATTACTTAGTCACATTCTTTTGGATAAACAAGCATTGGTGATTGTAGTTTGTGAATCTGGTTCCATTTTTTTGTTCTCCATTATCCTTATATTAATGGTGCTGTTTACTGTGTATATGTGACTGTATAGGAACTGGAAGTCATATGGAACTTAAGTGCCCACCAAACGGCCAGACATTGAGTGAATCTGATGGTGCCCTCCCTTTGGTGACTGTTCCTGCTACTGAATATAACAAGGAAAATGGTGTCATGTGGGCATGCTCTCCTGACCGTCTTGAATTGCCTTCGAAGCCATTCCACCATTCAAACTGCTCAGATTCTCCATGTGTATCTGAATCTGGGTCCGATATTTTTAGCAAGCGGGAAGTCATACAGAAACTGAGGCAACAATTGAAGAGAAGAGATGATATGATCCTAGAGATGCAAGATCAAATAGCTGAATTGCAAAGCTCACTCAATGCTCAGCTCGGACTATCTTCTCATTTGCAAATGCAGCTTGAATCTGCAAACAGAGAGTTATTTGACTCGGAGAGAGAGATCCAACGTCTGAGGAAAGCAATCGCTGATCACTGTGTTGGACGTGTTCCACACGATAAATCTTCCACCGTCGCTGCCTGGCCAGCTGAGGCTAGAAATGGCCATGCAAATGGCCATCTAGATGGGGAGAATAATTTGGAGTCCCCTGAGAAAACAAGGGATGACGAGGAGAGAATCGAGATGCTTAGAAAGCAAGTAGGAGAGTTGAAAGAGGTAATTGAAGGGAAAGAATTCTTGCTCCAGAGCTACAAGGAACAAAAGGCAGAGTTGTCTCTGAAAATCAGGGAATTGCAACATAGATTGGATTCTCAGCTGCCTAACATTTTGTAGAACCTATTAGAAGTATGTGAATTCTTTGCATCTTTTACATTTTGACAAAGCTTCACTGTCACTGCCTCCCCTCATTCTTTATTTTCTCACTGTAATTAGCTTACTTTTGATTGTTTGGCAATATATTTCTAGTTTGTGCGATGTGTGCTTGAGAGAAATGAACGAAAGGCAAGATGAATGTTGGTCGGTCGATGTTACTCTACCGTTTTTTCCTCTTGATCTAGAGTAAGCTTACACTGGCCAAAGTGATATATTTTCCATGTTTTAGGCATTACTTGCCTTTTCCCCTATTCTAAATGTGGAGTTCTCTTGTTTGTTTATTGATGCTTCAAATAACTCATTCATTATTTATTTTCAAAGTAAAATAAATTCTTCCAAGTATTGAGTCAAATATAGCTTAAATTTTCGATTGTAGCCCCTCCAACTAAGGTTACTGTTATATTACTCTTAGAATGCTGTGCTAACAAATCAGGGAACCTGTTCAACTTGGTAAGAAGACAATGAAGACACTAAAACTAGGATGTCACCTTTTAAGGATACGGCATCTCTTATTTAATGCTACCCCAACATTAAATAAATGCGTCACCTACTTAGTACTCACATTTCACATTTGAGAGAAAAGTAGCTGGTCCTCTCTGCCATTACCTTCCCTATGTTGCGGGATGGCGGGATATATGAGATGTAGTGCCAAAAACATGGGAAAGCTTCGAGTCTGTTGGGTAGAGACTGAGACTCAATATCATGTTTCTTGGTTCAGAGACTGGTACTAAAATTTCTGTCTCTGTCTCTACAATTTCAGTACCTTCAAAAAGTAGGGACACAAGGGACTAAAATTTTTAGAGATAGAGACTGAAACTTTAATAACATTTTATACCTAAAATACCCTCATTTCAACTAATTAATTCCAATTTTACCTTTTGTGCAAATTAAATTAGAGTTTCATTATTGTTTCAATTTCTGTCTTCCATTTTGCACCAAACAGAATACTGAAATTTATTTCAATTTCTGTCTCTTAGTCTCTGTCTCTCAGTTTCAATCTTTTTGTCTCTGTCTCTCCACCAAACGCTACCCAAGAAGTCTACATGGAATAGTGTTCAATGTCTCCATGGCATGTAGATATAGCCATATAGGTGGTTTGGTTAACTATTCAACGTTAATTAAAGTACAGCTACGAAGACTTGGCAACTATAAAGTAACATTACATTTAACGACGATTTCTCAAAAATTAATAAAGGATGCAACATCTTATCCCGAACGAGTGGAACACCTTCATTCAATACACACATTCTTGGTATGGACTACACGAACTTTATGTTTATGTATATTTTCACATCGAAACGTTACAAGCTGAAGCCGTGACGCAAAACTTACGTAATTTTAACATCGCTATCATAATTATTTATTTGGAAGGTTCACTTCCTAAACCACATGTAGGTTCTGTGACTGCAATCGCCCAAAATAATATTGGGAGAAATGTTATATGTAGTAATTTTATATACATTATTTTTTATATTAAAAATTATTGATAATAAGTGAAAAAAAATACGCTTGATACCATAAAAAAATGTGTACACCAAAAACAGTACAAATATCATTTCTTTAATAAAATATAGTGCATCTCGCTTTCTCATTACAAATACACTGCATTATTGTCCAAAAATATAAAAACAAAATAAAATAAGATCTTTAACAGATTGCTTATTCTAAAAATTAATTAAAAAACAAAGAATTTGACATCTGTGACTCTTGATTCATAAAATACTAAAGATATCAGAGCATGCCAAAAAATTACACGTGAATTTTATCTATCGGAAAGTGCACATCATTCAGTAAACAAATTCTTGCACATTAATAGCTGACATCACTTGCCAGGAACTACCAACACTTGCTAGTCAAATTGCCATGCACATCAGCACACGAGCAACTGAAAACAATTTTGCTTCAGAGCAAGGAAATTAAACTACATGTTTTACCTCAATCTTTTAAATGAGAAAAATGGTAGTCAACATATTAGATCACCAGCAACAATGAAACCAGTTTCCCATAAAACTAGAGATATACATTTGATTGAACATTTGTATGCTTATGGATATAACATTCTTTTGGACATAATGATGGAGATCATGTGCACTGCACTATGTGGCGAGCGTAACTTCATATTCATCCAATCTAATATTGGCTTAACAGTTTTATCTTCCGCACTTGTCAATGGACATAGATTGAGAAAAACAATCTTAAGATAGCAGCTTGAAGATCAATATGATGCCCAGAATAATCATTTTTTTAAAAAAATGGATATTGTTTCCTTACTTCAGGCTCTATCAGTCAAAAGGTTTTATTCATCGATCTATGTCGAGAATCACCTAGCATTCAGATCAAATTCACCAACATCACGCCAGCCATCCTGCGTGCCAGTGTCCCCATTTTCAGCTTCATCATTTAAGAAATCATCAGATGGCTCCTTCTCTTCTCTCTGAGCATTGTTTCCCCATCCATTCATCATCTCACCTGCGTTGCCTCCCTGATCCTGCTCTCTCATGTCATGACCGATTGCGATGTCGCTCCCTTGGGACCCAAGTGCACTCCCTCTTATTGGGGTTCGAGACATCATTTCAGCATGAGACTGTGAATCAGCCCGAGCCTGCTCTGCCTGGACCATTGCCATCCGAAGTTTAGCCTCGTGGGCTTCACGACCAGCCTTCTCCCTGGACTCTAGTTCAGCTCTTAATTCCAACATAGCTCGCTTTTCCTCCTGAAGAAGTGCCTGCTCAAACATCAATCTCTCCTCAGATCGGAATTCCCCCAAACCTCTTTTTTGGGTTATTATATTGAAGGCAAGTGCCTGCTTCTCAAAAGTTGCTGTGAACTCAGCAATTTTAGCAGCAATATTATTATCCCACTGCTGGGACCGTGAAAGCATCTGGCCGGTGGTGTCAGAATCCAGTATCCTATCATCTTCTTCTGCTTCATAGTCTGCCACAACATGATATGGCAATAATCTGCATGAGGAAAATTCAGGGAATTCTGAAACATAAGAAATCCATGTAAGATCAAACTTCATTGCACTAGTTCTGGCTAGTTACAGATGTTAAATACAATCCCCATATTCCAAAATCCCAACACAAGTCGTCGTTTTACCATAAAATATTGATAATCAAAATTCTTCTTAGATGTAAGCTAAAATTGAACATTGGCATATCTCAATGAAATCCAATGAAAGATACACAAATACTTAGAGAGATGGACATGTAGCAAGTTTTACATGCATCCCCATCTCCAACGATTGATTACAATTTATCTATCAAACCATTAAATTAAATAATAAATTATATGTCATGAAACTACTTATCCCAAAAGTTCAAGTTATTAGGTAATGGTTAACGAATGCTTATGTATCTAACACATCCCCTCACGCAAGAACCTCTTTTTTGAGCTTGAAGCACGAGTTGTGCATAGGTCTATTTTTGCCTATGTTGAAATTCTTGAAAGTAACATGGATCAACCTTTAGAACTTTTGATTATAGAAGCTATGATATCATGTTATGAAACCATTTATCCCAAAAGTTTAAGCTGTTAGATAAAGACACATGAATGGTTATATATCTAACATTATAAACTAAGACATGAAGTGATTAATATACACAATTTTTTTTCATTCATTCAGGTAAGTCCTCTTACCTACATGACTTGCACATCAGGCTTATCAAGATACCCCATAAATCTCTTGGCTAAAAAAATTCACTAAACAGTTTCAAAATATTCAGTTTACATAAAGCAACTCCAAATGTTATTTCCATATTGATTTAAGTAAATTAATGTGTTAGCAGACTCATGGTAAAGGAATTATTGACTCTGATCTAAATGACAATGATATAGGTTCTGTAGAATTAAGACTGCTAATCAAAATATACAATATAAACAAAAGTTAGAAATAGGGACACAAACAGATAATAACTAGTCCCAAACATAAACAAATAACTCGAGAGGTTGTTTGTTAAGAATAGTAAGCTTAAAGTTGGATCAATGACAAAGAAAGTGAAGTAGAATCTAGTTACAAATGCTAAACAATAAGAAGGGCAAAGCTACAAAGGGAGAAAACTTAACATGGCATCAAATACTTGTAACAGAAGATTTTAAAAAACGGGAGAAAGAGATTTGAAATTAATATCAAAGGAAAGAAAATGGGTAAGCAACACGAATTTGCAGAACGTGCATGGCAGTTCCAAAAAAAGGATCAGGTTGCAATGAATGAAACTGCACAAGTGATACCATCGGATTCTGACAGAAAAACATTGACACTTCTGGCTGAATCACAGCTTGGACTAATTTGAAGAAAAGAAAATTAATCAAAGTTGCACTATCAAGGTCAATATTACTTCTAGTATCTTTCTAATCCCAGCTAAAATTAAGATCCACCAAAAAAGACCTGATATACTTCTTTTCTTACACATTAGTACAAAATGTAGCTCTCAGCCTTTTTTTGAGCTTATTGGATGGCAAATAAGGTGTAGCCACCCTGTGACCAGTGTGAGGCACTTGGCCATGAGCAGAATGCCACGGACAGCCAAAGGTGGCTCAAACATCAAATAATTGGCAGTTGATGACATTATAATACAATTTAAGCACCACTATTAATATCCACAGTAACATGAATCTCTTCAATGGTTCAATGAAAGCAAGCAACGCTAACATCCAATACATGTGTCTGTATTATTTACAAATTAAATTGATATTTATTGGATTGGACAATTATCACATCCCAGTTTAAGGTGTAAAGGAAAAAGGTGTTCACTCAATAGTATCACTTGGAACTAGTAAATCTTAATTTTCAAAGAAGAAAAAGTTACATCACTGGTGTTACCTTATCTTTATCTGTTGAGTACTCCTAAGTCCTAACATTTATCATACTCTCAGTTCTCATATATAATTAAAATTATACAATTTCATAAACATATCAGATCCGCTGCCTTGAGGAGTTCAAACACAAAATACTTTCCAGGTGTTGCACCAAACAAAGCACTACCAACTCATCTCTATGTGTGTAAGGTATTGTGCCCTGTTTTGAATACTACTTATTTAAGAGCTACACTCACATTCTCAGCTGCAAACTATTCTAAAATGATGACAATAAGTAATTAAATAGCCTTTTCCACAAGAAATGGCATTATACCCTTTCAAAGACTATTCTCTTATACTAAAAGCATAAACAAAACCATAAAAAAGGAAGGATTGAAGAGAGAACAAAGATTATAAACTGAATCTCATTAATGCCAGGTAAATCCAAATGCAACTTGTCAATAACCAACATGTCTCTCTAATTTTCTGGAAAGGACATTAACTAATCAAACAAGCCTATTCAACAACCACCAGCCACTTGTAAAATTATATAGACTGCTGAGAGGCCAAGTGCTTCAAAGTAACACCACCTTCCACAATCATTAGGTGATACTAAACAAATAACTTATATAGAATGTAGCATTAAAAACAACTCTTATTTTATACCGAAGACTTGGCACAATTATCTTAGTATATCCCACAAAATACTCACATCATTAAATCCACAACCACCAAATAAGCAGTTTGATACTAATCAACTTTGATCCTTAAAAGTATCATGTTTTTTAAATTGTGAGTGGGGGAGGGGGAATAACACGCCTAACTGAAGCTCAAAAACCGCACTTTCCTTAATTTTCGCTTAGCAATTAAAAGGCTAAAAACTGAAAAAAGAAAAGCACCGTTTTTCATAATGCATATTGAAACGAACCTCTCGCAGGCATCTTCAAGAGAAGAGAATGGTCGCTTAAAGTCAGGGTGACAGACCCGCCATGCATCTTGGTATGCCATCTGTAGCTCCATCTGGTTCCCAGGGCGAATCGCTTTCTGTTGTTGTTGCTGCTGCTGTTGTTGCTGATGCTGCTGCGTTTGAGATTGTGTTTGCGATTGCTGGGTCTGCTGCTGTGAGACATGATTGGAATTAGGGTTCTGGTGATGCTGCTGCTGCTGCAGATTGAGGATGGGATTGTTAGGGTTAGGGTTAGGCGCAGAATTAGGGTTAGGGCTAGGATTTTGTTGGAGACCGAGGGGCCTTATGGGTCGCAAGTGGGCGTCGATGTTTGAAGGGAATCGAGAGATTGCAGCTGCTTGTGCTTGCTGTTGTTGCTGCTGCTTCTGCAATTGCTGTAACAGCATGAAATGGTGTTGTTGTTGATGTTGTTGTTGATGTTGTTGCTGCTGCTGCTGCTGCAACAGTAGTTGCTGTTGATGTTGCTGCAATGCCTTTGCCTCTTCCATTCTTTACCAAAATTAAATGTAAAAAAATAAAAGAAAAAGAAAGAAAAATAGATTTTGTGAGTATTCCCAATGGATCGCCCCTTTGTTTTCTTTTCTAAGCTGGAATGCAGAGAAGAAAAGAAGGAGAAAGGGTCTCCGAATTCAGGATTGTTTGTATTTACGTGACTAGTTTAACCATTGATGCATTCTTTTGAAGAGTTTGATAATTTCAGACAGAATGCACTTATCAGCTCACCACTCTCGTGCTCGCAGAGCATTGACGGGCCTGTCTCGGTTTCTTTGTTTCTGATTTCTTTTACTCAAATGTCGAACCGGTTGATGTCGGGTCGGACCTATGTGGATTGGTTCATCAATATATTTTTTTTGGTGACTGTTCATCAATGTATATTATTATTTGTGGTGTGAGTTGTGATATGAAAAATTTGTTTTTACTAGTGCTATTTTTAGGTCATGCTAATTATATAAGGGATTGAAAAGATATCTGTCAAGAATATAAACAGATAAATTGTTTACAGAGAAAGTAAAATTTATGCATTTAATATCATATATCATTTATTTAAAAATTTTATATTTGTATTCTTTTTCAATATATTCTAAGAATATTTATTAGAAATTTTTTATAGAATGATGATATTTAACAAATATTTTTTATTTTTTATTTCTTAGGTTTTTAACATTGATTCTTTAATTAGTGTAGAAATGTCTAAAATGGAAATATTTAATTAGTATTTAACTATTTATCATAAACCACAAAATTTCCTACAAGTAGTAGTTTTTTGTTCTTTTATTTGCTTTGTCTAGTCTTAAATTCTTAAGTATTTGTGAGCTGAAAATTAACAATTAATTCCTATTCTCGTGAAAAATCACTTTTTGGTTCAAAGAAGTTAATATCATCTGCCACATAACCATCTTTTTTAATAAAGATCTAACTAAATACATGATCCTGTTAAACAATTTAAATGTAACTAAAATAAATTAGCTAAAAATAGTCAAAATTTATTTTATTTAATATTTATTAATTATTACAATAATTAATAAAAATTAAATAAAATACATTTTAACTATTTTTTTTGTTTATCTAATATTATCATTTAAGCATCTACTATTGTGTTGCTTTACTTAACATTATATCTTATCGTCCAAAAAAAGTAAAATTAAAAAAAAAAAGAAAAAAAAGAAAAAAAAGCTATAAGCTATAATAGATGAAAAGTATTACTAGAATAAAAATATTATTTATATATTAAATATTTTTTATATTTATATAAAAATATAATTATTATTAATTAATTAAACACAAAAAATTGCATATTTATTTATAAAAAATTATTGATATTAAAACAATATTTATTATAAATGAAGTAGATATAATGGTTTAATAAAAAGGTTAATATTTTTCTACGGTATCCTTAATCCAACAGTATTTTATCGTGGGTCGGAGTTTCAGTTAAAAGTTTGCCACTAATGTCAATGGATTGCTGCATGCTCCCAGCGGAATTGGAAGGTTAATGAGCTATGACCAATTTAGTTTAAGAAGGTCAATGCTTGACCTTGGTATTGGTACTGCATTTTGTTTTGGGCCTAACAGATTACCACGTATACAAAATTTCCAACATAGGGTGAGGCTCGAAGTCTCTTCAATAAACACTTGGTACAGAAAGAGTCCAACTGTAAAAACTAAAAAGGTCCAAACTCCAAAGCAAACAGAAAAAGAGAGGAATGGCATTGGCAGTGACTGCAGGTACCTCATTGACGTTCCCATTGGTGGTGGCCTCTGTACAATATGCACCTCGCACACTCCCCAACGCACTAATCAGATCCCTCCACCTGTCCTCCTCTTCCTCCGCCTCACCAATGTCTACTACTACACCCCAACAACCTCACTCCTCCTTCGAAATCCTCGGTGGAGCACGTGACAAGTTCCTTCCAGCTCTCTCCCACGTGCTGTCTCGCCCCTACCACCCCTTCCCCTTCCTCGGATGGAACCGCCACATCGAGACCATCTCCGCCTCGTTCTACCGCTCAATTCCTGACATAAGACTCCGCCGTCAGTGCCTCCGGACACAAGACGGTGGTGCCGTCGCCCTTGACTGGGTCTCCGGTGACGACCGCCGTCTGCCGCCCGATGCTCCACTCCTCATTTTGCTGGTTCGTTATGTAACTGAATCAGTTACCGAATTGATTTTATAACTGAATTAGTTAGTTAGTTAGTTGGTTGGTTACCTCTGCCAGTAAGTTAACGAATTCAATGCACTCGTACTCTCAACTTAAGTGTCTCTTTCTTTTCTTTTTTCCTTTTGTCTTTTTTTGAAGATAATAATGGAATTTTGAAAATTGTGATTTATTTATGTATTTATTTTTGCAGCCAGGATTAACTGGGGGTAGTGGAGATTCTTATGTGAGGCACATGTTAAATAAAGCTCGGAGCAAAGGGTGGCGCGTGGTGGTTTTCAATAGCCGTGGTTGTGGGGATAGTCCTGTTACTACTCCTCAGGTAATTATTGCTTGTGTTATACTTCTTTTTTTTTTTTTTTTAATTTCTTACCGAATCTGAATCCGTGTTGATAGAACTTTTAGTGTTGTATGTGATGTGATGTGGTAATAGTGATGTGCAGTTCTATTCAGCTTCGTTTCTGGGAGATATTCGCGAGGTTGTTGCCCATGTCACTGGTAGATACCCTAATGCCAATGTGTATGCAGTTGGTTGGTCACTTGGCGCAAATATTCTTGTTCGTTACTTGGGTCAGGTGAGTAAGAATGATTATTTTTTCATAACCTGAAGTTTGACATTGTTATGAACTATGCATTTGTTGTTCCTTAGGCAAATGCTTTCTGTATTTAGGGATCAGGAAAATAGAAGTGTGTCGATGATTGGTTTGACAGATAGAATGTTGCTGTCTTTGTGTTATTGAGTTTCACATCATCCGACTCTGATTGCATTCAAACTTTTAATATCCGAATTGAATTAATTTTGGGTTTTATATGATTCTTTTGCTTTGCTTTCAGGAAGGCTACAATTGCCCTCTTTCTGGCGCTGTGTCATTGTGTAATCCTTTCAATTTGGTTGTGGCAGATGAGGACTTCCATAAAGGCTTTAACAATGTCTACGACAAGGCTCTCGCAAAGTCCCTTCGCACGATTTTCAACAAGTGATAAAAACTTACATGTGTTGTTGATGTTTATTCTTTCTACTTGATGGATCGATTGCTGCACTTTACAGTATGATTGATGCCTTGTTCATTTTCGTGGCTGGGTGCAGGCATGCTTTACTCTTTGAAGATATTGGTGGCGAATACAACATTCCTATGGCAGCCAATGCCAAGTCTGTTAGGGAGTTTGATGATGGACTAACCCGTGGTATGTGCCTCATACTTATTAGACACCATATAAATTTGATATGGATTGTGAATTATTATATGCTTGAATACTCATCTATAAGATTTTGCAGTTTCTTTTGGATTCAAGTCTGTGGATGAATACTATTCTAGTTCAAGTAGTTCAGATACCGTGAAACATGTTCAAACCCCTCTGCTTTGCATCCAGGTACAAAATTTTTTAGAATAAAAAAATGGTTATCTATTATTCTTTTGATCTTCGTTGTGCCATTCTTTTATCTAAACAAAAGCTGCTTTTTGCATTGTTATCTTGGTTCATGTTCCTTTCCATCGTATTTTTGCCGCCTACATTCATTGATTCTATTTTATATTACCTATTAGAATTTTCTTGCGATATCCCACAAGAACTCACCCTGTGAAACACAAGTTCACGACTTTGAGCATAATTAATAGGTTGTTTTTCAGTGACCTTTTCCCTCTGTATATGCTATAAACTTATTGAACCCAGAAACAATCTGTTTCTTCACAGGCAGCAAATGATCCAATTGCTCCTGCTAGGGGAATTCCTCGTGAAGATATCCAGGTATCTGCAGCTTCTTTTCCATTCAATGTTACCATTTCTTCACTAGAATGTTATTGGTAAATGATAAGGAGATGTAAAATGGGAAAGGGAGGAATAAAGATGTACATAGATGGAAATGTAATGATCTTTTTCAACAGTAGAGAAAATCATAAATGGTACGATTTGGACGTTGGGATAGACAAAATTAAAAATAAAAAATGGAATTCACATGGTGACCACACTATTTTAATTGCTTTTTAGTTTTTATGTCGTTGCTTCCTCTTATTACATTACTAAGTATACATTGATACTCTTAACAAGTTAATAGTCGACCATCAAGTTTTCATATATGTACTAAACAACATATTCTTAGAATAGAAAGATATCTTGTTTTCTTGTCTTTGTGGTATTGGGGTTTCCATGTTCTTTGTTCTATATTAACTCCCTGGTTGAGTATAATTTGTTTTATCATGGCAGGAAAATCCAAACTGCTTGTTAATAGTTACACCAAAAGGTGGCCATCTGGGGTGGATTGCTGGTGATGAAGCTCCATTTGGAGCTCCTTGGACTGATCCTTTGGTAATGGATTTCATTCAATATTTAGAAACAGAGGAAGTCAAATACCCAAAAACTAGTAGTAATCCTGATGGTAAAGTAGCCTTGCACCATCTTGAAGTGTAGCATGGCACTAATGAAGACATTACAATCTTCCGATGTCACCATTCATCGCTGTACATTCTGGAATACTGTATTGAAGCAATTACACTCATTTTTTTGTGTGGAATACTGCAGAACTTGGACCCTTGCAGCTCAGGGGGTTGATATCAACCATGATCCTTTCACAGACCATTCAATAAAGTAGAACTGCATTCTTTATGAGTACATTGGAACTGTAATTGTTTTAGTTTGAGGTAAATAGAGATATTGATTAAACAAGATTAGTGTAATTGTATTGTTTTAACATTCAATTCACATAATTCGTTTCATTTTAAAGTTTGTTACTGATTTCATTACTATATTCTTCTTTTAAACTAATTTATTGGATATGTTGCTGGTGGGATCAATGTAGAAGTCATTGATAGCTAGGAAAAAGCATAAAAAGAGGGGAAGAATATATAGACTTTTGTATTAAGAACAATGGAACTAATAATTGATGCTAATTATTTCCTAGGCAATATATGAACCTTTAAGGGATTCTTCATCACAGTTGTGAATAACAGCTTCTCTGACATATCAATGTCATCTCCACTCATAGCCTTCCACTCAAAATTCCAAACTAAATTGGCCACAAAATACTCCAAGTGGAGAATTGCTAAACCATATCCAGGGCACATTCTCCTCCCAGCACCAAATGGCATCATGTTTATCTCTTTACTTCCCATTATATCAAAAGTTGTTCCTCCATTGTCCATGAACCTCTCTGGCTTAAAGGCCATAGGGTCATCCCAAGCTGTAGGGTCCCTACCTATCTCAGCCACAAAGAAATTTACAGAGGCAGTGGTAGGAACCAAATAACCATCCAGAACCACATCCTTGGTTACTCTATGAGGAGCCACATAGTGTAGCGGTGGATGGCGTCGTAGACCCTCCAAAATCACAGACTTTAGATATGGCAATTTTGGCAAATGTTCCTCCTTCACCTCGTTCTCTCCTTCAACCATGACCTCTCTAATTTCCTCCACAAGTCTTTCTTGGATTTGAGGGTACTTCACCAAATTTGCCATGATCCATTCCAATGCCGTCGAAGTAGTATCTGTTCCTGCGTTTAGAAACTCCGAGCATAATGTGCAAATATTCCCATAATCAAGCTTGCTCCCTTCATCTTCCTCCACGAGTCGCAAATTCAACAAAGTATCCACATAGCACAAAACAAACTCATTTATGTTGTCCTCTTTGCCATCCTTGCTAAGTCTCTCTTGCTTGGCTTTCTTTCGAGCGTCAATATAAGGAATCAACAAGGCTTCTAGGTCTCTTCTTAGCTGTAAGAATTCCTTCCATCTCTTCCAAAACAATATCCTTGTGATTGTTGGCCAAAAATTCAAGACATTGTACTTAGTAAAGCTCAAGAGCATGGTGCGTAGACTATCCTCGATTTCCCTAATTTGCTTCTCATCAAGCTTGTCACCAAAACACATAAAACTGAGCAAGCAAAACATGCTATATTGAAAATGATCAATGACCCTTATGGGGTTGCTTGCCCCCGACTCAGGTTTTAATCGATCAAGAAGCATATCTAAAACCCATTTGCGTGCATTTGCATAGGACTTGACCTGTGAAGGGTGGAGGATATTTGAAGTGAGGTTTCGCCGGAGAGCGCGCCATACAGGACCATAGAAGCTAAAAAGGATGTCATTTTGATTGCTGCTAATGATTTTCTTGGTAGGAACAGCAACAGGGCGGTCCGCAAAGGTACTGCCATTTTGGATCAATGCTTGGTGCGCAAGGAATCGATTGGCAATGAAAATGTCGGTATGAGAGCCCATTTGAAAAGAAAAGATTGGACCATATTTGGCGTGAAGTTTCTCAAGAACAGTCTTAGGATCTTTATTGAATCGTTGGAGTAATTTGAAGTTACCTATGATAGGCACTTTTGGAGGCCCCGGAGGGAGGGGATACCGTGGAAACACAAGGTAAAGTATGCGTTTGATGATTATTGAGACACAAAGAAAGAGCATAACAAAGATGAACCAAGTTTCCATGTTACTATTCCGCATCAAATTGGTTGACAATAAACACAAGAGGGTATGTGTTAGAAGAAGCTTAAAAAGGGTGAGTTAAATAAAATTGAAGTGTACCATGCTAATTACTAATAGTAACACCTGCAAGCGTTACATTTACCCTATAATTGAATGTTCCATGTATGTTTATTAGCTGCTAATAAATAAATACATCTTACGTTGGTTAACATTTTCTAAAAGAACTTCATTTGCCGCATTTCTAATAAAAATAAAAACTTGCAATTAATAAAAAAAATTGGACGTTTTCTAATAACAAAAAGTAAACATTGTTTGACCCAAAGAAAAGGAAGTATAAGATTGATTTATATCAAGATTGCGAAAAAAAAAGCCTATCGAGTAGAATAAATTACCTGGCCCTGCATGACACGTATTTTGAAAAGCTGGACAAATTACACTCCATGTTGTGAAGCTTCTAGTTTAACTGTTAAACTAACTAGTGACATGTAAACCAAACATGCGCTTTCCAAGAGGATCAGATCACCGAGGACATTACAAGCTATAGTTTCACATGACTGAAAATTAAGACGTTTGCATAGTTTGTACACGTAGGAATTGTGAACACTAAAGAGAGCCTTTGCAGGATGAATAATTGAATATTATATAAGTAGAGATTTGGGTATGTGTCTTGTGCAGCAATGAAGAAGGATGGGTTAGAAAACTTATTTATCAATTGCAGGTTTTCATGGAAACTTTGGGGTGAGTGGCTTCAAACCTTGGAACTCAATCGATGATGCCAAAATGGAGACGAGAGAAATGGAGTGTTGCTTTCTTTGCAGTGTTATGGTCAATCTGGATGACAAGAAATGACGCAATATTTAAGGAGAAAATGAAAAGGCAATGATTATGTGTGATTTCTGGGATGCAAGAGCGTTTTTGAAATATATATGCGAACAACATTAGCTCTGGAACTTGGATATGCACTGAAGTGATTAACATGTGTGAAGTAATTAAAATTTAAAATATAAGAATGAGGAGGGGAGCTAGAAGAATTGATGAAGATGAAAATGGAAGTTAGTTTTTGAAAGGAATATGGAGGGATCATACAAAGTTTGCGTAGTTATACGGGTTCATAGAACCAGATGTTTTCTTATAGTTGTTCTTAGCTGATGGTTATATGTTTCTGATAGCTGTTGGGTCTTCCTTTGTAGCTGCCTTTGATTTGGATTGTAATCTTGACCTTTGTTACTGGCCATGCTCTTCGTACAGTGTTCTGCTGATGCAGATGCTACTTGAAGTGTGCATATATATATATATATATATTCAAGTAAAACTATCGGCTTGAGATTTCATTTCCCTTCTTTCGTAAAGACGTAGGTAGCAAATGACAAAATCAATTTCAGGTTGTACTTGTACGCTTCATCATGTCCTTCTAAGTCCTTGCAATAAATGGAAATGAGTAACCAAACTAGTACAAGCTAGAATTCAAATGTTATTGAAAAAATATATATAACTACTTATTACATGGGCCAACAAAAATTTTAACAAATAAATCATCCTTCGTTAAAATTATGAAACACTAAGAAGCTATGAAGTACGGACACTTTGTTGAGTTTTCGGACACATTTCGGACACGACACTCGTCCAACACACGTGTCTGCGGTGTCCAACCGTGCCTTAATAAAAAGTAAAAAATTCTTCTCCGGATACGCTTAGACACACCTAAATACCATCACGTGTCAACGTGTCCAGTCTTATTCTTAACATATATTTTTGAAATAAATTTAGTTATAGTATATATTATTATTTATTAAAACAAAAAAATATTTTAAATACTTAATATAATTAAATTAAAATATTAAAAATAATTAAAAAAATTAATTTATATTTTAATATCAATAAAATATCAAAATATTATTACGATTTATTTAAAAAATACTTTATATTTTATATGTATGCGTGTCCCCGTACCTTATAAGATTTTAAAATTCGAACGTGTCCCGTGTCCGTGGATCATAGCTAAGAAGTAAAGAACTAAACCTAAGGAGCTAACCAAATCAAAGCAATTAAACTCCATTGTGATCTGCATCGGGTACTACTGTCGAGTGTTATATCCTAAAAGCCTGAAATTCACTTATGTGAGATGGTACCAATGATAGAATACCAAAAAATAAATAAATAAAAATTGAAGAATGGAAGTACAAAACTTTTAACTCTTTCCACATTTGCCAATGTGTATCACATTAAAATCTTAACTATGAATGGCTGGCGGTTTAAACATAAAACCAGTCAAATGGAGAAAGGGGGAAACTCACCCCATAAATTAGATTAGATGAGTTACAACATTAATTTCCGCTGGACTTGAGAAAAACAGAAAAAAAATAAAATAAAAATTATAGAGAAGAAATGAGTAAGAAAGAAATGTCTTCCCCCAGCAGCATTGCAACATGCCCTCCATTTAGGGATCTCAGAATCTGAATTCAGGATCCACATCCATTGCCCAAGTAAATTTTGCCAGCAACGATTTGTTGAATATCTGAGCATTTCACAAAAAATATTTAAGTGACAAAATGAGTTCTAAGATGACACAGGTCACAGCTCACCAAAGGGAACTATAAGCATAATTTGAGGTGTAAAACCACATGCCATCAATTAGGAAGCACTCAAACAGCAGCCCCCATACTGGATTTTGGTTTTATCAGTTGGGGAGACACATGGATAACTTCTATGGAACATTTATTTTCTCTCATGTGATCTTAGTTCTAATCTTTATATGATTGAAAAGCTCAAAACTGACTTTCCTGTGAAACTACTATTTTTGCATTTGAAAAAGAAATAAAAAAAAAAGAAAAAAGAAAAAGATGCAGTGAACTAGTATTTTGATTATTTTTAAAATTAATGCAGGTATGCAAAAACTGATTTTTAATGATTTTATCCAAAAATATGCTGAAACACAACAAAATAACTTATCATATACAAGAAAAGAAGCCAGCACCTTTTCAATGGGAACCTCATGCCGTTTGCACCAGGCAACTGTAATCCTAGGGTCAAGATAGTTTATCTTGGACGTGCCCAATGCCACAGTTTTCAGATCTTCTTTTGTCTTCATTTCACGTTCCATTTTCTCAATCTTTGCATTGGTTTGAGAGATCTTTTTCTCTAGCCTGTGCATTACATTTACCAAAATTATACATCACATCTAACCAAAGCAATCATTAAGAATTTCGGAAAAGGTATATTACGCTTCAGGGGCTAAGTTCCTTTTTGTCTTTCCATCTGAACCCTTTAGAGGGGGCTTTTCTTTCCTTGCTCTGTCCAAATCTGTCTTTAGCTCCTTCAGAACATCCTACAAGATTAAGCCAAATCCAATTATATGTTTATGAGCCACAAGGCAAGTCTACTGTAAAATTCAAGCATATCAATCAAGAAATTCACCCAGTAACAAGTCCATTACCTTAAGCTCACCAATCTTGTTTGTTAACCTTTCAATTTGTGACGAGTGAGATTTTGAAACACTGCGTTGATGATTACAAATGATTGCAACCTTTTACGGAAAACACAAGTCAATAAAACTTGAACATGAAAAAAAAAAAATTACACAAATGCAATATCATTGGTATAAAGAATTGATCACTTAGTGAAATTACCTGTTTATTTGCATGTTGATAAACAAGAATCTTTTCGACAACATCACCCTCTTTAGTTTCCTTATTCAACTGTTGTCACATGATTCCCGGAAAATTAAGCATGCAAGTCCATATATAATCCAACACAAGAAATCATCATAAATACAAAAGAAATGAACCTTCCACTTGGAATATATCTAGAAGCACAAGGATTTATTATAGAATTTCATGGGTGAGTAGCTCCAAGAGAAGATTTTGTGTTTTTTCCCATGTGTATTGGCAGAGCTATTATATAGTTCTGTGCTTTGTACATTTTTATATGACCTTCGACATGAAAAGAGGTAATCCAATATTCCAATGGTGCCAAAATTAAAATCTAATAGAAAATTTCAATAGTTAAAATTGCCCTCTAACCTGAATGGATAAGGGTGGACAAAAGAGCACTTTCAATGTCAGACATAGAATTATTAACAAAATATACAAATGCCAATTGCTACTACACAGAACATGCCATTTCAATAAAGCAGTTCTTACCATATCATCCAACGTGATAGATGCATTGAATGTACGGAAGACCTTTGCAGTTAGGCCAGGCATGAGTTCCTTCAGATGAGCATTTAATTTACTTGTATCCAACTTGTCAAAAAGATCATCACCGGGGCGCTTATCTGAAAATTAATAACAGGAATGTATTTGAAAGCTTCTCACTTATAATGGTAACAAATAAAGTTTCTTTGTCTTTTTCTCTTCTTTTTTTTTTAGTGATGGGAAGACAGTTCCTGACCTTTTTGGAACTTCAAAATTGCATCATAAACAGGAAGCTCAACCTCAACTGTATTCTCATACTTGATAGAATCTTTACCAAGGAAGTTAAACTGTAATTTAACAAAAAGGAAATATGCCAACCATCAAGTATAAATTGATCATAAACCACCTTAGGAGAGGGATTGGGAAAATTTTAGAATGCCCCAAAGGACATATATTCATCAACCCTTACTGAAAATTACCTTCAGTTTGTTGGGAGCTTCTCTGGTCACATTCTCCACTTTTAATGTACAACAACCAACAGTATCAGCTTCATCATCATCCTGAGGGGAAAAACACATGAAAACTTGAAGCAATATGTGAGGAAGAAGGCAATATATAAACTAAGAGACCATGCCAGGATTACACATTCAAAATATTCCAATTAATCCACTTCACAGAATTGTAGTTCCAGCCAGGATTATGAGAATAACCTCCTTTGAATCAACAAAGAAATATAATCCATCCATCAAAATAACTTTTTCAGTAAATACCAATCAAAAGGTCAAGAAGATCTCATCCCAAACAACACGGGACTTTATTGCAACAACTGACAAACAAGCTCAGATTTTGCATTTTTGCCCCATTGTTTATGTGACATCTTAGAAATATTTGGAAAACAAAACTATCAAATAAAACATGCAAGTGATTTTCAATTTAGAATATGGACAACTTTAATGACACAAACAAGTGATTTTCATTCAAATTGACTTGAAGATTTAATATATATTCCAGTATATAAATGTTTTGGTGAAGAGGGAATAGATAGAGATTATACCTTCTCATTGCCAGCCCTCAGAGCTAATTTATCAATAAGATAAGTAGCAACAGCAATTTGCTGCTTAGTAATATCTTTACTCTTAAAATCTTTTGTGTAAGCAGCCCTAATGTTCTCTATATAATCCTGCACAGAGAAATCAAGAACCAATGGAATTGAATTCCATTTAAGTTTCATCCAAAAACAGTGTGCAAGAGAAAGACTAGTTCAAATAATCTAGCAATGCATGCAAGCACCTTCAACATCCTGGCTTTCTCATACTTTTCCTTGTCACTTTGACCCTTTAGGGCACTACTAGCTGCTAGAAACACGTATTTGAATAACTTTGGATTGATTGGGTCATTCCAAAAGGCTAACCATGTAACTGTATCGTCGTGCCTTATCTCCTTCCACCTGTAAGATTACAAAATTTAATGATATAAAAACAGAGCCAAAAGTCCTCTTTTTGGATAAGATTTGATAGGCCCATACTTTTCGCCAGGAATAGGACATTCAGGAACTGGAGCATCCTTTCCAATATTAATTGTGATATCACTTGGATGAATGCGCCTTTTCAATTTTCCCATCTGATAAAATTCGTTGCAATCAGTGAATAGGTAATGGAAGCTACTGAAATGGGTAAACGTTCTGGAGATGCAGCCACTATTTGAATGAAACAATCAAATCAGGAAAATCTGCACGTCAAACTCCAGTCAAATGTATCATTACCTTAGGATGCTCCCCACGGCCTCGGAACAATCCTGGTGGTTCAACTCTGAAATTACCAACCTGAAATAATAAAGATGTAATAAGAACTAATCGTAATTTGATCCCTCCACCGCCCCCTTTTTTCTCTTTTCTATAATGAATAGCATTATGAGAATATATTTAAAAATTGAAAGCTTGAATGAAAAATGTGTATAATAGATATAAAAACACAAACAATTATACTGAAATATTAACAATATAAACACAATGATGTCATGTTGCACGTGCATTCTTCTCAATTTTTGCCTTGATTTCTAATGTGCCATTGACTTAATACTAGAGTGAAACTCATATTGATAGATAAAACCCAAAGACTAGATTGCAAGTTACACCAGCAAAACTTCCTTAAGTTGAAGGATATGAAAACAATTTACCAAACAATAAGATAATAGACACGGAAAGACATGAAATGGTAATCGGAGGATTGTTGGTGCCCCAGTGGTCCAGACTCGCAGACCAATCTAGCACCAACTAAAGATCAAAATATAAAGTGAAAGTGAACATTCAAATTTGATAACAAAAATTCCTAACAACCTCTAAAGCAAGACCAAGTAAAGAGAATGTAACACATTACTTCTCCTGCAAAATATAATGGCCTGATCACAGGTCATAAATTCTCCAGAAAATCCTAAGAAAGAAATCCAAAAGATAAATTGACAAATATTTTTTGAGAAAAGGGAAACCAGACTAAACCTTCTCTTTCACACCATCAACAATGGCCCACATGTATTTCTCTTCTTGTTTTATTTTCTCCTCCTTCAAGGCCTTCTTCTCCTGCAGACGAACAGCTTTAACACTTAACAATCAAATAAATGACTTATGAAATTCAAAGATTAATTAAGTAGCCAATACGAACATACATACATGCAGATGTAACTCTGTACAGATATACAAACATAGAACATCTAATCCCAGATCCTTAAAAATGAGACTGATGTTGGGCCGACAACGGGTCAAAACTGTAAAATTTAGCAGGACGATTGCAAATTGACCTAGTTGCTTCTCTACTCCCTACCGGAAGTTGTTAACAAATCAACAAACTTGTATCTTGCAAGATCAACAAACTATGTAGAGCATGACCAAAGACATGAAGTACTCTATTATTAGGACTACACAGACGTACAGCTAAATTCAAAATTACATCTCTCTAAAACAAATCACTGCATGCATATATCGGATGCAAACCAGAAATCCTAAGAGCAAAAGTAATGCTTTAATATATCAAATTCTATTATTAATAATGAAAATATTGAGAAGTCTATAAAAAAGCTACCAACTTACATCTGCAGTCATTTGTTTTTTCTTTTCCTTTTCACTTTGGTACCAGTTGTAAATTGGTCTAAAGTCACAATCTTTCAAATTCTGAATTACATGATTCTTTCCTAGCAATTTACGCCAGTCAGTCCAGAAATTTTCCTTGAACTTTTCTTTCAGCATGTAATCTGTTTCTAGCATGACTGCATACATTGTTGCAACCTGCAATATGTATTTTAGTTCATAATACTGTCAGCTACTCTAAGGAAACAGACTTTATAAATTGAAGAACATTAATTAACAAGAGCAATCAGTCACTTGAAGATGAAAGAACACAGTTTCCAGAGAAAAGACCTAACCTCCTCTTGCTCGGGAGTTAAATCAACATCTTGATCCTTGTAGCGCATCTTTATCCCATGGGGCTTGTAAGGAGGTGGGAAAATGACGCCATTGTGAACCAAAGTTGTCCATTTTTTCTGGCCATCACCAGAGCTAGGAAGAAGTTTAGTGGATTTGGAATATTCTGAACCACTTCCTGATTTTTTCAACTTCTTGTTCTTGGCTTGTTTCTTAAAAGATTTGGTACTAGCCTTATTAACTTTAGTGATCTTTGTCACCTGTTTTATAGAAGATGATTTATTAGCTGATGTGGCCGATTTCTTGATTCTCTGGGAAATAGGTACATCATCATCATCATCCTCTACCTTTGGCTCAACTTTCAGAGAGCTTTGCTTAGGCTTCACTGACAAGGCTGGCTCTGAAATCTTTGACTTCTTTGCAGAAGAGTTCATGGAATTACTGTTATCTATGGGTCTTTTATTACTTGCACCAGAACCATTTTGTGGCTCTTTCTGAACTTTCGGAATAGGCTTTTTCTGATCAGATTTGTCATAATTACTACTAGATGTTCCCATGTTTGCATTCCAGTTTATCTTTGTTGACAAAGGGACATTATCATCAGAATCAGAATCATCAACAGACTTCTTGATGATGACCGGGGTTGCTTTGTTGTGGTTACTGTTCACCTTCAACCTAGCACTCAATGGTTTATTATCCTCCTCATCCTCTGAATCTTCAGAATAATTCTTTGAAGAATCTTTGATTGATTTTGTTTCCTTTTTAAGATCACCAGACACTTTCTGATTAATAAGAGGCTTTGGTTTATCTGCTGGATGAGGAGGTTTTGAATTCGCCATAGGCAACTTGGCAGAAGTGGAGTTGGCAAGTGAATTTGGTCGTTTTGAGACACCTACAGGAGATCTCAAAGGAGATGTCAAAGGCGAAGCCTTAGCCAATGGAACAGTATTACCCTTCTGTGCACTAGAGCTTGAAGACGATGGTGACCTCAAGGGTGACACCTTAGCAGATGGAGCAGCATTACCCTTCTGTGCACTAGCGCTTGAAGATGTGGGTGATCTCAATGGTGAAGCCTTAGCAGATGGAGCAGCACTACCCTTTTGTGCATTAGAGCTTGAAGATGGGGGGGATCTTAATGATGAAGCCTTAGCAGATGAGAAATTATTACCCCTCTGTGCACTAGAGCTAGAAGATTGACCATTTGAAGAAGGCACGCCAGAAATCCTCTTGTATGTATGACCATCTTGACTATGTGAAGTTGACTTCTTTACATCTGAATGCAATTGGCTTTTCTTATTCGATGAGTACCGTTTTATAGTTAATGGCATATTATCATCATCGTCATCATCAAACTTGTTGGGCAAAACTGGTTTGTCAGAAGCCTCAACAGCCATTATTCAACTTTAGAAAGTGTTGGCATGCGCATCACATATAATTCTGCTGTGAAGAAAAGAATTTTACATTAAGAATAACAACCAAATAAAGAATCACTTACACAGCGCTGCAGGAGCAGTAGATTTCAATTCCAAGATAAGGGTAAGCAATCTCATCCATTTGCCACAGCTAATGAATATAACATATGGTAGCCCATTAAAACAAAGGGACTCTGGACTCCTCAATTATCCATACTTGCTCTTACATATTCACATGGGGGAGAACAATATAACCCTAAAGCAAAAGAAAAAACAATACCAAACCCCACAACCCTAATACTTTCTGAGACAAACTCAAGTTGTATTTGATTTTTCTATTAGGGGAAAAGTAAAACACAACTCCTCTTATATAAAGACGAAGAACAATGAAAAATCACCAATTCCTAATTCACACCACCAAGCTCTCAGAAGCTGCGAAAAAACTAAGTATCAGCAAAACACAATAAACGATAAGCTAAAATTCACATAACCCAATACCAAATTTCAGCAGAGAACAAAAAGGGGACATGTAAGACATTTTAACCCCAAACAACACCCGCCACCACCACCATCACCACCAACAACTAGTCTAAAAATGTCAATGAAATTAACCTCCAAGAAAAACAAAGAAACAATCAAGAATTAAATCATTAGTGCGTAAAGCTTATGGGGCGGTATCGGTACAAGAGAAAAGCTAAAAAAAGAAGGGGAATAACAAGTGCATGTAATAAAAGGGGGGAAAATGCAGATAAGCAAAAGATCCATGCCATTTAAACATAAAATAAAATTGAAGAGAGATAAAACGCAATGAAATAAAGAATTAAATAACTAATTAGCATACTCACAGAGAGAAAGAATAAGAATAAGGAATGGCGGTGGTGGAAGTGAAGAGTGAATAGATAGATAGATAGATAGAGATAGAGAGGAATATGGCGGAGAAGTGCGAAGGTAAGGTAAGGTAAGGTGAGGTGAGGTGAGGGTAGCTGACAGATACAACAAATAAAGAGAGAGAAATGAGAGGGGAAGGGAAGGGAACGAGTTAGGGTGAGTCGAGTCGAGTTGAACTCAGCGAAATTTGGGAACTTACGATTATATGAATGAATTGAAAGAAAACAGAAAGAGAGGGGTCACAGGTGTCAGGTTCAGCGTCCGGTGACTTTGGTCAGCTAACGTTTTCCTCCTCCATATCTCACCCCTTCTCATTTTTCTACTGCCCACTTTGTTCGGACCCCCCAATACCCCTTCACCCTACCCATTTCAATGGGCCCAAACCCATATCTCAACACGGCCCAATATGTTTCGTTTCATTGTTTTGGCCCAATTTTTTATAGCCCAATTTTTGTTTCAATGGCAATTTAATAATTTGGATTCATGTAACTATAAAAAGAGTCACACTAGTGTAAAGATTCACTTTATACAGATTTTATACAGATATTTTTTGTGGTTCAAACTAGTGATAGGTGTCCTTTTTTCTTTTATTAGAGAGAGTTCCAATATAAATACAAAGACTGTAATTGTAATATTCTCAGTTCGAATTATTGACTCAAGTTTATTTTCTTTTTTCTTTTCTTATTGTAATATACTAGTAGATTAAATAATTATATATAACGGTAAAATAATACATATTTAACTATTTAAACAATAATAACACATTTTTTTATTTTTTCTTTACGTCTTTATTCACAACTTTTTAAATGATAATTATAAAAGAATAGTATTCGTATGATATATAAAAAATTGTTAAATATTTATTTATAAGTATATATTAAAAAAATAATTATAACGTGTATTGTTAATTTGTTATAAACATTTTAACATTTTATTAGTTTGCTTTCTTTTTATTTTTACATGGAAATAATTAAACATGTTAAACAAAATCAAGACATTATTACATTTATGTTTAGTTTTTATTAATTAACGGAAACTATTCTAACATGATATATAACTTAGTCAAAGTATATGAATTGTATTTTTTTTTTCATTAAAATTACATTATCTTCACTGATGAAAGATAATTTTAATTTTACTTCAAATAATTTTTCAAATTTATATATCTAGCAATTAAATTCTTAATTTCAAGCAACTTAATAAAATTAGATAGTCCAATTTTCACAATTTAAATTAAATACAATTTTCAGCCATGAAATATATTTTTTATATGCAACAAAAACATATATCATATGATATATATATATATATATATATATATATATATATATATATATATTGATATTTACTAATTCAAATCATATCAAATAATCATAATCTATCTATTATACAAAGGAGATATAGAAATATTTTGATATTTAATTTTTTTTTCTAAAATATCTTTTATTGTACAAAATTTATAAGATAAAATATTTTATATGTGAATAGAGTAAATTTAAATCTATCACATAATTTATATATTTTTTAATTTATCTGTTTCTATATATTTATAGGTTAATATTTTTATATGAATTTTGTTTTTATTTTGCCTAAAATTAAGAAATATACAAATAGCATTTTTGTTATGATAGACAGGTTGAGTAAAGAGGCTGTGTGCTTATATGATGTTCTCCAAACTATTGTTTCTGATCATAACGTAAAACTTTTGAATAATTTTTAGAAAGTGTTGTAGGGTAAGTTGGGTACAAAATTATTATACTCTATTATAGTCAAATTAAAATGGTAAATCAAATGTTAAGGATCTTATTACGTGCTGTTGTTAGTAAGAATTTGAGAACTTGAAAAATTGTTTATTTTTTATTGAGTTTGCTTATAATAGGACTATTTATTCTTCTACGGATTTTTCTTATTTTGAACTTATTTATGGTTTTAATCCTTTTGAATTATTTTAGACTTATTACTTTTGTCTTTGAGTGATCTTATTAATTTGGATGGAGAAAGTAAAGTTGAAAAAGTTAAAGTAATGCACTGGAAAGCAACTGAGTTAATTAAAAAAAAAAAAGGTTGACCGTTCAAAGAGTAAATAAAGATCGAAGACAACTTATCTTTAAATTTAGTGGCTGGATATGGATTCATTTGAGAAATGAGAGGTTTCTACTCAAAGAAAATTCAAGTTAGACCTTAAGGATGATGGTCTATTTCAAGTGCTAGAAAGGATCAATGACAATGCTTACAAAATTGGCTTTTCAGGTGAGTATAATGTGACATCTACTTTTAATGTCTTAACCTAGCTTCTTTTGATTTTGATGCAGGTTCGAAGACGAATCTTTTTTAGAAGAAAATGAATAATACAAGCTCTATGGGATAAACTAAAAACTGCCATATGCCAATTGGTCCACTTACAAAAGTAACAACTAAGAGAATAAAAGAAGGTTTTGTAAACATGGTTAAATTATTTGTCTAAAAAAATTATCAAGAATTAGTTAAGACAATGATTAACGATTATAAAAACCTAAACGTTTTACTATTTACAAATTGTATTAAAAATTCTTATTAGTCAAGGTAGATCAAATAGGCATCACTTTATTATTATTATTTATTTTAAGACTTATTTTATGTTTTATTTTATTTTATTTTATTTTATTTTATTTATTTTAGGCTCAATTATAATTTGATTCATTTTTTATTTTAATAAAGTTATGAGTTAGGATAACTTAAGAAATATAAAAACCAGCTAAACTAATCTTGTAGCCACTTTTTTTTAAATTTTTTTATGAATATTTTTTTTTTTTTGAGTTTGCTTGAGAAATTTAAGTATGAACAAAAAAGGTGCAATTTTTTTAATTATTACATCAAAAAATCAAATTGAGACAGAAAAGTTCATTTCTTTAATTTTTATCTTATTTTAGGTTTTGTTGTTTATCAAAAAATAAAATAAAATAAAATGAGAGGCGAAAACAATATTAGAATTTTGTTTATATATTTTATATGGTGTTGAAAAATAATTTTAATGGTTAACACTTAATATCAATATAATGTTTTTTTATTCTTTATTCTTTAATAACAAGATATTTAATTTTCGATGGTTTTTTATTTGTATTTATTAAAATCATTCGGTACGTTTATTTTATTAAATCACTTGATTTTCAATTAATAAAATCTAATAGTTCACAAAAATGATATATCTAATATAGACAAAATCAAACTTATTATAATTAAATATACTTCCTCTACTTATGATTTGAAGAGGATTATACGATTTCGATAGTTTAATCAAATAATATATATAATATCAAATATTTATTATTATATGTAATTTATCAAACTAAGAAAGTAATATCCCAAATTATTTTTTAAAATAATCAAATTAGCCTTGAATATTTTAAAATATTAAATATATTTACCTCTAATAAAAAAGAAATAATTCAAGCTATAGTATATTTTATAGAATTCAACTAATATATGTTTTTTGACACAAAATAAAATTATTATTAGTAAAATATTCTAAATATTTGTATTTAATAAATATAAAATAAATATATTAAAATTTTAAATTTTTTATTTTTAATAAAAAAATTAATTTATAATATTAACATATACTCTTAAGAAACAAAATAACTAAATCCTATTTTATAAAGTGACAAGTTTCATTTATTTTTCTAAAAATAATTTAATAAAAGAATCAAATTAACAAAAATTGAAAATAGAAGAAATTAATTTGTCTTTTTATATTATTAAAAAAACTAATTTATTCAATAAAATGTCCTGAATTAAAATTTCAATATTTATTTATTAAGTACTAATTTATTCAAAGCAAAATTATTTAAAAAATTAAGAATATTATTTTTACATGCTGATTGCTTGTTAAAAATAAAATAAACTCAGCTAATATTAAATTAGTATTATCTTTGTCAATTATTCCTTTTAAGTTGTTCAAATAAATTTAATTAAAAACAATGTCTTAACTGTTATTTTTAAAAAAATATTCTTAATTTATATCTAAAATTATTTTATTTTACATATAGTATAAACGATGTTCTGTAATAATTTTTATTTAATACTATACTAAAAAAAACTTTAACACAAGTAATCCTTTAATTTCCAAAAGTTTCGTTTTTACTATTCCGTAACAAAAATAATAGTCTCTACTTACACTGTAATAATTACAAAATTTATTTTCTCTTTCTTACATTATTATTACATCACTCAAGCCACTCAAGCCATATGTTATAACTAGGCTGGCAATTCATATTCTACCCGCGGGTATTCAATCCGGTCCAATCCATTCAGATAGGATAAGCTATCCGACCCGCTGCGGGTAGGGTAGTGTAAGGTACGGTCCGAATATGCTTGCGGGTAGGGTAGGATACGGGTTTAGGGTGTACCCTACCCTATCCGCATCTCATATATAACACATATTTTATAAAAATTGAGTATACAATGAAGGAAGTGAAAGTTGAACCCACAACCTCTCTTATGTAATGATTTACAATAAATAAATAACCATTAAAATTAGTTAGTTAATTTAGTAATTTAAAGCATTAGTTTTTTATTTTTTATTTTATTAATATGTATAAAATTCGAAATGATTGAATTTTATATTTACTTTGAAAAAATTTAATATTTCTGCGGGTAGGGTAAGGTTTAGAATTTTAGGGTGCAGGTAGGGTTAGGGTTGAGAGATTCTCAACCTGCGAGTAGGGTAGGATAGAGTTTTAATAAAATTTTCAACTCGCGGTAGGATTAGGGTGTAGGGTCCAAACCCTACCCTACCCTACCCATTGCCAGCTCTAGTTATAAGTGTATAAACAAAAAACATATCTTTAAATTTGTATGATTTTTTGCTCTGTATACTATAATTCACCCTATAAAAATGTGAACTATTTTTTTTTAAAGATAATAGATTATATTTCATTAATTATTGAAAAATAGAATACAAAGATGTCCAAAAGTAGGACAGCATAATGAAAGATGGGGATTTCTCAAAAATACTACACTGAAAGTATTCATCCAACGGTGCGTGGTCGAAAAAAGAAGAAAAATCTTAAAGAAGAAAGAATGATAAATCAAATTGAATGCAACTAAGAGCTTGCCTCGTGGAGATGACGACCTAAACTGGGAGTTCTTTGGATTTCACGGGAGCAACTTGACAGAGCTTGTTAGAAGGCAGACGGCATTGAAGTAGAACCTTCAAAAATTAACTGGTTGCGAGCTTTCCAATAGTTCCAGCAAATGATAGCAAGCAATTGAGGATTACGGTTAGTATTCTTCAACGGGTTAAGCATCTCTGTTGATGCAGTCCACCATGTCCAAAAGTTATTAGGACTCTGAGGGGAAAGACAGTCACGAAGATAACTCTGAGATCATACATCTTTAATTCTAGAGCAATCGATCAAACAATGAGTGACTGTTTCGGTTGCTTCATGACAGCAGGGGCATATTGGTGATATAGATGGGATGCGGTGATGAATCTGAGCAAGCACCGGAAGCCGGCCATGGAGAGCTTTCCAAATAAATAGCTTAATTTTGTGAGGCAAGTTCAACTTCCATAGATCAATCCATGGCTTTTTCTACTGCATATAATTAGGGCAAAGCTCCAGAGGCGGATGGTAAAATAAATAGCCAATTCTGTAACATGAAGTTGTATCATATTACTTGAATTTGTTCAAATTCCATTGCAATTTGTCTCTACTCTGCTGAATTTTAACTGACAAAATCCTGTTTGCAACGTCTTGGTGAAATAATTCTTGAACGAGATTCTGATTCCAATTCATATCTTTAGTAATTAGATCTTTAACTCTTGGAACTAACTCAGAAATAGCCTGTCTATTTGGCATGTCAGAAATCATTAAAGGATACGAAGGAGACAGCCAAGGATCCTCAAAGGTTCGGATATTCTCTCAAGTACCCACAGCCCAATTAAGACCTTTTTCAACAATCTTTCGGCCTTCCAGTATGCTCCTCCATCCCCAAGAAGGTAAGACTCCAA
Source organism: Arachis ipaensis (assembly GCF_059453495.1). Lineage (NCBI taxonomy): Eukaryota > Viridiplantae > Streptophyta > Magnoliopsida > Fabales > Fabaceae > Arachis > Arachis ipaensis. The sequence goes on from NC_142438.1 coordinate 12,558,197, forward strand.
TTTCCGCCGTTATAACATTACCATTGCTAAAGTATTTACCTCTTAGGATTTTGGATAATAAGGAAGTAGGCTGTGTTACGAGTCACCAAAACTGTTTGCCTAAAAGCGCCAGATTTTGGATTCTGAGATCTTTAAATCCAAGGACTCCTTCTTTTCATGGGCGAGTCATAGTGTCCCAGCTAATCCAAGTTATCCGTCTTTCAGAACCTTTTTGTCCCCACCAGAACTGAGAAAGTAGAGAGTGAATTTTCGAAATTAAACCATCAGGCAACTTGAAGCAAGACAATGTATAAATAGGAATAGCTTCTCCCACTGCCTTAAGCAATACGTGTCTACCACCTGACGATAGAAGATTGCGCTTCCACCCTTGGATTTTTTTCTGAACATTTTCTTTGATCATACTAAAAGAAGCCTTTTTCGATTTAGAGACTGTAGAAGGCAAACCAAGGTATTTATCCTGAACTCCAATATGATTAATATTTATAGAATTAGCCAGTAGTGTACGAGTAGTGGAGGGAGTGTTGTGGCTAAAGAATGGATCATGTGGATTCGAGAATTAGTGACAACTGTTTCTTATTCTGTTATTGTGGAAGGACAACCTTATAGTTTCTTCAAACCAAATAGAGGTATTCGACAAGGAGATTCTCTATCTCCCTATATTTTTCTCTTCTGTGCAGAAAGTCTCTCCTTCTTACTACACAAGGCAGAACAAAACAGACTAATTCAAGGTCTTCAGATACATAGGCGATGTCCCAAGGTCAACTACCTCCTCTTTGCTGATGATTCCATCTTATTATGTAAAGCTAATCCTAAAGCATGTTCAAATATCCTGCATTTGTTGAATTCTTATAAAAGCATCAGTGGCCAGAGGGTAAATCTTAATAGATGTAAACTAATTTGATCCTTAAATAAAAATATATTTTAATTGGTATGCTCTTTTAAGATAATCCATTATTTTGTACCCTTACACAATAGATTAGGGTTTGTAGTTGTCTTTTTTATTATTATTATTATTATTATTATTATTATTATTAAACTTAAGATCACAACAAGAGAATTAACATGTAATTATATAAATAAAATTTGAAAAAAATTAAGATTTTATGTAAAATTGAAAAGATAAATTAAACCTGTAAAACATAAAATTCTAACTAAATTTAAATTATAAATCATTTAAAATTGATAAACTTATTCAAGATTTTGAAAATAATAAATTTTAAGAATTAAATCGAAATTCTAACTATAGAATATACAACTTGATGTTTGTATAATTAAGTTGTCCTAAACATTATTAGTAAGTATTGAGATGGTAAAATATTAAATGATAGCACTGGATAGTTAACACAAGAAACCAGAGTTATTAGTAAGTATGACTAACCGTAATTAATATCTATCTTTGAATGTCTATCAATAAAATTATTCAAAGAAAAGTTCTCTTTAATGTACAAGGAAAAAAAAAATCCACATTAATAGAATTATAGTGAATGAATTCTTTTAAAGACATCTAATTTCTTATTTATATGTATCAGCACAAGAATGACAATAAACAGACAACACTCTTGATTCAGCAAGTTAGTATCTTTATCATTATAATTAAAAAATATTTTAATAAAAATTATATAAAAATTTAAATTTCAACGTATTATTAAAGTAAAAAATTTAAATTTTTTTATCAATTAAACACAAATACTTATTAGTTATATCAATTTATTTGTTGAGTACACACATTGTCTACATTTAGTTTTTATTAAAAGTTTTATTTCAACTTTATAGCTTAAAAATACATATTAAATGTATATAATTCTTTATTTTTATGAATTCTTGTTTGAAGTGTATTTTTTATTGATAAATTTTAAAAATTAATATGAGAAAGTACTGAAAAAATAAATTATCAAGTATCATTCATAGGCTAAAATAATAAAAAAATAACCAGAACTAAAATAATATTTTGCATATTTTAAAAAAGTTAAAAAATAAGTATAGTTAAATAATTGTGTTTTAGGAATTTAATGTTTTAGTTCACATGATATATTAATTATTATGATGATTATAAAATTTTGACAATATTTAAAAAATTAAAATCAATTATTTTATTATTTAGTGAAACTTTTTAATTTAAAATAAAAATATGAATAAATTAAAAAGTATTTTCATATGACTTTAATATTTATTTACTTTTAAACATTGTCAAACTTGTGTAATGTTCATATCTATTATAATAATAAACATAGAAAAATTTACTATAATTTATGTACTCTCGAGTAAAAATATGGAAGAAATATTTATAAAATTATTCAGACTATTCAGGAGATGAATTCTTATATTTTATTAATATTTTAAAGTTACTATTAGTGTTATTAATTTTCAAAACCTCATTTTCGGACACATTTGCAATTGATCCAAAAGCATTACTAGTATCTAGATGATTATTTTCCTACATAGATTGATATTTTTTAAATTCTTGTTCTTGCCATCACTAATATTACCTTGCTTGTGTATGAATTGACCATCTTGTGATTGTACATTGTTTATTTTAGAGTACTTGTTTTAGCAAAGCTGCATAATTTCTACAGTTACTTTCTCCATATCTTGATAGTATATCTTGCATTAACGGCATTTAAAATCTTTCTGCTTAACACTTTTCTCTATTAGTTACACTTATTAACGTTAGCTTATAACACATAACATATTATTGTACTAAGCATATAGATATGTTGTACCATGGTTAATCATATGTTTTATTTTATTCACATGTGAGCATCCTAAGCTAAAATAACTTATTTATTTGTCTGTTGTATCGTATTACAACCTATAAATTTAAAAAATTTACTTTTAAGTTCACGATCCACTGTTAAAAATCGAAAGAAAATAAGGTAAAAAAATTATCTGAGACTTATTTGCTGTCAAAATAAAAGAAATATGAAAAAGGGCTTATAACCTAAGCCTGTTACAATTGGCTAAAACCTATCCAAACTTTTTGTTCTCATTGTCATAAATCACAATTTTATCTTGTAGTGAGATCTCTGTAGAGTACAACGTAAGAAAAAAGATGTATTACCATCAAATTTTCAAACTAAGAAGAAATATGTGATTGGCATTTATATTGTTGGTTTTCATTGAGATTTACCACCTATAATGTTAAGATTTTTGAGACCTACTTCATTGTTATTTAGAATCCCGAACATATATTTTCATGTGTCAATTAAATAAGATTTTAGTGGTAGTTGAAACTGCAAATTCTTTACTTGTTAGAAGCTCAATGTTAGGGATGTAAAAGGCTTTGCATCCTTTCAATAAATCAGTAGTTCCTTTCAATTTCTGTTTCTTTAAATCATTAGTCACCTGTATTTCAAGTAAAATATAAAATAACTTTTAACTATTTTTAATTTTTTAATTATATAAAATATTTAAAATATTTTTTATTTTAATAAATAATAATATATTATTTTTAAACTCATTTAAAAATATATATTATTACGTATACGGAGAAAAAAATTTATTTTTTATTAAGACATGATTTGACACAATAGTGAGTGTCGAAAAGTATCGTGTACACAATAATTCAATAAAATGTCGGCGTTGTCTACCATATCAACAATGGCTTGATAAACTTTTGAATTCAAATATATATATATATATATATATATATATATATATATATATATATATATATGAGCTGCCACTATCAAAGACAAGTTCAAGATCCTTAACAGATGTACTCTTTTCATGGAACAAAAATTTAACAAGTCTTGCACTATAGTGTTAAAAACTTACTCCAAGAAATATCCAAACAATTCTATATAAGTGAATGAGATCATTTCCAAAGAATAGAATCCTCCTCCTTGCACACTTAATCAGTGACCAATCACATCTCGAATCAAATAAAAAAATATGAAATTGGGACAAAAAGCTTGAACTGTCCTGCCAAAGCCAAGGACTCCTGTTGTCAATGGTGAAAAAATTACTGTTTGAAATCATATTATGCAGGTATCCAAAACGATGATTTATGCATTCTAACTCATACAGAATTTGTAATTTTACACTTCACTCTTTACTATAAACCCTTGTTTAGTAGTATCACAAGAGCTATAACTGTATTCATAATCATGCAACTAGGATCCTTGGCATGTAAATATGTGATTATCATACTCTCCAACTATGCCAGAGTTCTTCAAAACCTCCTCTAACTCTCCTTCTAGTTCTTTACTTTTTCTAGAAACTTCTAGTTCCTTCCCATTTTTATTTTTGTTTCCATTTAATTTATTTACCTCGAAAAACTTAAATTTTTTGTATGACTCGTTAAGATTCTCATCAAATCCTTCAACTTTTGCAAAATCACCATCATTCAAAATATCTAAAAAAGGTCCAGTTGATAATTTCTGATCAGATCTTACACCAGACAATGATTTATTGGAGCCTACGGATTCTATGCCATGATAGCGAGGGAAGTTCAAACAAGTGCAATAGGCCAATAGCCATACATGGCCCTTACTACTTCATCATAAGTAAGAGCAACTTCAAGTGCTGTAAAAAAGGTTCCAAACCTAAAGGCGGTTTGGTTTCTCACCTACAAGCTTGCTATTGATAGGTTGGTACTCTGTAACCCATATGGTCCACCTTTACCTCTTATTTTCTTAACACCCTTTTTTCCATCCTTTGCAAGAACTCTGTGAATTACCTCAATTCCATCTCCTCCATTGATTAGTTGTGGTTTCCTGTTGTATTCCTTCTACTTCTCCAAGAGACAAGAGTACTCTTTATCTATCTCAACTACCTCTCTTGCATGATTTTTTGTTTCTGCAACAAACAAAATCAAAATTCTGTCAACTTCATTCATTTTCTTAAAATGGTTTGTTAATAAAGTATAAGACTACCCAGAGTACACCTAGAGCACAAAAAAAAAAAAAAAAAAAAGAACAAATGCTCAATAGTAACTTGAAAAGAGTGAATCTAGATATTATTTTTCATGTTAAATTCTTTCATTAAGTAATTTTTTAAATTATATGATCAATCTTCTTCTTCTAGGTGAATTTCATTAACCTCAATGAAAAAACATAAAACTTGAAAATTAATTTGTCTAATAAAATAAAAAATTTTAAAAATATATAATCAATCCTTTGTGTTTAGTTTATATTTTGATTTTTTATTTTTACTTTCAATGTTTTTTATTTTTATCACTCTTTATTTTTGTTTTTGCAAAATTCTAAAAATAAAATATTGAAAATAAAAAACACCAACTTAATATACAGTAATTAAAATTTATTAGAGATTCAAATATTCAACTAAAAAATTATCTAAAACAAATTACAAGCAGTAAAATATAAATGAATATCTATGTAAACTTATATTAAATTAATAATAATACATTAATATTAAAATCTCGTATATTTTGTATAACTTTTTATATAATAGAACCTTGAAATTTGAAAAAATAAAGAAGGGTTCTTTGTTTTGTTTGGGTAGATACACTAACTAGTTGTGTAAATTTGGTTTTAAAATAAGATGCTTTATGTTTGATTATCCTCTACTATATATAGGTAGAATCAAAAGTATGTTTAAAGTCTTAACATTCTTCCTCCAGATTGTGTATTAAATTTTTCTTTTAAAAAACATGCAAAACTTAACATACTTTAAAAAGAATTTAATAATTTATTTATAAAGTATGATAATATGCTTTAAAAATTTTGAAAATATATTATTTATTAAATTGCATATGCACAAACTTTCAATTAAATAACAAAAATACTATGCACATATAAAAAATCAATCACCATGAATTTGATATAAATACATACATTGTTTAACTCATTTTTAATATGTATTTTATATTTCAACATATATTCTCTATAAAAGACTAATTTAGTGACTATATTTTAGTGTATATGTAGTAGCATGGTTGATAAAATAATTAGCAACACTTAATTATTAAGATAATCATATGATTTAATTACAAATTTGACAAAATTTAATTATTTCAGAGTGTTGACCAAAAAAAAAAAAATAGAGAGTAAACATAATACTATACTCTTCCCTCAAAATACAAGAATCTGATTAAGTGAGTAAATGACTGTATAACACATTAAGTGTATAGTAATTAAACTCAAGCAATTGAAGAAACAATTGAATAAAGGAATTAGTCTCATCAATACATTTATGTCCTAGAAGTGCAAAGCAATGCTATATCACAACTTGAATGTGAGATCCTTAAACCTTTTTATTTAGTTACAACATTATTGTTCTCAGCCCTCAGAGCTGAGAGGAATACTAATTATGATCCAACGTACTATAAGTAATATATGTATAATATATAAAAACTCAGTAGTTTGTATACAACTGTTGTATCTACCAAGCGTGGCAATGTCAATTTTCAACAAAGATTAATCTATGGCTGAATAACTTGAGCTTCAGTGCAGCAACAATACAAGCTTGGACTTTCATGATCCAGAAACTAAGTGACTTATGGAAGTCAAAGGTGAACTGTAACCATGCACTACAGAATCTCTCCAGAAAGCCATTCCTATCACAATTCACAAGGAATAAAATAAAATAAAATAAAATCAATCTCCACAAAATATTGTATTTTTGGTATAATGCTCCTAGTCTATTTATTGAGAGGAAAAAAATGACTACAATTGCAATATGGAGATGGGATACCTATAATATCTGAGTTATGAATCATATCAATGTATTATTATGAGTGTGTGACTGTGTTTCAGTGTGTTTGTGTGTTATCATTAGGGCCAGGAGAGTAATTAACCTATCCATGAAACCAAACCAGCAGTTGCTGCCAAGAAGAATTCCTTGCTGATAATGTTTGACCTGAAAAGAAAGCGCAATATTAGTTTATAATTGTTGCTGAAGAAAACACAAATGCAGGGGAAAAGTGAGCTTAGATTAGCTTACAAGTATAGGCATGCAATGTTCCCGTATCCGTAAAAAAGGGTAGCCCAAGCTGAACCAGTGAACCTACAATTACAGTTCATTTTAACCAATGAAGAGCCGACTTTATATGTAGAAGTAGCTACAAAAAAAATACACAACACCAAAATTGAAGCAAGAACAACACGAAGGCAATGGTGGAAGATCAAGAAACTATAGGTGGGCCATGTGCATGTCAACGGGAGCAGAGTAAACAAAAGTGCTGTTAATTATAGTATAACCATGAAAATTTGGATTAGAATTCCATGCATCAACAAGTCACTTTGCTTTCTACTATGAAAAGTAGCAACCTGTACCCTATTACCTTAGAGTACAAACAATGTAATGATATGTGCTATTTGGTCAAGGGCTCAATGATAAAACTGTTCTAAAATGTCATGTATGTAAATATGGTGTTCTGATGAAATGTACATGTCAGGAGAAAACAGAGAATTACCACATGAGATCACGGATTAAGAGTGCGCGTGGGAGCATAAGTCCATTCCCAATCATAGCTAGCAACATAGAAATTGCTGACAAGCCTTTCATGTTCTCGGGATTGAGATAATTTGTCCACTAGAGAACAAGAAAAGTCACAAAGGTCATAAATACAAGAATCGAACTGCTCCTTGTAAAAATTTCTCGTATATAACATTTACCATTTGGGAAACCGGCATCCACATGAAAAGTAATGTAGCTGTCCATCCAGATATTCCTCCAACAAATTTGACACCTTGCTCAGAAAGTTTTCCACTTCTTGCCTGCAAATCTTAAAAACTATGCATTTAACATGACAATGGAAGTAAAAGCCTATACTACTAAATTATGCATTTCTTAGTTTCAGTTGATAGATAATATGACGTTTAAATGTAACAATATGGATCCCATTTCTGTGAATACCCTATTCTGCATGAATTGGTGAAATAAGTGCATAATCATGACTGGCTTTCATTTTAAGGCATGTTGTTGCTCACCAAAAACCTTTTTTTTTTAAATGTTACTTAATCATAAGAGTTTCAAGCGAACTAGAAAATAATGTTTACAAGGTACAGCAGATCAAGATAGAAGCACTAGGGGCAGTAGATGGCATACTCATCCAACCTGGACTAAGTTGAGAGTTAAGACATAATCAAACAGAAAACAAAGGATATAGGAAGATTACCATGGTAACAGCCAAGACAGCTATCACAAAAGAAATTGCCCCGGGCAAGATGCTGTTAGGTATATAGGGGACAAATGTCGACCACATTATCTGTATCCAGATTATAAATTAGACAACGTAATATGAGAAGCAAAAGGATATAAAGCTGTTATCTGCCAGTGTGCACCAATGCATGCAAGATGAGATGATACTAACATACATAAGCAGTTGTTACTGAATTAATGTGATTATGTCGTACTACTACTTAACAAAATTAAATGAAATTGATACAATTCTCTGATTTATATTGAGGGGGTAAAAGGAAAGTATTACCTGGGGAAGCACAGATAAACCCCCAATAGTAATGAAATCTTCCCACAATCGAAAGATTCCGGCATTTAGCAAACCAAAGTAATTCATGAAATTCAGGAAAAGACCAGACACCACAACAACTGAAGTCGCCGAAAAGTACGGCAAAGGCATAGCTTCTGCCAATGCCAGCTGAGCAAGGACCACAAATGTTGAAACGACACCCAGTGTCTGCACTACCATTGCTCCCTGTTCTCTCTTCTTGGCAAAGTATGAAAGTAGTGACAAGTTTCCAAGCAAACTAGTAAGCATTCCCTACATTGACACCCTTATTGTGTAAGATCAATTTCACATTGAGGTAATTAAACGAAGAACAGGAACAACTGAATAAAGACAATCGGAATCTATAAATTCTGAAACTTTACAATTCTATAGCATAATTTGAAACAATGGTTAAAACTTGAATATTTCAGCCAAGCGAAGAGAATTCACACAAGCTTTGGAAACAACTACTCTAGTTTAATGAAGTAAAACATGATTACACTCAATTATTCAGTTAAAAAAATGTCCTCAGATGTGAACAAAAATAGCAAAAAAGAAGAAGGGAGTAAATCACACTCACCTATCTTAATATACACACAACACCCTTCTATTTCCAAAAATACACACTAATCTCCCCTGAGATTTAAACATAACACTGACTCTCTATAAGGAAGGTACATGTAGGCATGACAAATTAACGTGCAAAATGTGTTATATCATCTACCCTTAAGGAGGAATGTGTAAATCACACAAAATATAATAATTCAACAAGAAAAATTACGGAGTAAATATTTGATAATTAAAATTTTTAGGACTAAAGCGTTCGACTAGAATTTCCTTATGACTGATTCCGGGGATTAATTGGGATTTATTTAAGGGATTACAAAACTTGAGGCAGCACCCTACCAGCCATGGGACAGCCATGAGAGCAGTATTATTTCCAGCTGCAAGATTTCGAGCATTGAGTATAATCTGTGGCATTTGCAGTAACAAAAAAGGAATATTGGCAGCTCCAGAAAATTTTGCTGTAAGAGAATCCCATTGCTGGTAGCTTTCATTTCTCCCAAAGTTAACTGATCCCTTCAAACAATGCACAAAGTTAATCCCAAAAGAGAACACCACTGTAATATGATAAATCAAAATAAAACTGCAAAAAAGGTTAAAACGTGTATCCAATTATTCAACAATCATATACACCCATTACATAAAAATCCAAAATTTCCCAATGACAAGGTGCCACTGAATTCGGGAACGAAAAAAATGGTGACAATGGGGGTTAAAGAGGTACCTGGTGATGCGAATCGGGGGCATCAGAATCAAGAGCATTGAGAGAGATATTGGGTCTTCTGCGCCTTGGAAAAGCAAAGAGGTTGGAGGCAGACGCAGAAGCATTATGATGATGTGTGCGAGGGAGAAGCAGCGTGGGATATTTGAATTGTACGAGGTTGTTAATGTTATTGTTATTGTTATTGTTGCGGTTGTGATGTTGACTTTGGTGGTGTCTAAGAGGAGCATAAGGTGGAGGATGAGACACAACACAAGACTGATGAGCCATGACTTGAATTGGTTGAAGCTCGCATTCGCCCACCAAGTGTTTGATATTATTACTCGATGATTCTGATTGGGATTCGAATGAGACAAGAAAGGAGAGTGAGTGAGTGAATAGAAATAGGAGTTTGGAGGGAGCGAAGAATGTGAAGTGTGTGTTGGGGTTTGGAAAACGGGGATTGGACGGTGGCAGATATGAGGATCTCCAAGACTACCACGTGGATATTATTATTTCATATTTGCTTCCAGCTTTAACTGCATCTGCAATCTTGCACTTTGACGCATCTTGCAGCAACTTGCACCGTTGAAGCTGAGTTACGTTAAGGGCCCTTATTTTTTCTTTCAAATGTCCAACGGAGTAGATCAATTGAAGTTACGCTGGCAATACTACTCGTATATTTGCGGATTCAGATCTAAATTCTATTTAAAAGTCTGTTGTTGACAAATAAATTATTGTACGTATAAGGTGAGATTTAAACCCACAACATTTATTTAAGTGGACAAGTGAGCTGACCACTCAACCAACCCAAATTAATTTCAAAGCGAAGATAGCAAAGTATAGATTGGATTGAGACAAAAACCTTCCGTTGTTAAACATATTCACTCTGATTGGAGTGAATTGACCATCCGAATCGGTGGAATTACATATATGGTAGGATTCTCATCTATTTTATCCGACCTACCCAAACTATCAAATTAGATATGTTGTCAAATATATAAAAATAATAATCAACTTAGGTTAATCAAGTCTATTTAAACAAATATCAGGAATTTAAATACTATTTTATATATTGAATAATTTATTAACCAACATCAAACCTTAAATTGAATTTTGAAAAAATGTGTTTCCTTTTCCTTGTTTTCTAAGCTATGATAATCTCAAAATAATAAACAAATGAAAGTGGGATCTTCTTGATCTGATGGAACAATCATTTATAAAGATGCCCCAAACAATTAACTTTTGATACAGAAGGAATATTAGTTATCTTATTCAATCATTTAATTGTGCATCATACCATCATTCATCTCAAAAGAGGAATGCATTATCATGCATGTAAAGAAAGATGCTTGATTCTTCTCACATCCACTATACAGAAAATCTCTCCATAAAACTTGTGATGATTCTTCACATGTTACTTTTATGATGGAAAGTATGTGTGCATATATTGCAACCTAGCATGTGGTAGATAGCTCACACTTAAGATCTATTGCTATGTTGGCTTTTTGGGACTATGGCCCCCTACAAATAGAAGGAAAAAAATAAACGTGACCTCATCATTCTGGAATAGAAAGTTGAGATCCATAGATTGTATCCCTCAACCTATTGATAAAAACAAAAACTATTACAATAGACAATAATTGATATTATGATGGGGTTTACAAATTTTCAGTGTTCCCTTATATGGCCTCTTTCATCTATTTTCAATCAGGAAGTCAAATTTTCTAGGTACACACTTCCCTTCTGTATATATACATTTTTTAACATGTCTCTCAATGAGTCCAAAGTCTAATGTTTCAAAAGCATGGCTTCCATCCCTCCCTTCCTTGCAGCATGTTTTAGTTTCTCCAATGCAACAAGTCCAACTTGTCTTACTCTTTCTCTTGACAACCCTATCCTGCACAGAGAAAGAACACCAAGTCGCCAACAGAATTAGAAATGTTATTTATACGACCATCGAAAGGTTTCTCGTTCAAATAGTTTTAACTTTTGACAGCGGAACGAATGACTGGGACGAAGACCATAGTTTCTTTAGAAGTTGTTGGAGAACTTTTGATTGTCCGAAAAGCATCATTTAGCATTGACTCGTGACATGACTAAGTGTAGTTAGTGTGATACATTGAAGCTTCATTTCAGAGCATGTAAAGTGTAAGTGACATGAAAGTGGGAATTTAACCATAAAGCTCCATGAAGTGCACCAGCATGGCAAGAGCAATTACCAAATATTATGTATCACATGTGAATTTATAGTTGCAAATATTCCAATTCAAGTTGGATATCATGGTTGAAACTCACCGTTTACTAATATCCTCCCATGTAAGAGATTCTCTATCCAATCCGTAATAGAGTCGAATGATTTCTCTCTCTCTTTCCACAAGGGTCACATTAAGGAGTTTATTCACTTCGTCCTGTAAACGATTACAACAGGTATTACAACCATATGGAAGTTCAGAAATGACTATGCAGGATTCTCTGCCTGAAAAGAGATTAACTTCATTTCCAAATTTGAGCCTTTTAGGGGAAGAAAACACATTATTTAAACGATGCCAATTTACTATGCTTACATATATCATCCAATGCCATCATAGTGTTCACTGTGAAAATCATGGAGATGCAGTTTGGAGCTAAGTTAAAGGATCATTATACATGCACTTAAAAAGGGAACAATATACAAGGCATTAAAATGAAAACTTCCCTACATACCTTTAGTGCCCATTCATCTACTCTATTCCACGGGATGTTCTCTTCGCGAGTATCAGCAATATACTGGGAGAAAACAGAAAACAAATGAGATGGTTGATAACAATTCATAAAGCCGAAACCAGTTCCAATGATCATCCTTGATGTACTAGTAAAGACTTAACACTTACACTATGATGAGTTTCTCCTGGAAGACCATTCAAAGATGGAAACGCCTCCCTATCAAGCGAGAAAATTTTACTCATTGCCTGCAATATGCATGTAAATTGCACACGGTCAACAACAGAACAGTAGGATATCAAAATATGTATACGAGGGTCGTGTAACTCTATGATACATTACCTCAGTGGCATTTCTGACTTTCTTTTGAGACATATTAAGACATTTTGCTATCCTCTGCAAAAGAAAGCAGTTCAGGTTGGCTTACCAATACTTTAAAATTCTAAAATATTTGATACAGAAGTTCTAATTTTAGATGACTTACTTCCACAGTTGGAGTAACTCCTTTTTCTTCCAGTCTAAACTTTGCATTGCGGATTAAAGATAATCTTTCGTGTATATGAGTGGGCAATCTAAGTGTTCTTGAATTTTCAACTAAGGCTCTTGAAACACCCTGTCAGAAGAGAAAACATAATCCATGCTAAACAGACCAATTTGAGTTGTAAAATATCCTTGCTCGGATTTCTTAGAACACAAGTTTATATGATCCCAATCCTAATAAAATGGAAATAGATGAATTTTCTATAACTAAATTGGTTATTTAGATAAAAAAGACAGCATAGGAGCATATGATATATAATATCAAAGGTTTAAACAAATTCTGTTGATTGTAAAATATATGCTTATATAATTTCAAGTTTTGCACAAATTATGAGACCAATGGAAGCCTTTAATAGAAATTTTTTGAAGAGGTTTCATTAAATATTTTCTGATATGCAACCCTTATTTCCCTTGATTTTAAAAGTATGTGTAATCTACACACAAGAAGCTGTCTAAAGAAAAAGAACACACAGCCTCACCTGACGTATCCACCAATAAACATAAGTTGAAATCTTAAACCCCTTTGAAGAATCAAACTTCTCGATCCCACGAAGAAGTCCAATCAAACCACCCTACACAGAAAATACATCAAGTCAAGCACAACTGAGAAGACAAAAAGTCTAACTTGAGGTTAAGACAGAGATTCTATGTAATTCACCTGAACAAGGTCATCCATTTCGGCTCCCATGTTATCATATCTTTGAGCAATAGACAAAACTAAGCGAACATTGCTCATAGCCAACTTTTCTCTTGCCAAAGAGCACTCTATCATTTTTGCTCGTAGTGCAGCCCGAGAAATCTTCAATGACGCTGCAATTTGATCATCAGAGGGCTCACATCCTAGTTTGTCCTTCATTCTGATACTCACAGAAAATGTTTATAGGTAACTGAGGTCAGTTAATTTTTTCTAAAGAAGCAAACAAAGTCACATAACAAAACTACCTATTAAAGTTTCCTCAAAGGATGCAAAAGAATTGACATATCAAGAACAGTGTGAACACTCAACATGACTATTTGATTATAAAAGATAATGATTTGTACTCCATCCTTATAGAACTCTTAGTAGCAATATGTTGTTGAAAGTTAACAATGATGTGAAGGAAATATTCCTATTGCCCTTAGTTAAATAAGATGAAAGAAAATTCAAAATGGTAGTCCATGTTCCGTCTGTAAAAAGTTCTATATATGCATTAACTTATTACTGAAACTAAGGCTCTGCCATTGACTTAAGAAATTAAAACAGTGAATTTCTCATGAAAATGAGACTTAAAAATCATGAAGTTGCAGAGAATTCACTGATGGCTCTTAAGGTCTTAATATTCATTCAGAACATAAGATTTCTATAAAGGGAAATAATTTATCATCCTAAACATCCTCCTAATTACTAGTGTTTAGGAGCATTTATCATTTAGTATTTAGGAGGATTTGTTGGATGCTCTATCATAGCTATGAAGTAAAAGAATGATCAGCTGATCATTCAAGTTTGTTAACTTTCAATGCTTATGTGAAACCCTTCCCTTCCTCAAGTGAATAAGATTACTTAACATGCAACATTCTTGGGACAAAAAGAATGCTTAAATTTTTAAATTGCAGCATATGGGATATGATAAGCAAGCTATAAATAAGATATATTCTTCTTTCAGTGAATCATAGGATCCCAAAATAAGAAACAAAAACATGCAATTACCTGGATTTATGCTCCTCTAAGGAAAGTCCAGCTTTTATTTTCTCTGAAAGGTTTACAACTTCAGCATGAGAGAGCAATTGCTCACTCACTACTCCTTTCACATAGCCCTTCAAACGATATTGAAGCAGCTCTGGACTGATGGCAGACCTCAGCTGCATAGCAGTACAAGGTTCGATCGTTGCGCTGGTTTTACCCGAGGCCTTCCTCTTGGTGTTCATTCTTCTCTGTCTTGCAGACACCCCAGAACAAGTTACTGCCACCTTCCTTCGGCTTTTATCCATTCTCGAATGCTCGTTTAGCACATCCCTCTCAAAAGAAAGGTTCCACTGCTTTTCCAGCATTGACTTCTGCAGCAAAAGAAGAGCCTCCACAGAATAACCCATTTCAGAGCTTTCCAACTCTAAGTCACTGGAACTGAATCCTTGAAACCACAATGGATCTGAAGTACCGGCTGCCTCGGCATCAACATGTTCCTGAAGAGCCTTGATGGACTGGTTTTGGCGATTCGATGCTGCAAAGGTCGGGGTGTAATTGGATGGCTTCTTAGCAATTATTACAGACTTTGTTGGAACAATCTGATAGTGTGTGGATCCAAAATCAGTGCCAAATGAAAGCTTTTCGGTAACATCAGAGTAATGGTATGATGAACTCAAAATCCTCTTGCCTCCACTGAGTCCAATAACTGCTGCAGTAGCCATTGTTATACTGCCCTAATAACTATGTGTGAGTAACATCAAACTTCCCTATTAAGTCAATAATTCTTAACCTGTGTCAGCTGAAAATACAGCTCTCAGAAAATTCCCAAATTGTTCTAAGTTCTAACTATATGATTATCCATGAAATAGCAAAACAACACTAATAGAGTAAGGAAAATCAAAGAAACAAATAATTCAGGATCCATATACTTCAATTTTTTAGTGTAGAATCCATTGAAACAACTTATAAAGTTACAGCATATAAAAGCGGAAGTTCCCAAATGAAAAACAAACACATAAATGAATTGGGGTGTAGTTAAAGTTGCATTTTTTTTAAAAAATTGAAACATAAAAGGTGCAATAACGGAAAATGATGCATGGCATGTTTTTGATGAAGTACCTGAGTAAACTGAGAAAGAGAAATGCAATTCAGAGAATGATGATTGCTCCAAAAAGGTATTAGCTTAGTAGTTCTTATTTAGAATAATAGAATCACAAGGAACAAGCTCACAGGAAGAGACTTCACTCACATAACTGTTGGTGTGGAAGGAAATAACGTTGCTGCTATATTAGATTTTTCTCTTTTTTTTTTTTAATAATTATTCTTTTATTATCACTATCATATAAAAATTAATTAATTTATGTTTGAGAGAAAGCAACAGAGAAATAAATGAATGAAACATAAATTTGAAGGGGAAAAAAATGAAAAGATAAAGATATGGAAGAGAGAGATATCATTGGTTAGAAGAGATATTGGGACCAGCCTTGAGTGGTGTGTGATGATTTGTCTTTCTCTTAATTCCACGTTCCCCTATTTGTTTTCTTCATTTTCATAATTTTTTTCCCTTTTTTAGTTTTTTCGGTTTTTTTTTTTTCTATAATTCTATGTGCTTATTAATTTAAGTCTTGACTCTCAGATTTTTTCCTGTTACTGGGGGAAGGACCAAGGTATTATTAGGTAAGTTGGCCACTATAATTCCATGTGCTTGTTGCTTATGTCTTATGTATTGAATTCATATTAATTTGTTTAATCATATAATAATGATTTAATTTAATAACAATGAGTTTAGACATCACTATTACTTTATTATTTTATTTTACTTTTAAATTTATTTTAATGTATATATAATATAAAAATGTTATACTATTATTTAATCAAGATTCATATTGTTTGATGATGTTTTAAATATTAAAAAATAATTATCTTTATAAAATATGAGAAATATTTTATAAAATTTATTTATATTATTAGTGTATGAAAGTTAATTTCTTTTTAATTTTTTGTGGTTGGAATTTGTTGGTAAATGTAAATGACACGTAATTATTAAAAAGTATTGGGCCTCAACTTCCAATGGCCAGTTTGAAAAATAAAGCAGACATGTGAGAGGCTTTGTGTTCTTGGACTAAGAAGTTGATGGGGTTTTACTTCTTAGATCCAAAATTAAATGGGCTTTGTACATCAAAAAAGTAAATGGGCTTTTATATTGGTCCTATTCGTCATTTGTTTAGGCCTGAGTCCGTTACCCAAAACCAGCCTGAGTAATGAGAGGTCTAAATGTTCGAAAATTAACCAAATGGGCTACCCAAACATCTAAAGGACTTAAACTACTTTTGTGACTTTTTGCACATCGTTAACAAAAAGAGTCCATAACAAAAACCAAATACAAAAACAAAAAACAGTTAACCAAAAAAAAAATTAAGCACATCTAAAGCTCGTTGGATCCAACATCCAAAAAAAATAAATAAAAAAATCATTTGATCATACAAATAATATCATTTGAAATGTTTTTTAGAAAAATTCGCCCATACAATACTATTCAAGTCCATCTAAAGATAAACGAAAAAGATAAACGAAAATAGAGGAGCAAACTAGCTTGTCACAGAAAGTCTGGAAACTCATCCAGATTTCTACTTTATTGATTTACCTCCTATAAAATTAAAGTTTGTTGTTGTCAATAATTATAAAATAGTGTTGATACCATGGCCTAAATGACATGGTAATGGCCTAAAAATAGACATACAATTATTATTAGATTAAGTTTAAAATAATCCGTCTAAAATTAGAGATAGACATCCCAAAAGCATAAGGTTTTATCACTTTTACGATCAAGAGTTTGGATATCAAGATCCGAATTCGACTTGACTTGGGGAGCAAGAAAGAGTTCTCTAGTTTGATTATGTAGAGAATTAAAGTTCACTAGTAACTGAAATAACTTATTTCTGATTCTTGGGATGATTCTTGATGTATTATTAGTTGAGGTATTAGTTAACTACTTCCACCCTTATATATATAACCTCTAGTTGAATAACTAAGTGAATACAATTGAAAGAAATATTACTTATATACTAAGAATTTCAAATATTTTCTTGTCGCACAAAGTCTTTGTTCTCTATTATCTCTTTTGCACAATTTATTGCAGATCAACTTTTTACATGGTATCAAAAGTTTGAATCTTGAATTCATGGCGCTCATTATTCCTGCTTCTACAACCAACAACAACAAATATACACTCAATTTTATTATAGACTAATTGGGTGATACTAATTTTATGACATGAAAACAACAAACTCTCTTCACAATTAAGAGTTAGAATTTGGAATATCATATTATTGAAGGAAAAGAACCTGCAAAATATGCCTTTAATGCTGAAAAAATTGCAGGTACCATCTCAAATACGTACACTGAATGGATGCAAAATGATTTTAATATTTTTCTTAGCTCTTTGCATCTGTTAATGGTTCGTTCAAAATTGTACATTGCAAATCTGCTCTTTAAATTTAGCACAAACTTTATCAAATATTTGTTGAATCTACCAAATCAAAGATTAAGCAATTAAGAACTCAGCTCAAGAATGTCAAGAAAAACTTTCTCACCATCAACCAATATCTTGTTACTATCAAGAAATTTGGTGACTCTCTCACTGCTCTTGGATATGATGTCCTGAATGAAACACATATAGAAGTCATATGTGATGGTCTTCTTGAAAATTATTCATACTGCATTATAATTGTTCAAACCAAACATGAACTCTTTATCATTGGAAAGGTTGAAACTCTCCTTATTTCTTATGAAGAAATGCTTGAAAAGTTCAAACAACTTTCCATTGGATTAGCACAAACTCAGTTAGCTCAATAAAATTTGTCCAATCCAAGATCTACAGGAAGAATTTTTGGAGGACGAAGAAGTGCTTGTGGTGGAAAATTTGCACATGGTGAAAGAAATTCATGACAAGCAACAAATTGTTTTTACTGCCAAGTGTGTAATCGTCTAAGCGATTCAACTTTACACTACTTCTATCGATTTGATCAAACATACAATGGATAGTCTTCTAATTCAGTCAATACTAGTTCATATAATCCTCCTCCCTCCTCCCTCCTCCCTCATCCTCCTTTCACCAGTCACAATCCTACCTTATTTCCACTTCTTTCGTTGCTGACACTGCATGGTACTCAGACACTAGTACAAGTCGCTACCTCACACATAATTTTGCCAACTTTATCTCTTCAGCTGAATATACTGGGCCTGGTCAACTATGTTGAGTTTGGAAAATTTGAAATATAATGATGATCAAACATTGTTAAAAATAATTAATTGCAAAATTATTAAGTTGATTTTTTCTAATTGGTTGATTAATAATTTTGCTATTGTGCAGATTTGATTATTGGGCTAAAAGCAACATAAGTCTAATATGTTGAGAAAATATTCAGCCTTAGTACAAAAAAGAATTTTTAACATTATGGCTGAATTATTTTTGATGCATAAGCAAATGCTTATTGGGACAAGTATCATGTGAAGAGCCCAAAATTTTTGATGTGAGACCAACAAGCTTTGGTTCGAAATTGAAAGAAGAAAGGAAGTAGTGGAACATGATGAGTTCGGTTACCTACTTCCTCTTGTGGAATTGAATTCAAAATTAAATTGGTTTGATTGCATGCATTGGTAATAGAAAAGAGAAAATTAAAAGTGATTTGATTGCTTTCAATGACTCCACACGTTACTATGCATAGGAGAATGGAAGTGGAAATTAAATTTAAATTAATATCATTCATTACTTCCATTGAAAGTTTACTTGTTACTTTTCTCTCTTCTCTCTCTTGTTTCGGTTGTCACTTCCATCAGAGAAAGAAGATTGTAGAAGCTATCATAGAAAATCACAGAGAAGCTATGAAGAAGCAAATGGCTAGGTTGATGATGGCCTTTGTAAAAAAAAGATCTAAGGCATGGTGTGGCTGAGATTTTTGCCACTAAAGACAAGATGTGAAGAAGAAGTTTCAAGATCTCCATGCCAAAAGTAGTAGTAATCCGTCTCGGTTAGAGAAGAAGATCCTTGAGGTGAAGCTCGTTTCCACTTTTGTTCATCCAAGACAGAAGGTAGCTACTGTAGCTGCATGGAGGAAGAAGCAAAAATGGAACAGATGGAGCTGTCAAGGATCAATAGTTCATTAAGGGTCAGAATTCTTTTTTGGGAACAAAGTCAAGATGGAAGGTTCAGATTGATGAAGCTTGATGAGAAGGGATGAGAGAGAGGTACATGCATGTTGATTTGCTTTCGGTTTTTCCTCTCTCTTCTCTGTGTCTGAACCGGCCTTTGTATTGAAGAAGAAGAAGATGGTTTGGTTGAACCGGTTTCAACCTTGGAAGCTTCCCCTTCTATAATAAGGGTGAACAGCCAAGGGTTGGAATCAAGGAGAGTAAGCACAGAGTTCTCATAGCTACCCTAAGCTAACAGAAGTTCTTCTCCTTCAATGTGTTTCATTTTGTATTCTTTTCTTTAGTTTTATCTGTCTGAGTCTCATGGTGAAAAAGGTAAACAGAGTGAGGTTTGTAAAAAAAAGCCAGTGAGAGGAAAAATGCAGAGAGTGCAAAAATTAAAGAAAAAGCCATAGATGTCTAAGAGTTTCTTTGTACATCTGTGTTATGTTTCATGATCCTGTGGGGATTCCCTTGCAAGTTGGGTTAGTACTTTGCGGTTGAAAGCTTGGTAGGTGACCAAGTCAAGTTCAGTTTTGGGGATAGATTCTGGACTTGTCTCGGATAGGAATGGGTAGTTTCTAGGAAAGAATTGGTGTCTGTAATCAGTTGATTATAGTGAAATTCCATCACTGTTGTGATGGAGACTAGATGTAGGCTGCATTGCACTTAGTAGTTGAACCAGGATACTTCTTGTTGTGATTCTCTCTTTCTCTTCTACTCCATTTCTGTTTCTGTTGCATATGAGACAAAATTGAAAAATATCTCTTGACTGGTTACGAGACAAAGAAAATGTCTCTTGACTGGTTATGAGACAAAAAACAGAAAAATCTCCTGAAGCTATCATAAAAGGCAGAAAGTAATACTCAGCAAAAAGGGGCTAAGATTCAACCTCCCTTCTCTTAGCCACTGATTACCATCAAACTATATATAACAAATGGATATGATATCTCTATCAAACATACTGGTTTTTCTTCTTTGCTTAATCCTTATAATAATCATCTCTTTACTCTTAAGAATGTTTTACACATTTCTAAAATTGCAAAGAATCTTGTAAATGTATCAAAGTTTTGTTTAGACAACGTTTTTTTTTTTAATTTCACCCCTTCCATTATTTTGTTAAATTTCAGGTCAACAAGTAAACACTTCTTCAAGAAATTCTTAGACATGGACTATATTCTTGTGGTAATTTATGTGTGCCAACACCATTATATAATCATAATTTTGTTCATATTTTTTTAGCTTTTTGTAATCTCAATCTTGCTTTATGGCATAGAAGGCTTGGACATCCTTCTAACTCTATTATAAAAGACGTCTTCAAACAATGTAATATTCCTATTAATCAAAATTCAGCTAATGATTATTTTGTTTGTGACTATTGTTGCATAGCAAAAATGCATGCTCTCCCTTTTCCCCTTTCTCAAACTGAATACACTTCTCATTTGCAACTTGTGTTTATTAAAATTTGGGGTCCTACTCTATCAGTTTCTAGATCCGATTTTCATTATTATGCGAGCTTTGTTGATACTTTTACACGCTATACTTGTTTATATTTGATGCAATCCAAGTCTCAAATTTTCTCTATTTTCCAGCAGTTTAAAGTATTGATAGAAAGACAAACTGGCTACTCTCTCAAAGCCATTCAAACTGATAATGACAAAGAATTCTTTTTTAACACATTTAGGACATTTTTACAAGATCAGAGTATTGTTCATTGTCTCTCTTGTTCTTACATACATCAACAACAAGGAGTTGTTGAACGCAAACACAGATATGTGACTGAGATGGATTTGGCTCTCTTAGCTACTACTCAATTGCCTCTTCTCTATTGAGAAGAAACTTTTCTTATCGTTGCTTTCCTCATAAATAGGCTACCCACCAAAGTCTTAGATTTTACATCACCTTATGAGAAGCTTCATAACATTAAATCCAACTATGACATACTCAAAGTTTTTGGTTGTGCATGCTACCCCAACACCAGACCTTTCAACCATCATAAACTAGATTTTAGATCTCAACAATGCATTTTACTTGGTTATGCTCTTCAATCCAAAGGCTTCAAATGTCTTACTCGTGAAGGAAAAATTTTAATTGTAACAAATGTTATCTTTGATTAAAAACTATTTTCATCTTCAATTTTCTTTTCATCTAATGCTTCTGCTAAATCTGATTTTTCTTCTTTGTCTCATACAATTACCTCTGTGCCTCCTATACCTCTTATTCCCAATTCTAATTCCTTACTTATCACACCAGACTCCACTTCTTTTATTTCTAATTCTACGCTTAATATTAATACACTTAACACATATGAAGTTTTTCATCATGATTCCACTTCTAATATCAATGTATTGATACATCCCAACTACCTATCTTTAATTATGTTCCCTATACTTCTTCGGATCAGCATGCTAGTCATGATTATATAGCTATATCTGGTCTTGAAATTCAATTATTCAAAGCTACCATTCTTACTTCTTCACCTACTCCTAAATCATCTAATACACATAATATGATTACCAGATCTAAATCTGATGCTTTTAAATCCAAAGATTTAGCTATTGTCTCTAACATTAATCTCACTCAATATCCTCCTAAGACTCTTCTCAGGCTTTATCCTTTGCTCATTGGCACCAAGCCATGATTGAGAAATATGATGCTTTGATCAAGAATCATACATGACATCTCATTAACCTTCCTTCCAATTCTATTATTATTGGATATAAATAGATTTATATAGTTAAAAGGGGTCCTGATAATAGTATCAAAAAATATAAAGCCCGTTTGGTGGCCAAAAAGTGTCATCAAATTGAAGGAATCAATTTTCACTAAATTTATAGCCCTATGATTCATCCTTCTACAATTTGGATTATTCTCTCCCTTGCTGTTATATATGGTTGGCCGTTTCGCCAATTTGATTTTAACAACACCTTCTTGAATGGTGATTTAACTGAGGATGTTTTTATGTTACAACATCCTAGCTTTGTGTCCAACAACCCTTCATTAGTGCGCAAGCTTGATAAAGCCATTTATGGCCTCAAGTAAGCTCCAAGAACTTGGTTTGCTAAACTCAGTTATAATCTCTTCACTTATGGTTTTTCTAATACCAAGGCTGATACTTCTTTATTTGTTCGACATACTAAACATTCTACTACATATTTACTCGCCTATGTGGATGATATTGTTATAATTGGCAATAGCAAGACTGAAATTGATGCTTTAATCACTGACTTGAACTCTAAATTTTCTCTTAAAGACTTAGGTAGTTTGAATTATTTCCTTGGTTTAGAATTCAATATGCTTGGCACTGGTGAGCTTCACATTTCACAATCAAAATATATTCTTGATCTGTTAAGACGTGTAGGCCTCTTTAGCTCCAAGCCTGTCCCCACCCCTATGCTATCCTCTTTCAAGTTGATTTCTAAAGGGTCTGAACCATATGAAAACTCAACTCTCTGTAGGTCTCTTGTTGGAGGGTTGCAATATGCAACCTTAACTCATCCAAAGATCTCCATCTCTGAATCGAGTTAGTCAATTCATGAAAAATTCCAAGCAACATCCCTGGACAATTTTAAAAAGGACCTTTCATTATCTTTCAGGTGTGTATTATCATGGATTCTGTTTTCAAAAGTCTACTGATCTTTGTACTCTTGTCTTTGCGGATGCAGATTGGGCGAGTGACATTGAAGATCACAGGTCTACTAATGGATATTGTGTCTTTCTTGGCAATAACCCAGTGTTTTGGTGTAGTCGAAAGCAAATGGCAGTGAGTCGCTCATCTATAGAAGCTGAATTTAGATGTCTTGCAGATGTTGGAGTCAAAATACTATGGGTTCTTAAGTTGCTACAAGAACTTGGTATTCCTTAACTTATTGCGCCTACTGTGTTTTGCAACAACCTCAGTGCTGTAATGCTTTCTGCCAATTCAATTCTTCATACTCGAAGCAATCATTTTGAGGTCGATTTGCAGTTTGACCAGGATCGAGTCTCTAAAGGGCAATTGCGTATGATTCATATCCTAGTTAATTCCCAAATTGCTTATATGCTCACTAAACCACTATCTACTACTTCCTTTGAGAAGTTCAAGAACAAACTCAGAGTAGTTCTTCAATCCACTATGAGTTTGAAGGGAGGGCTATAGAGAATGAAATAAATAATTCCTTATTCTTGATGTACTATTAATTTATGTGTTAGTTGACTATTTTCCTGCTTTGTTTTTTGTTATAGTTATTAGTCATATATATATATATATATTAGTTGAATAACTAAATGAATATAATTGAAAGAAATATTACTGATATACTAAGAATTTTAAATCTTTTTTGTTGCACAAAATTTTCGTTCTCTGCTTTCTTCTCTATTCTTCCGCATAATTCATTGCACATCAACTTTCCACAAATTATTATCCTCAATAAAGTAACTATTTAACATAGGTTAACTTTCTATGCAATAAGAAAAGAAATTATTCACTAATTTTAGATAAGATATTAATAAATGATAATTAAGTTATCATTTCTTTCTATAAATAGCTTCCAACACTTCAAGTATTTTTAAACCTAATTTTTACATAAATATATTTCTTTAACGCATTTACCATTACCTTTGACCTTTTCACACAAGCCCATTACACATTATCCATCTTAGGTATACCTCAAAATAAGTGGCTACCTTATTGTGTCGTATTTCTAATCTTTAATATTGGACAGTAACTCGCTGCATTACCAAAATAACAAAAAAGACAAACAGAAACAACCACTGGTAATGAACCTAGATGCAACTCCTTTGGCATTTGCTAAGGTTTCAAGTTCTCTTGTTTGAAGAGTCGTTTTCCGTTGAAAGGGCAATTGATCTTAACCAGCAGGAATATGTCTTGGAAACACCATGCTATCATTTAGCCCAGGCGGCATCTCCCTTCTTCTTTCTACCATTTTTTTGTTATCTTTTTCCACTATATCTCCTTTATTTCCACTATCATCGAATTGTCTTTTGTATATATTTGTACTTTTGATCAATGAAATTCAGTTATCTCATATTCTCATAAAAAGATTTGCTCGTCTAAAAATAATTTGATCCTAGCCAATGTCAATTTTTAATTTCTAACAAAGAAATTGACAAATTAGTTTTTGATCTTTTAAAATATAAGACAAATGAATTTATAATATAAAAAAATCAAATTAACCCCTTATAATGTTTTAAGCAACGAGAGATAATTAGTTGTTATAAATGTTTCACTTTCCTAATAAGACATAGCAATACTTTTGATCATAATTAGTGTTTAAGATTAGAAAATCTTTTTATTTTTGAAATATGGTTATCTTTTATTGTTATGAAAAGATCTGTAATGCGTTTCTCACTTTCATTATTCATTTTTCATTGTTAACTTCATCAAAAGTAAAAAAATATCTCGTCCACTTTATATAGAAAACAAAAATATATATAGTTTATGACGATCAAACGAGAAGACAAAAAGAAACACAAAGTAACCTTGTATTTTAATACAATTATTTAATTAATATAAATTAAAATAAAAACCTTTGTAACGACGTCCACGCAAATATCATTTAATTCATTGGAAATAATTAATTAATTTCTGAGTGGTTCCAAGACGAAGAGCAATAGAAAACGAAATTGGTATGCAATTCAATTGAGTAATTAAACTAATAGTGTCATCGATTAAAATATAAGCTAAGCTAATGATATCATTAACCTTTACAGTAGTGGTTATAATGATATCTAAACGTCGTGTTCAAGGTGCTGATCAAGGCCACACCTAACTTTTTTTTTTTTTTTTACAGAATTTTTTAACCCGACAAACCAATAAATTAATTCGTCATAAATTTGGAATTCTATTTAACAGTTTACTATTGGTCAATAAATTACTGTATTCACAAAATAATATTCGAATTTACGGTATTTATTTAAACAAATTAGTGAATTAATCATTAGACTAACCCAACTTAATTACATTACCTTATTTAATCTCGTAAATTCCAAAGTTCAAGTTCCCAACGTTCCTTGCAATTCATTGGTTAATACTATTAAAAGGTTATTATTATTATATATGTCTCATTCAAAGTAGCACAAACTAATTACGTATCAAATTCATGGTTGGAAATTAACGAGACCAAGTTAATTAATCTTACTTTCGGCCACAATCATCGTTTGAAAATCACTAACTGCATGCTTAGTGACTGATCACCCCACCCCTACTATTAAATTGTGAAAATAAACACTAATGAACGAAGGAGTGAACAAAATATAAGGTAATTTACCCGATAATAAAGGCGTCCCTGTCTTTAATTTTATTCTTTGTTAATTGTTATTGACTAAATTATCGATAGTTGGGATTAGTACTTGCGATTAATAACATTTCTAGCATCCTATGTGATTGTTGGTCGTTTTTAGGTTCTTAAGTAGAGTTTAATTATTTTAATGTATTGATTATCACTATTAAAAAACTTATTTTTAGTGACAATAAAAATAAGAGTCACTAATATATTTATCAACAATTGAATGTTAGTAGTCATTTTATAATTTGTTGTTAAAAGGTTTTAGTAACAATTATATAATTGTCAATAAAAATCTTTTTAATGGCGGCAATAAATATATAATTGCTACTATGATATTTAGTAATAACGACAAATATATGTCTAAAAAATATAAATTAAATAAAATATATAGTGATCATTATGTTATTATCACTACAAATTTATCACTAAAAATAATTTTTATGGTAGAATTTTAAATAGTTTTATAAAGTTATTTAATAAAATTTATACGTTAGTTAAATGATTTTTCAAGTAATAGATTTGAAAAGTAATTACTTTTTAATAATGTGATAATATACAATTAAATATAAATATAAAATTTTTCAATGATTACAGAAATTAAATTCTTATATTCTCAAATATAAAGATTAATTTTGATGTACCAATAAATAATATAAAAAAATTCATGTTATCATCTAATTGCAGTTATTTAGATCATTTTTAAATAACAAATTTAAAAATTAATTATTTTTATTTATAAAATAATAATATTTACTATTGTGTATGCAAATCAAATAATTATAATAATGTGTAAGAAGTCTATGTTAGAGAAATCCAATCCCTATATATGAATAAGAATATGATACTAATTCAATTCATTACGTTTAATATTGAAATAGTGAGACATTATATATTGTCACTATATATCTTCAATTTCCTATGCTTGAATTATTGGTGGCCATAAGTACCCCCTATTAATATTATCATAATATCATTTCAGAAGACACGCCAACATTTGTTTGGATTATGAATATGAATACCATCAACTTCAGGTGCAACTTTCCCATGGATAACATCCATTATTATTATTCCATAACTGTCTCTCTCTCTTCATAATGCCATTTTTCTTCACACTTCTTAAAATAATTTCCACAACATATAATACAAACAAGGCACATTTAATGGTGTGATTGTACTAGCGCTTTCCACTGAAATCTGTTCATATCATTATAGTGTTAATTAATCCTTGATAATGTTAGTTCAATAATAGGGGAAAAAAAAGAGCAAGTATGACTAGACAATTTTTGTTAATTAATGAAAATTTGAAGTTTAATATCGATCAAACCATCAAAGTCATAACATACTGCAATTTCAATTAATATATATAAATTATCTAATAATAAAAATACTATTATAACAATGAAAAAGATAGACCTAACGATATGTCTTTATGAAATACATTCAAAATATTTATCTTGTGAATTTGGTTAAAAATTTAGAATTTTCTTATTATCGATTTCTTAATTAGTTCTTTCAGGTTAGGTTAAGAGACCAAAAAATTAGTCTAATCCAATACAAAGAAAATGTAAGGTATACCTTTAATTAGTTAAAAAAGAAAATCTTGAATTTGTGTTGGATGATCTTATAGCATTTTTCTTGCTATCGACTTCTTAGCTCCTTCAAGTTAGGTCACAAAACCAATATATGAACAAATCATTAATATAGGAGATTGATTTGGTTCATTTTCTCGTTATCGACTTCTTAGCTCTTTCAGGTTAGGTCAAAATACCAAAAATTAATCTAACCCAATAAAGAAAAAATTGAGATATTTAAAAAAATAAAATCTTAAAATTATTTATATTAGATAACCTTATAAAATTATCCTCTTATTATTATTATTATTTTGTTTTTTACGATATTTTTTAGTCCGACAGACATTGACTAATTCATAGCAAATCGAAACTTCATTTAAAAATTTGTCGCTGACTAATAGACTATTGCATGCACAAAATAAGATTTGAAACCTGCCAGTTAGTTAATTAAGGTAAGGAAGAAACTATTTCTCATCCTTTCTAGTTTCTATCACACTCGTTACTAAAGTTAGCAGATGTGAAAGAAGGACCAAACAACAGGAAGCTTCATGGAACACAGTACATCATCTGAATCACCATTCTTTCTGGACCACCTCACCATATCACAATTTGTAAGGGGACTAGCAAAGCTATTTTCCTCTACTTGTTCAAATTGTGGGCCATTTTCCCTTTGTGCCCACACCTTTATTTAAAAATTTAAAAGAATTCATGATTCACTCACTGACAAACATGCATAATAATGCTCATAAATCAGATATCACTTCACCTGTTTCTTGTACCATGAAATATTTTTTTCTCAATTTGTAGCAGAAAATGAACCAAATCAATCTCCTATACAGTCCAAATATCTTGTACATATCCATCAATATAATTGTACTTGTACCCTTTGTGTTTTTGTTGAGATCTGTGCATTTGCCAAATGATTGAACCAACTTTGCAGACCAAATTATTGATTTTGCTATCCGAATATATTATGGAAAGAGTTTTAAGGGTACCCGAAATACTATCATTCTAGTTGTTTTATCCGTTGATCTTAATTATAAAAAATATATATAATATATATTAATTGAAATTAACGGTTAAAATAACTGAAATACCGACATTTTCGATATACTTAAAATTTTTTTAATATTATATATACACTAAAAATTAATTATTAAATTAATTATTCATATAAATTGTATGTTAATATATAAAATATATATTAAAAATAAAATAAATAATACGTATATTTATACACAAATATATAGTAATTAATTTAGTGACAATTTTATTATTCAACCTAGTAGGTAAATTTTTTTTGAAATAAAAAATTTAGCACAATAAGGTGGAGCAGTGAAAATAAAAGTACTAGTTAAACTAAGAATTAATTCACTCAAAATTTCTAATATATGATGATTTCTAATATCAAGAAATGCTAATAAGAACTTAGCAAAATAGAAGGCCAAAACACATTCCTCAAATTAGAAGATACAAGTCAAATTGAGGGGGCACATATAGAGTTTATATTTTTTTACATTATTGCAACTCTTTGCACCCCATCAATGAAATCCATTGAAAAAATCCTAGCCAAGATCAAGTTGTAAACACACTTGAAATCTTTGATTCTTGATCTCACAAACAATGTGGTTGATTTTTTTTTTTTTTGTTTTCATATTCAAAAAACTACAAGAAGCTCTTGACAAAGCTCATTTCTAAGGACAACACTATATTAATCTATACTAGAATGGGGGCAATTGAGGTAACTATTATCACAAGATGTACATACAAATAACATTGGAAACTGTTATTCCAATAACATGAAGAATGTTTAAAAACCTTTAAACATCTCCATTTTCAACCACTGCAGGGCATGATCTGATGAATTTGATCACTTGAAGCCATGAAATGATGCTTCACAAGAACTATCCGCATCATTACACAGCCAGGTAGTATACCAGAAACTCCTCAAAGTTTTAAACATCGAGGGAGCATTCCGGTGCTCTGTTGGACCTCGACTCTTCGATCTTTGCAGCCACCTCAGCCATTACAAGCCTAGTAAGAAGCAGCCCTGCAATTAAAGCTGCTATCATCAACATTGTGAAAACTGCACTCCAGCTCTTGGCCGATATATAACCGGTCAATAGAGGTCCTATTGCAGCCCCAATAGAACCTGTTCCATCGATGATAGCCGTGACGGTTGCTAGAGCTCGCGAATTCCCCCTCAATGACTTGTGTGTTCCCAGGTCAGCCGAAACAGCGGTTGTTATGAGGGCATAAGGGCCATTCACAAACATACCGGTTATGAACATCAATGCAGCATTCACAATCAATGAAACATGACCATAGCTTCTGTAGAAGAACAGAGCAGGGATAGCACAATACATGAAGCTAGCTGCTGTTATGGCTCTTGCATCTAAGTGATCGGAAATGTGGCCGGCTAGAATCCCTCCGAGAACCCCACCAACATCGAATAAAGTTGATAATGTCCCTGATGTCTCACTGGATAGATATTTGCCATCAATTGCTGCAAGATAATGAACATAAATGAGAAATTGTGACTACTTGAAAACATAAAGATACAATCTTATATGAATTATTAGAAATATTTGGTAACAAAAAAAAAATTAACTTAAATAAGACAAGTTCTGACTGATTTTTTTGTTCTCCCTAGCATAGAAAATTGAAGTACCTGTGTGGCTAACATAGAAGGGGAGCCAATAAAGAAATGTATATGCAACCAATTTGGCGAAAAACAGACAGAGTGCGAAAGGGGCAACCCCAGGTATTTTCCAGGCCTCAAGGAAGCCAACTGGTTCTTCCTCGGCCGGATTCTCCGGCGCTAAGAGAGGCTCGTTCACTTCTTCATCTCCACTTTTCTTGGGTGAATTACACTCATCTTCCTCTCTGCTAACTCCCACAGACTCAGGTGCAACCGGCAATAGAAAGAAAACCATCAAGCCGACGAAAGCCATCATAAGTCCTGGCACAACAAAGGACCATCCCCATCCATTACACAACATAGCTGAAGCAATTAAGGATCCTGTGATGTTCCCAACAGACGTGTGAGCATTCCATATTCCCATGATCAACCCTCTCTTGCTCTTTCCAAACCAGTTTCCGACAACTGCAACAACCGAAGGCCATCCGGTTGATTGAAACAATCCAGCAATCATTTGAACCACTAAGAAATAGTAAAAGTTATGAATGTTTGCCCAATAAGCTACCCCGAATAGTGAAGTGAACAAAGCAGTTCCTAGCATTCCCACAGTAAGAAAAATCCTTAAATTACATCGATCGCCAAAGTGTCCTGAAAAGTACATCCCCAATGCGTAAAAGGAAAGGAATGCAACATCCACATCACCAAGAAGGGAAGTCCCATCTGATTCATTGAATGGTGCCCAACCATTACCAAGAACACTTGAAGAAATTCTGTTCTTTTTCGGGAGACTCAATCCTATATCTGATGATTGAGGATCAAGAACACTCTTCACAATACTTGTGGTTTTTCTGGTGGCATGGTAACTAGTATAAGCCAAAAATGTTACAATCAGAACAATTGCTTGGTGGGTTTTGAAGGAAACAGGACCACCTTTCAAGTATTCAATGGCCCTAATTCCAAGTAGCTTACTAGAACTTCTCTTAAGGGACAATTCTGGTGCTGAACCCATGAAATTATATTATATATCTCAATTCAGCTGCAACAAAAGAGTAGAAGCTGAACTTTCTCCCCTCACAGAATTGAACTGAAAAAAAAAATGAAGAAAAATAAGATGAATAGATGTTCAAGAGTATTCTAAATCTTTGCTTTTAAAGGAACTAGATTCAGTTGATCCATGATAATCAAATTACAACTTCAAACATTAAAAGCCAATATAAAAATAAAATAAATCAAAAGGTAAAACATTAAGATATAATTCCAACCCCTGGGTTATATAGAAGACATCATTGGGAAATTCAGTATAAGATGAAATATAGGCAAATCAAGAGAGCAGAAGATCCAGTTTCAGAGGAGCCAGAGTTGCATTTGACTCAAAAGAGAATAAATTAAGTAATTAACAAACTGAGAGACACAAAATACTCTGAAAAAGGAAACAAAATTTTAGGACACAAAAAAAAGAAAGAAAGAAGAAAGAAAAACCCAGAACATTGAGGAACCCAATGATAGAATGAATCTTTCAACTCCAAAAAAAAAAAAAATCAAACAGATGAAAATGAAAACCAAGTCAGAAATGGTAAAAAAAAATTAAAAAATAAATAAAATAAAATAGAACATGAGAACATGTATGATACCTTATGAGTTAAGCAAAGTGGAAGGTGACTTGGGTGGAAATTCTGGGGTTGTTGACGTTTGAACAAGTTTCAAACTCCGAACACCATTACACCACTTGTGTTCGTGGAAGTTACTATTGCGTTTGTTTTGTTTTGTTTAGCGGGTTTTGAGAAATTCGGAGGCAAAAACGTGTGAAGGAATGCTCCTTACTTATGATTGACGTTAATGGTTTTTTTATTCACTATAATGACCCTTTTGCCCTCTTCGGTTAACACCACTTGCCGTAGTGATAACGTCTTCGGTTTAATTACGAGGCTGCCATCTGTTTCTGTTAATTGACTAAACTGCCCTCGGCTGTTATTTTGGTATTGAACTGCCTCCCCTTTTTAATTGTGAACGTGCCATGATTCCTTCAATCTCTCTCTTTTTTTTCTTTTTATATTTGGTAATTGGTAGGTTTATTACGTGTGCCTTGGCCGGTGAGTGTGGGACTCTATTTTCTCTTTCACATGAAATTATCTTCTCGAATATTATCAGGTCATTGAATAGAAAAAATATATAACTGGGAATAATGTTAAAAAAATGACAGTGAATATTATTTTATTTTGTTACTGTTAAATTGAATTAATTGATTTATTGAAAAAAATCAGTATGAGCAAGATATTAATCCCAAATATTTAGTATGTCCAGGGACGAATTTAAAAAATTTTAATAGTAGAAGTAAAATATATATATATATATAATATAATAATAATTTTTGTAATAAAAATATTATGTGTATATAAAAATTAGTTATTAAATTATTTATTAATTATTATATATTTGTGTATAAATATATATTATTTAATTTATTTTTAATATATATTTTTATTTCAATATATATACATGTGGTTATTTTCTATATATATATAACATAATTAGTTTTTAAAATATATAATTTATAAATTAAAACACTAAAATAGTAATTTAAATAATAACATGTAATTTAAAATTTTATTATTTAATTTTTTTAATTTAAGTTTTATATTTTAAACAAATTAAGTAATCTTTTTCTTAATAATAACAATTGAAATATCTCTTTTTATATAGAATGATGTAATACATTTATATTTTTTTGTTAACCAAGTCCAACTAAGTTAGTCTAAGATAACAAAAATCAGTTATGATTAGTATTATTTTAAGTCTTGTTGTTTAACTTGGTTAGACTTAGTTTATAAAAAGACTTGGATGTGTAGTATTATTCTTATATATATACAAGTAAATACTTATTTAGAAATTTATTTCTCATACAATTAGAAACTAATTTTTATTGAGATTCATAGTAAAAGTTCTTTCAATTAATGCAGTTGTTATAAAAAAAATAAAACTAATATAAAAAATAAATAATATTCTTTCGAGTCGATTTCTAAGAAAAAAATACAAATTTCATTTAAATTGAAAATTGATAATTCTAATGACATCTAATATGAAAATCTTAAATTGACTATGAAGTACCAAAAATTGAATAAAAAGAGAAAGAGAAGTATAGGAGTGAACAAAGGTCAAAGAGTAAACATTTTACTCGAAAAGAAAAAGTTGCCTATGTGACCATGGAGTCTTTAGAAGAAGAATTAGATTTCGAAACAGAAGTAGATTTGGTCGAACTTAAGAAAGGCCCTCCATATGTTTGTTCTTTACTTGAAAAGCTTTCGAATAATGAAAAGTCAAATGATTCAAAACTAAAAAGTGGAAAGAAATATAGTTTTGATATTTCGAAATCTGATCAGATTTTTGATGTGTTGCTTAAAGATAAACAATTAATTCTGCCTGAGGGTAGAACCTTACTTTCGGTGAAAGATTTAAAAGGGAAATCTTATTGTAAGTTTCACCAAGCAACAAGTCATTCGACTAACAATTGTGTTCATTTAAAGGACTTAATTCAGGAGGCAATAATGGAAGGACAATTTTAATCCGATGATGGCAAGAAAGAAATGAAGGTTGATGTTGATCCCTTCGATGCTGATGCCAGCTTTGTCGAGCCATGCTTTGGAGTGAACATGGTTGGCATGTCCTATGATTTTGATGTGGCTCTGGATGATTTTGAGTCGCAAGTGAGATTCGTGTATCCCAGAGCAGGGGATGGTTTGTTGGATTTTCTGGTTCAACAAAAGATTAAAGACCGGGACATATCTCTGTGTCCGCAGTGTAATGCTGTTTTTGACGCTGAAGTAGCAACAACCTATGAGAAGGAGGGAATGAAGAAAGAATTGGCTCATAAAGAGGAGCAGGCGCGCCAAAGACAACCGATACGGCGCATAAAGGGTCAGAGTTCTAAAACCCCTCAGCCAAGTATGACTACACCATTAAACCGATCCCAGGAAATAGGTGTTCAACGGATTCGAAACTGTCAGGAGTTCCAGAGACAGGACCATCTGTATTAGGGATGGCAACGGGTCCCCATGGGGGCGGGGACATGCCCCCCGTCCCCCGCCCCCGCCACCCATAATCCGTTCCCGTCCCCGCCCCGTCCCTGCGACGGGTAACGGGGACTCCGTATCCGCCGGGGATCGGGGTCTCCACGGATATCCACAGATTTTTAAAAAAAAATCAAAAACATATAAAAAACAGCAAAAGAAAAATAAAAGATACATAGTTTAAACCCAAACGCAGTACTGTAATCCAATTTCCCAATTTTCCAGTAAGAGTTCAAACTCCAAACCCTAAATTCAATTTCATAGCAGCAAAATCAATCTCTAAATCCAAATTTACCAATTAACAAAATTCAAACCCTAATCCTAAATCCAATTTCACACTAACAGAATTCAAACCAAAGGAATTCCATCAATTAAAATCAAAATATACATTAAAACGGCAAAGCAGAGGCGGACCAGAGGCGAAGCTTCGACCAGGAAGCAGTGAGCGGCGCAGTGAGAGGAGGAAGGTGAGCAGCAGCGGCTCTCCTCTGACGACGATGAAGGACGATCTTCTCTGGACGAGGACGAAGGCAGATCTCGCTCCTATGACGGCAACAATGAAGACAACTCTCCTCTGGACGGTGATGAAAATTGCGACGGTTCTCCTCAGGCGCGCAGCGTGAAGACGACTCTCCTCTCCTCTAGACGCAGAGGCATGGCTGGTGATGACAGATCTGAAGAAGATGATGATGGCAGAGGCATGGCTGGAGCAGTTTTGTCTTTGCGGAGTAGAGGCGACACGGGTGTAGGCAGCGCCAACGCTGTGAGAACCAAGCACAGAGCGACACCGGCAAGGGAGGAGGGAAGAGGAAGAGGGTGAGATCTGAGAGAGTGAGAGCGATCTGATGAGGGAGTGAGGGAGTGAGATAGAGAGGCGTGAATTAGGTTTTTAGGTTTCCATCATATATATATATAAGGATATTTATATAATTTTATCTATACAGATATTATACGGGTATCACGGGGCGGGTACCTCTCTCCCCGCCCCACCCCGTTTATTAAACGGATACCCGTCTCCCGTCCCCGCGGGGAAAAAATGATCCCCAAATTTGTCCCCCAGCGGGTAATTCCCCGCGGATACCCGCCCCGCCGGGGGAAATTGCCATCCCTAATCTGTATCGACGCAATCCACAATGGGGACATCGGGGACCTCCTCGAAATCAATACCCTTATTATCGTGGTCGGGCTAGAGGGTATCCCAGAGGCAGAGGGGGAAGGAGAAATTTCAATCAAAGTAAAAGACCTCAGTCGGAAGTGAGCAAAGAAGTAAGCAAGTGGGCAACGCCTTCTGTGCATTCTCGGATCGTCTTTCCCTCTGATGGAGAGACTTATCCAAAAGGGATTCTATCACCTGCAAAGATGGAAAAAGGCAAGGCAGTAACCCAATCCTCATGAGTCGATAAAAACAAAGAGGTTGATGTTGATGAAGAGTATTTTCACGAAGGGGATGATGACATGATTGGAACAATTTCGATCATTTCAACAGAGTATCCGGGTGAGTAT
The DNA here is from genome assembly GCF_059453495.1 of Arachis ipaensis. Classification (NCBI taxonomy): domain Eukaryota; kingdom Viridiplantae; phylum Streptophyta; class Magnoliopsida; order Fabales; family Fabaceae; genus Arachis; species Arachis ipaensis. The sequence continues at coordinate 12,594,033 of NC_142438.1, forward strand.
GAAGGCGGCCTAGAGGAAGATTATGACATGAGGGATGAGGAAGCTTTTTCCTTCATTCGAATTGAGGATGAACCGGGGTATTTCCTTCGGCCCACTGAAAAACAAATGTCTCATCTCCGTCCACTTCATATTACTACCATTTTGAATGGGTTCAAGATAAACAAAGTCCTGATTGATAGTGGGGCAGCAATAAGTCTTCTGCCTGAGAGGATGTTAAGGAAAGTGGAAAAACATCCTGATGATTTAGTTCCCACAAATATTGCTGTGACGGACTTTAGTGGGACTTCTACACCAGCAAAAGGACTGGTTACTCTGACTGTGAAGGTCGAATCATCGGAGAGACATACCGTGTTTGTAGTGGTTCCATCAAAGGCAAGTTATAATTCTTTGTTGGGGGCGAGACTGGATTCATGGTGTAGGGGCTATACCTTCTACTATACATCAGAGTGTCCTTCTGTGGACTAAGGATGGTAAACCTAAAATCGTCAAGGCAGATTCGAATTTATATGTCGAACAGCTGCATGCCGATTTTAGGATGTATAATCGTAAGTTAAAGCCTTTGAATGTTGATCGAGCACTGAATCCTTATAATTGTGAAGGGTGCTACTTGTCATCGGAAGGCCTCTCAGTGAAGTTACGTTACCCAGAGTTGGGTTTTGAGCCAACTGGTTGGGATTGTCTCTCTTGAAGATCTTGGGAAGACTGTTCTATGGACCAGGTTGAGGAAGTTTCTAATTACCTGGTAACATTACGTAATTATTTAAGTAATTTTCATTCTGTAGAAAATAAAGATGATTCTTCTGATGAAGTTGTATCACATAGGGTTAGTAGTCTTGCTAGTTATGATAATGTTGATTCGATGTCTTCAGTCGAATTTAGTTATAATTTTTCTACTTCTTGTAATGAAAGTAATGATGCAAGCCGGACTTACGATTTAATAGTAGAGGCTCATTGTGTAGAAAATCAAAGTAATGTTAATTTATTAAATGATCAAGTTTCTTCTATTTCTGATGACTCTATTGATTTCACTTTTGATTGTATCTATGATTTAGAACCATTGGGTTTTGAGAAATACTCAATAAAAGATGATGATTATTACAAAGGGTTTGAATCTTAAGATTTCTTAGAGAAAATTAATCTGGGGACTATTGATGATGTTCGAATTACATATATTTGTAAAAGTCTTGTTGATCCTTTTCGAACTGAACTCTTTAATCTTTTACATGAGTTTAAGGATTGTTTTGCTTGGGATTATCATGAGATGCCTGGTCTCGATCGTTCACTTGTGGAATATTGATTAGCATTAAAACCAAATGATCGACTTGTAAACCAAACTCCAAGACGTTTCGCTCCAGAAATCAATGAGAAAATTAAAGAAGAAATAGAACGCTTGATTAAAGTGAAAATTTATTCGAACTGGACGTTATGTTGAGTGCATTTCAAATATTGTTCCTGTAATGAAGAAAAATAGGAAGTTAAGAATATGCATTGATTTTTGAGATTTAAATAATGCTACTCCAAAAGATGAATATTTTATGCCTATTGCAAATATGTTAATCAATTCTGCAGCGGGAAACGAACTTCTTAGTTTTATGGACGGTTATTCAGGATATAACCAAATCTTCATTGCAGAAGATGACGTGTTCAAAACTGTTTTTCGTTGTCCTGGGGCATTGGGCACGTATGAATGGGTAGTTATGCCTTTTGGTTTGAAGAATGATGGGGCAACTTATCAACGGGCGATGAATGCTATTTTCCATGAGTTTATTGGAAATTTTATGGAGGTGTATATCGATAACGTTATGGTTAAATCGATTTCAGTAAATCAGCACATTGACCATTTAAGAAAGGCGTTCGTTACCATGAGGAAGAAGGGATTAAAAATGAATCCTTTAAAATGTGCTTTTGGTATGTCAGCCGGAAATCTTTTGGGTTTTGTTGTTCATAAAAAGGGGATTGCGATTGATAAAAATAAAGTGGACGCAATTTTAGCACTATCCGCACCCAAATCGAAGAAAAAAGTGCAGTCTTTTTTAGGCAAGGTAAATTACATTCGGAGGTTCATTTCGAATATTTCCGATCGAACTCAAGTGTTTGCGCTTTTGGTAAAACTAAAGAATGATTTCCAGTTCGAATGGACGACTGAACATCAGTCAGTGTTCGATTCGATTAAGGCTTATTTGTCTAAAGCTCCGATTATGGCGAATGTTCGTCCACATGAGCCCTTAAAATTATACATCACAGCATTGGAACACACAATTGGGTGTATGTTAGCCCAGGACGATGAAAACGAGCATGAGCGGGCCGTTTATTATCTTAGTCGAGTTTTAACTGATATCGAAACAAGGTATTCCCCGATAGAGAAATTGTGTTTGTCTCTATATTATACCTGTATGAATTTAAAGTGTTATATGGTGGCTAAATCGGTAAAAATTGTAGCGCAAACTGATCTCGTTAAATATATGTTAAGTTTTCCAATGCTACGAGGGCATTTAGGGAAATGGATGTTAGCATTAACAGAGTTTGATTTGTAATATGTCCTAGCCAAGGCTGTAAAAGGACAGGTCATTGCAGATTTTCTTGTGGATAATTTGAAAGATCTGAATGACCAGGGAGTAAATATAATCGATGTAGAAGTTGATTATTGGAAGTTATATTTTGATGGATCAAAGCATAAAGACGGCGCAGGGGATGGAATTCTTATTATCTCACCAGAGGGTATTCCATCAGAATTCTTGTTCGAATTAAAATATCCCTGTTCGAATAATATGGCAGAGTATGAAGCTTTGATTTTGGGTCTCGAAATATTAATTGGTAATGGAGCTTTGGAGGTTCAAATATTAGGGGATTCTCAATTGGTATTAAAGCAGTTATCAAAGGAGTTTAAGTGTAATAATGAGACGTTACAGAAATACTTAATAACTGCTTGGGAGTTGTTAACTTCTTTTCGAAAAGTTTCTTTGGTTCACATTCCCAGAGTTCATAATGAAATTGCTAATGAATTAGCCCAAATCGCTTCGAGATCTAGGATTGGTCTAGAAACTCTCAAGAAATTGGCTGGTGCTCATCAAATTTTAGTGCCTGCAAATGAAAGAGAAGTTTTGTGTGTAGATGAATGGGAAAGTACTGATTGGAGAAAGCCTATTGCTCAATACTTAAAAGATCCCAGTATTCCAGTCGATAGAAAGATAAAGTTGAAAGTAATAAATTTTGTCTTGATGGCTGATGAGTTGTATAAGAAAGGGATCGATGGGAGTTTATCGAGATGTTTAAGCTTAGATGATCAGAGTATTGCTTTGGGTGAAGTCCACAATGGGATATGTGGTGCTCATCAGGCAGGAAAGAAGATGAAATGGGTGTTATATCGCAATCATGTGTATTGGCCATCTATGATAAAAGATTGTATCGATTATGCAAAGGCATGTCAAGAATGTCAGAAACATGGTTCGATACAGCAGATTCCAGCGTCTGAGTTGCATTCGATAATAAAACCATGGCCGTTTAGAGGTTGGGCTTTAGATTTGATTGGATTGATTCATCCTCCTTCATCAAAACAACACAAGTTTATCTTAGTAGCAATTGATTATTTCACAAAATGGGTTGAAGTAGTTCCCCTAATAGAAGTTGGTCAAGGTGAAATAATAGACTTTATCGAGGAACATATTATCCATCGATTTGGGATTCCTCAAACATTAAGTATTGATCAAGGAACTATGTTTACTGGTCAGTGAATTAAAAATTTTGCAGCCTCGAGGAGTATCAATATGGTTACTTCAACTCCTTATTATGCGCAGGCTAATGGGCAAGTAGAGGTAGCAAATAAGATACTGATAAGTTTGATAAAAAATCATATCGGAAATAAGCTTCGAACATGGCATGAGACTTTAAGCTAGGTATTATGGGCTTATCGAAATTCACCAAGAGGTTCGACAGGTACTTCACCCTATAAATTAGTTTATGGCCATATGTGTTGTTGCCATTAGAAATAAATTTAAATACTTTGAGGGTGTCAAAGAAAAGTAGTTTGCCAATTGATGATTATTGGAATGCGATGTTTGATGAATTGAATGAATTAGATTCAGAGCGAATATTGGCACTTGAAAATATAATTCGACAAAAAGAAAGTATTGCTCGAAGTTATAATCGTCAAATCAAGGAAAAATATTTTGGTATAGGCGAGTTGGTTTTGAAAGTTATTTTGCCAATGGAAAAGAAATCGAAATTTCTTGGCAAATGGTCCCACGCTTGGGAAGACCCTTTTCAAGTGATAGGGACATATTCTGAAAAAGCTTATCAAATTAAGGATATCGAGTCAGAAAAAATAATTAACTCAATCAAAGAAAAATACTTGAAGCGATATTACTGTTGGATAAAATTAAAATTAAAACATGCATAAGTCTAGAGAAATAAAAACCATTACAGAAATAAAGTCTAAAAGAAAGAAATTCAAGGTGTCAGGAGTTTTGCCAAGTCTGAACGCAGCTTTGCCCTTTTATTGTCCAAAGTGGAGAGTGCTTCAATTTGCTTGAACTTGTCGAATTGGACTTGTTCAAACTGTTTCTCGTATTTTTCTTGCTTGGTCTCATTAGAAATAATTTCTTGAATGATCTGATGTTGTTCTTGCTGGGCAGTAGTCAGATGAACGCCTATTTCAGCCCGCCTTTCACATGCTTTGGCAAGTTTTTCATTAATTTGGGCCAGTTCTGCTTCAAGCCTCATTTCTTCCTTGTCATAAAAAGCTTTAATAGAAATGACATGGGTGATCCTCAGGTCAAATTCTTTACGAGAAGCTTTTTTCGGTTGAAGAGCAGAAGCACAACTGTTTATTTCAGTTTTGATTTTAGCCTCTTAATTTTCAATTTCTTGAAGTTGATATTGAGAGGCTATACTATTCTTGGCAAGCTCTTTGATTTATTGGACTATGGCAGAATACGGGGTAGAAGTTGGAAATTCAAAAGTAGAATTCAAGAAATCAGATAAAAGTTGGTTGAGGAGGGTATCCTTGATCCATGTAGCAGGCGGATGATCCAAGAGTTTGACAAGTAACCGGAGTTGCTCTCGAGTGTCAACATCTAACTCGAATAAAGGACTGGATGAAGTAGGTCTAGGAAGTGTTGGAGCAGGAACAAGCACTTCGTCTTCTTGAATAACTCAATTTAAAATGGAAATCATGTTAGCCAATGTAGCACTAGTGGGTGTGGTAGAAGCTCCTGAATTTCCAGATCCTGATCCAGAGGGAGTTTGAAATCCAGCTTGTTGAGGAGAGCTGGAGAACCCTTGAGGAGTTTCTATGACTTTGGATCGAGATGAGTCTGAATTTGTTGTTTCAACAACTCGAGAGACATAATCGGAGTTTGAAGCTACTCGGTTCTCAGCAGAAATTGCAGCCTAATTGTTTGGTGAGTTCGACTCAAGTATCTGAGTGTCTATTGGAGAGTGCTGCGACAGATCTGTTGTCATGAGACGTGGAATGTCCTGGATCAAGATGTTGTTGTTGAGGTGGCTGATCAGGTGCCACAGGAGATGTAATTGAATGTGCAGCAGTGGTAGGCTGAATATGAAAGGTACACAATTATAAGTTAAAATTTATTTCAACTTAAATAAAACACATATAGAGACGATTGTGTTACCAGAATAAGTCTTGATCTTTGAACTAATTGAGAGCCAGGATCTGAGTCAGCTGTGTCTTCTGATTGGGGAAAAGCAGCAAGGATGTTCCGAATGTTCTATTCACTCCCATCAGAACTCTCATTTGATGGTTGCAATCGTAACTGGTAAGGAATTAGGAGTTAATATATAGATGTGATTTTCAAAATGTGTTAGTTCGGAGTATATGGTTATGTGCAAAATAATAAGTGGATAATGGTTACCTTTCTGGAAGTTCTGGTAGGAGTCCTTCGACTTTTGTGTTGTGGCTGTCGAGAAGAGGTTGTGGTATCAGCTTTTCTTTTTTGTGATTTCTTGGGAGAACCCTCAGCAATAGGGTTTGTTCAAATGGCAGATTGCTGGATTGCCTTTAAAGTACGATTGTATCTGGAATAATAGGCAGTCCACCATTCAAGACAAGACTTAGTAACATATGAACTGCGGTCGTAAACAAGGAAATTAAAATGGTCCTTGTGTTGTTGATTTGTTGCGAGGAGGAAATCGAGGTCATGTTGAGAAGGTAGAGTAACATGGCAAAATGGCTTGTTGTTTCGAGAAAAAGGGATTGGAATGGCCTGTGAAAATCCCAATTGTCTGGCTGTAAAATGAGGAGCATATAGGATCACCTTGAGCTTTTCTTTTTTGTGCTGGGGTAACCCTATAGGAATTACTTGAACAGCTAGCAGATTTGTCCAGCTTCGATTAGCTAGTTCACTTTCCTCTGTATCATGTGGGAAGAGCAAGCGATCGAGCCATGCAGGACCACGGTTTCGACGCAAAAAAGGGGTGAAATCTAGATCCTCATTGTCAAAATCTTTGCAGGAATGGAAGAGAGAAAAAATAGCCCAGAATCGGTCCTCATCTGATTGTGTATTTGGGAAGTTGGGTTTGTAATCAACTAATCGAAAACCTTCGATGTGTTATTTATCAGTACCACCACTTTGAGGCTTCGTTATAAATTTTTTGAAAATGGCATTGAGCCATAGTTGGAGAAGCCAAAGAGGGCCACCTGTACTGATTATACTGTTGTCTCAGAGACAATGAACGAAGTGACCAAGCTCTTCGAAAACATGACCTAGAAGAAGTTTGGCCAAGTTAAGAACTTTTCCTTCATGAAGCAGAGCAGCCAAGGGAAGAAAAAGCTTCGACATCTGGACGCTTCAGGAGCAGAAAAGGATTGCGTTCAGCCAATAGAACAAAAAGACTATATGTTCATCATCTGTAATGTCAGTTCCTTCTTCACCCATGTTATTAGCAATGAAATCACTGTAAGAATTGGTTAAGGCAACATTGTATTGGCGCTCAGGTTACATGTTAGGAATATAGTCTGTAAAATTTATTGGGAGTCCTGTAATAGCGGTTACGTCCAAAAGGGACATTCTGATCATTCCACAAGGAGGTGGAAGTTGTTGGTTGTTCTGTTCCGAAAGCAAGTCACAGCTCCAATCATCCAAGGGAGTGTTGTAAGTGAGAAATGGGAGAGCCTTAGCAATTTCTGTATTCCTAAAGCCCTCCAGTCAGCATTCTTTGTGGGTTCAAGGTGTTGGTACCAGGCTGTAAAATTGAATCCTCGAGGATTAATCTTTGGATTATTCCTGAAGGGTTTTTTATCGATGAACTGGGAGATGTTAAAAGCTTGGTTAATCAACATATCTTCCCCTTTAGCACTAGAGAAGAAAGGAGGTTTTTTGTTTGCCCTCTCTAGAGATTCAATCGATTCGAGGAAACAATGAGTGTCTGCACCTACTGTGAAGGGGATTAAGATTTTGGTATCATTAATTTGCAGTTGAGGATCGTCAATGACTTCATCATTGACTTGATTTAGTATACAGAGGGCTGGTGAAACTGGCTGTGCTTCTGCATGCCCTTTACCTTTGTCTTGGGTAGCGGCATGAGAAGAAGAAGCGACCATGGTAGAATGAAGAGAAAGGAAACGAAAAGTTAGAGATTTTGTAAGGAAGTTTGATGCAAGAGGGATTCAGAGAGCAATGAGTTCGGAAAGATTTGAACAAGGGTGAGATTGATGAATTTAAAGTGTTACTGTAGACGTTACTGTAGAAGGAATACGAATAGAGGTAACTTCGCAAGGAAGATGAAGTGGTAGGGAGAGAAAGCGCAAGTCTCAGGAGACGTGTCGAGTGGGTTAGTATTAATGGGGAGTTAAAAATGGTAATTATTACTGATTTACAAGTTTTAAATTTGGATTAAGTGTTTCATCTTCTGATAGTGTTATCGAATGCAAACACATTAATCCAAGGGGCAATTTGTTGATCGAAAAATATTTCCGATAAAGATAAATTGTTTCGGAAAAAGGTAGAGATAGTTTTCGAAAAGGTGCATGCGCGGGGTTGGAGGTAATCGATGTGGATTCGATTACGATTGATTTATTAAATCGAATAGGCCTAATCGAATAGGATATTCAAGATAGGTAATCGAACAAAACATTCGAATAAGTGGATCAAACAGTTATGGTAGTGGAGAAGTTAAAGGCCCCATCACGCGAGAAAATCATGGGAAACGTTCATAATCAAACGGCGGGAACGGTTACCAAGAAAACTACATTCAAGACTGTGATCTTGTAATTAATTGTAATTAATTGTCAGTTACCTAAAGTAGATTATAAATACTAGGAAGTCTTAGGGAATAAGGGTTGAAATTTTGAACTCATAAAAACATTCAAGCACACTCATATCCTAGGAAATTTCTGAGTCTGCAATCGAGTTAACTTTTCTGTAAGATTCCTTCCATGTTTTCACTCTTTTAATTTATCCATTTGTAAACTTTACATTTCAAGTTAATTTATCTTCTGAGTGTTCTTTATCTTCTTTGTTTAATTTATTCTTCTCTGCATCTTTAAATTTTTATGTCAAAATCGTTTGATCCAATCAAAGGCATTTTACTGCTTTTTTTCAATTTCAATGCAAATTCTTTTATTTTCAGCACGTTTTCTCTTTGAAAATTTTATCTTTTTATTCCTTTTATTGATTTACAAATTTCATTTTTTATTTTAATCTCAATACCCGTTTAATCGAAGACACTTTGATGCATTTTTAGAAAACTGGTACCTGCAAAGAGGAGTAGGTTTCGCTCCCAGACCACTAGATAAACCACCATCAATTTGTTAAAACATATATATCATGTAGTCAATCTCACTTAGTGAGATAAAATTTTGTTGTAGTTAATCAGGTGTGTTATATATTATTTTAGATTCACAAATTTTAGATGGATGACTAACTAACGTACAGTGATATTTGTAAAAATAAAAATTCTTATATATATAATTATAATGATAATTTAAGAGATAATATACTTTTTCTAATTATAATAGCAGCCACAAATTATTTTGACTATTTTTTAAAAGAAATATATTAATTTATTTATTCTGATTTGACATTATTTAGCATCTAAAATTCTAAATATTCAATATATATATTATGTATGGATATCGTATATATTTAACGATATTTTTATCCTCCATTTTCGATATTTTATATAGTTGGCTGAAAATGAAACATCAATATACATTAAAATTGATGAAATTGCGCTGCAATTTATGGTCCCCTTTTTTTGATACAATTTGCATCGGCATGATCTTTCAAATCACTATGACGCTTTCATGATATTGAAATAAGACAGATAATATTATATCCGAAACAGATATAGAATGGGACGGGCCTTAATTCAAGAGGTCACAGAATTCAATTCAAATATATTATATAGTCTTTGTAATCCAATAATTAACGTAGTTCTTTACTCTTGTTTTGCCAGCAACGTTGGGAATTGAATTGACACGAATTATTGGAACCTAATACTAAATTTGTAAGCTAAGGTCGAACTGTCGAAGCAACTTCTAGGCTTTGTGTAAGCAACTTGTTCACGTTATTAATTATTTTCAGCGAAGTGGCTCCACATTGCAAATAATTTAAGGTGAAAATTTAGACAAATGCAGTTAATGATTAATTAATTTATACACCTGAATTTTTATTATAATTTAAATTTGCAACTGCATTTGTCAATTTAAACGCATTCTTTTAAAAATATTGTTAGTGTATATCAATGGATACTAATTTATCTGTTGATTTATTTTTATTTATTAAGAGTATATATAAAATAAAAATAGGATTAACTGAAATTACAAGATATTTATAATTTAATTAAAAATTTTAAAGTTATGTCTTAAAAATAATAAATCAAAAATATTTATTTATAAATTATATATAATAAAAATATTTTAAAAATTATATACTAATAATCTTTCTCATATTTTTATTATATATTTTATATTTAATATATTAAATATAAAATTTTATCTTTTAAACAATTTTTAGTCAAATATTTTTTATAATAGTATTCTTAATTAATGTATTTTTTTTTACAGAAAAAAACATTGTTCAATTATAGGAAAGCCAAACGACATTTACAAGTATCAAAGAACTATCAATTTTACATAGATAACAAGAAAATAAATATTCTATGTATTAAACTATAATATGATAGCAAACTTAATAGTTGAATACTAAAATCTTAAAAAGTAGAAACAGAAACCAAATAGAATCTCTTTTATTTCTAAATCTACACACATATACTGGAAACCAATAAGATACCTCTTAATTAATGTCATTGATACATAATATTTAGATCCATCTAAATTAAATATTATATAGTAATACGCATTATTTTTATTCGTATTTTCTTTAGTTTTGATAAACTTATAATACGTATCATTTGAATATGTTTTTCTTTTTTCTCATCAAATTGTCAAATTGATCACACATCTAACATTCTAAGCAAACTCATAATTAAATTGTGCTGTTTCCATAGTTATTATAAAATCACACATTCTGACATGCACAGAACGACAAGAATATAGCTCACCTTACCTATATAATGTTAGCACTTTGCTTCATCATGTTCGACGATGGTCCAATCAAGATGAAAATGTAGGCAAAAAAGAAAAATGTGGCCTAAATTAGTAACCCCGTAATTATATATATATATATATATATATATATATATATATATATATATATATATATATATATATATATATATATACTTCACATGATGAAAAGATATAGAATAAATTAGATAAAAACACGTCCAAGAAAAACAATGGAGTACGGGCCTATATATTGATCTTGAACTCAACTAACTCGATAAGGTGATTACGACTAATTAAACAAGTTTTGCATTATTATAATCAAATAATTCTAAAAATAGTAGATACTTCCATAAAATATATTCATATAAAAAAATATTTTTTAAATAATTTAATTAAATATATCAAATTATTTAACAATTTATAATATTGTTTTTATATAAAGATATTTTTATAAAAATATCTACTTTCCAAAAATATTCTCTTATACATAAACTTAAAAATATATTTTTTCTTATAAAAAACTATACTATTTTTTACTATTTTTGCACCGGTATACTATTTTGACTCTACTCTTATCAAAAATATATTATTATTTTCTCTTATAACTCTTATATTATTATTTTCTCTTATTTAACTCTTATACTGAATTTATATTTTTACGTATAGTGTATAAAATATTTTTTTTTTATTATAAACTTATAAGACTGTAGTTAAATAGAATTAATTAATTAAAAAATAAATTTGTTACAAAAAAAAATTCTCATTATCTTAATTTTCTAAATTTTTTATATATAAAATATCTTTTTTTCTGTTTTTATGTACATTTATATGTATGTGAGTGTGTCCAGTATATTATCGTGACAAAAATTCCAATGCTTATCCTTACGTATATTAACATAGTAAACGTGTAAGGGATGATTCCACCCATAATATGCCAATATTTTTTCCCCAATTCAGTAGCTACTCTCATTTAATTAGTGATATATAATCAACTTTAAAGTTTAAACACATACTACCACTTTTTATAGATAGTGCAAGTTGCCGAACAACTCTACTTGATGCATAAAAGTTGGGGGTTCAAGGGAAAATAAAAAGCGGAAAAAAAATTTCCCATATACTGCGGGGTGCCATCAATATATGGAGGATATTTTGGTAAATAGACATCAACCAAGTACGGCATGCATTGCAAAATCAACAAAAGCTAATAGGGGTATAATGGTCATGTGATGGCAGCCCTGACCGACTAAAATTTAGAAAAAAAAAAAGAAAAAGGAAAGTATATGCGAATATCCGTTAGGTATAATTCCTTACGTGAAGCGGATATCCGCTCAGGGAAAATATGGGCCCCACCTTCCAACGTGGAGTCTTTTTTGCGAGATGACGTGGCTAAACTAGTGGCTATTGACACCACCTAGAACACTAGGATTCCACGTATCATTCCACTCAATCTTTTTTTTTTTTTAAGTTCAATCCTAGTTACTCTTTTTGGTTAAGGTGTTGTATAAGGTCCAAATCTTTTATTGTTTTCTGTGATTTGAAATTTTGTATTGTCGCCGTCATTGTGGACTAGAAGTAATCAAAGCCCATATCCATATTGTTTCAGCGCCGTTTAGGTCAACGTTTTTTTTTTTTTTTTAAGAATACACCACAAAATATACTTTTAAATTATCTCTCTAATTAACTAACTTGAGTTGGCTCGAACCCAAAAAAAAAAAAAACCTCCAATTTAAGGTGGCAGATTCGTTAAATCCCTAATTTACTTACGAAAATTCAAATTTTATTTTATATGTACATCAATTTATTACTTAACAACAAACTTTTTTTTTTACCAAAAATAAAAGACTCGAATTCGCAACCTCTTAATTGAGTATGAGAAGACTATGTCATTTGAGTTATTACTTATTGGCTACTTAACAACAAACTTTTAAATAGTCTTTAAATTCAAAATGTATTAATTCTTAGCACCTATGAATCACAGACACTTTTTAATTTGTGTTATCTGTATATCGAACATATTTTAGACACGAAATTCATCTGACACACATATTTTTTATGTCCAACCGTGTCTTAATAAAAAATAAAAAAAATTTAAACATATTTGGACACACCTAAATACCATCATATGTCAGCGTGTTCAGCCTTATTCTTAACAGGTATTACTGAAATAAGTCTAGAAATAATATATATTATTAATTATTAAAACAAAAAATATTTTAAATATTTTATATAATTAAAAAACATTACAAAGAATTAAATAATTAATTAATATTTAATATCAATAAAATACCAAAATATTATTACAATTTATCAAAAAAATACTTTATATTTTATAAATATGTATTCTAAATTCGTGTATTCACGTATTTTATGTCGTATCGTGTTCTGTTCGTATTAGCATTCATTCTTAATATTTAGCACTAATAGAGATAATTTTTTTCATAAGATAATTTTAGCACTTTTTTAAATATTTTAAAGGTTTCTTATCGTGGTAATAAATTAAAAATACTTTTGTTAATAATTGCAAAATTTAAAGATATTTTTTGGGTGATTTACTATTTTTTTTTCCGAAGGATGAACGGTTTTTTGGAGATGGAGAAAAATTCATATTATTAAAGTGAGATTAACTATTAATAATTATAAAATATAAACAGAGTAGAGTAATAATTAAATTTCTGAGGATTTGGGTCTCGGATTAATTAGTGGGCAAAAATAAATACTAATGAATTTCCTTTGTCAACAAATAATGCAAAACGAAATGTAGTTTACCAATGTGTTATTACTGTATGAACATAAAAACAATACCATTTTAGACAAACAAGCATTTGTTATCTTCTAAGTTTTTATATAACTCTTATTTTCTATTTTTTGCAAACTCTATCGAAACTAATTTTGCTATCAAATTTGTTGTTTATGTGATGATTTACGTTACCAAACTCAACAATACGTAACTGTAGTTAATAATGCATATGAATATCGCTGTTAAATTTTACATGATAAATTATAAAAAGATATAATATGTCTATTGTTTGGTGTCGTAGATGGCTTAATTAGTAATTTTCTTTTCTTTAAAGACTAATTAGTTCGATTTTCGTATCGTCAAAGACCTAATTTTCTCTTTATTTTATATCAACTACTATTCTAATATCGAGAATAATGAAAAGAGAGCTTGAAAATAAAATTTAATAACTTAAATAAAAGAAAAAAATTAATCATTTTTAAAGTATTAAATATAAAATGCATGCAAATTAAACATTAAAAATAATTTTAAAATTTTAGCAAATAGTAAGAACAAAAGATATAATGCACTCTTATTTTTGTGTAATACAATAAACATAAAAAAATATCATTTATTGGTTAAAAATTCAATAAAAAGTATTTAAAAGAAACATGCCTAATTATTTGTATTATTCGGCAAGCATGTTATATTATTATTGCTATTATTGCATACATGATGATCATAAGTACTGGTTCCTACAAGCTCAAATTTTTAGAATAATTTAGAAAAAAATATTCTTTTTGGTAAGGCCAAGACAAATTGTGATACTAGTATTTATGCAGAAAGAGAGTTATAGCTAGATTTGGGTGTGTGGTGGGGGATGATAAAAGGAGATGAATCAAGAATTGCTCAGGATTGCCGCTTCTTTGGTCAGTTGGCAAGTGTTGTCATTTGAAGAGACAAATTGATTACTTGCGAGACTAATTCGAAAAATGCCGTTCTTGCTGCCCAAAGAGTTAGGAATGACTGGCTGGACTCTGAAGGATGAGTATCTAATTTTGAGAATTAAAGACATGGTGAGCAGAAATTGAGTTGTCAATTTTAGCTTTTAATACTAAGAGAAGCTAATACCATTGTTGATAAACGGATTACTAGTAAAGTAAATTACTCAGAGTGGTTAGAGCCAGGTAGAGAGCTTGAAGAGGCAATTTTTCAAAATGTTGAGACAAAGAGTTCTGCTTTTCTTTTCTTTCTTGTTTGTGTAATGCTGCTCTAGTTAAAAACAAAAAATCTACCGGATGATCGTTTGACACATCTTTTTAAATGTAGGATAATACAGAGAGAAGTCTAAGCTCGTGAGTTTGAATGATCTATACGTGCAAAGTTGCAAAACATATTGTAATATACGTAAGCATATATAAACTAATATTTAAAAGGGAAAATCTTTTCATGTTATTGAGTATATTTTATATTCTAGAAGGAATTTAGTTAATATGTGATAAATTTATTATTAATAAAAAAATTTAAATTTTATTATTGAATAAATATAAAATAAATATATTAAAAATTTATCTTTTTATATTTTTAATAAAAACTTTTTCAATTTATAATCTTAATTTATATTTTTGTAAACCTTAAATCCTAAACGAGACGAAAGACTAGCACAACATTTCAGAGCAACCACATCATTTTGCTTTTTCCTATTGCTCTGCGGGCTGAAACAAAAACCAGAAAACCCCACACATATTAGTAAATAAATAAAAAAAAACAAAGCACACACCTCCACCAGATTTCCACGAATCAGGCCGTGTTTCTATTCAGGTTTTTATCATTTCCTCCCAATTTTTGTTACTCTAAACAAGCCATCAGCTATAGACTCATGAATCTTAATAATTGTTACATTAATCTCCAAGCATCACAATACCATCAACAAACTATATCACCCTAAAATCAAATGATGGCTTGAATACAAAATACGTAGATTTATATCAGAAGATATTCATAACAAAAACATAGCCTTATAAAGGCTTCCTCCGTTACACTGAAATTTTTACAAAAAAGAGACAACTCCATAACAACCCATGCACACCATGGGAAACAGTTAGAAAAAGGGAACTCCAAAAGAGAAGGTGCATATTTGCAAGTAACCAAAACAACTAACAAACTTATTCGGCTACATTTTTTTAACTCTGTTTTCCTAATCAACCTTGACACTGAACACGTCACTCCTCTCTTCCTCCTTCATCTTAGGCACAACGACCTTAAGCACGCCGTTCTTCATCTCAGCTTTGATCTGGTCAATCTTGAAAAGCCTATCAGGTAAGTCGATCCTCCCGGTGTACCTACGCGCGCTTTCTTCGTCTTCGCCTTCTTTACCACCTTCACCTCTTATGGTCAGGGTGTTCTGCTCCACGGAAACTTTGACATCCTCCTTTCCGAGACCAGGCATGTCCACGCGCAGAAGCAGTGCATCTTCCGTCTCACGCGCGTCCCAACCACGACGAAGTCCAGCTCCCGCTCCACGAGAAGCAGAGAGGAACGGATTCTCCATGAACTGATCCATCATATTCAGAACCTGGCTCAAGCTCCTAGTCGGAGAAAATGGATCGAACACATCTGAAAAAAAAAAAAAAAGAAAAACGATTTAGAAATCGAACCTCTTCACTAAAAATTCTTGACTAATTCATCTAATTGAGTTCGAGTTTTGTAAAATCAGAGTTATGCTGGTATGAATTGGTGTGGATTTTAAGAGCGAAGACAACTACCTGAGAGGAAATCGTCGCGGCGAGGAGTGCGAGGGAGAGTGCGATCGGAGCGACGGTCGACGTCGAGGTTGCGGTCATCTGCGGAGTCGTCGTAGTTGCGCATGGCATTGGTGTTGAAGGAGCGGGAAGCGGAAGCAGCAGCTGGACGAAGCAAAGACTTGGAAATGAGGGGAGAGGAGAGGAAACGCTTCACTGCAAGAGAGGACGCCATTGGAGTTGGAAACGAAGTGAGAGCTGAAACTGTAATTTGGAGAGAATTGAAGAATATGGCTTGGAATTGAGGTCAGGAACAACCAGTGTGTAACTGCGAGAGTGGAATAGGAGAGTCGGGGGTATTTGAGGGGGAGGAGTAGGAGTGATTAGAAGGTGCCAGAAACGAGTCTAGAAGGTTCCAGAGCTTGCAACGTTTTCGCGAAGGTGGCAGACTTGGGGAACAAGCAAATCTGTTAATAGGTCGTGATTCTGTACCAAAGCACGTGGTCACACTAGCCGGATGCCAAATGTAATTGGGCCCTTTTTGGTATGGATAAAGAAAAAGGGGCTTTTTGGTATGACGGGCCTTCTTTCCTCAGTTGAAGAATTATATCCAAAATATCCAAAAGCATCGCATCTTGCAAGATTAATACCAAAACAAAAGAGGGAAGAATAATTCTTCCGAAAACATATAAGTTTCAATTTTAATGCTTTAAATTAGATCTAGACATACTTTAATCTAAAGGAGACATTAGCTTAATCCAAAATCACAAGAACTACAAAACCAGAAAGGACACTTGAATGCTAATGCTCAGATGATTATCTGCTACTGCTACGACAAGAGAGAAGGAGATTTCACTGTAGCGAAGCAAAAGATCTAGAAGGATAGCATTTAACATCTTTTGGTGGTGCCTTCTAATTGCTTTTGATGAAAAACAACAAAGTTCTCACACCCGTTTATCGAGCCTGAGAACGTGTGAGGTGTGTGGACTTCTTGGTAACAACAGCTACGAACAATGTGAATATGGCTGTTGACCTTAAAAGAAGACTACTTAATAAGCTGGATAAGATCAAGGAGATACAAAGACAAAAGAGTATTATGTATCAGTTTCATGTTTATTATTTATCCGATTTAGTTAGCAAGGAATATGATAATCTTTAAGAACAAGTTATGCCATGTAAATGATACAATTCAAGAGAGTTCTGATTAGATTAAGATTTGGAGCTAATCAAATTGACTGAAAGGAGAACTTAGGTGTGATAGTTGATATTACTTGATAGTAACGCTGAAGATGATTAACTTGATAACTATTTGTACGGTAAATGTGTGTTACAGACAGTTAAATGTGATTATATATACATATAACATATCATAAAAGGAAGTGATTTTAATGATTTATTTTTTTAAATATTTTCTTACTATTTATTAGTCCATTTGTATTCTCCTCTAATTAAGTAAGCATTTTTAATGGTAATATTATGATTAAATAATAATTTGAAGGGTTAAGTACTAAAATCGTCCCTAAGGTAAGGGGATAAAATCAAATTCGTCCCTGACGTTTTTTTGCTATTAAAATCATCTCGAACGTTCAGAAACACTTTAAAATCATCCTCAAGTACATTAAAAAAATTTAATTCCAATTTTGCCCCTGACCCAATTGACGGTTGGGGTTATATTCCCGCGAAAGAGGTTCCTTCTCTGAGTAACGTTACCCCAAGGAAAACTGATCCTTCACCTTCAATGATACCCTAACAGAGTGATAGCTCGCCTGAAGTAGTAGCGTCACTGCATTTGCATTGCGTGGGAAAGACTGGGAGAGGAGCTCATTCTCGTGTTAGTCATCTCGAATCAGGTATGTGTGCTGCATTTGGTTCGGTTTTTTTGAGCTTGGACTACATAATCACTCATGGGTATTCGTTAGTTTACAAATGGGATTTGGGTGTGACTTTTGTTTGCAGGGTTTAGGTGATGGAAACCTTTAACCTGAGTGTCTACCATGGTGGTAGATTTGGATATGACAATGGTACATTGGAGTATATAGGTGGAGAAAGGACAGTGATCGAAGATATCGATATGGGTTGCTGGTCTGTTTTTGAGGCATATGTTGAGGTAGGACAGTTTGGGTACACAAAGGAAAACATTGCAGGTTTTTGGTATAAGGACCCAAGTTCTAAATGGTTAGAGAAGGATCTGAAGTTATTTGAGGGAGACAGAGATGCCATTGAGATGTGTAAAATAGCGGGGAATAGTGGTCACATTGAGCTCTATGTGGTCCATAAGGTTGAGGATGCTGAAGATTTTTTCGAAGTAGGGTTTCTTGATGTTGGAGGCCAGAGTGAACATAATCAGGAGGTGGAGAGGGGCAATGATGAAGAGGTACATAATGAGAAGCAGTTGGTGATATTTCAGGGTGAACTGGGTCAGAAGGGGAAAATGGACAATGTGGAGAAGGTTGATGAGGGAGATAAGTATGTTGAGGAGCAGGGCAAATCAAACAGTGACAAGGATAGCGATGATGAGGATTTCATTCCATCTGGTGATGAGGTTGACAGTGCAGATGATGTTGTGTTTACTGACAGTGAATAGGAGTACGATGATGAGAGTGGATTTGATGAAGTACGAGGTGGGACTGATGGTAATCGGGTTGATAAAGGAAAAGGGGTAGCAGGAGGTGATTTCAGTGATGAGGAAGGGTTCAATAGTGATGAAGTTGATTTGGAATATGAAGTTGGTGGTGGTTCAAAGAAAGAGGATAGTGAGGATGATGATAACCATGAAGCTAGTCGGTATCCAATACATAGAGATGTGAAAGACATGACAACTTACAAATGGGAAGTTGGAACTGTATATGCTTCAAGGGAGGAATTCAAGGACACTGTTACAGCTTATGCAGTGCAAACAAGAAGGGGACTTAGGTATGCAAAGCTTGACTTGGTGAGAGTGAGGGCTGTTTGTCAAGAGGGGTGTCCGTTTTGGTTGTACGCAGCAAAAATGAGTGAGGAAGAGACTTGGCAGCTCAGGTCAATGAACCTTAAGCATACCTGTGGCCAGTCACACAGGGTAGGGATACTCTATACTGGTTGGTTGAGTAGGGTTTTTAGGAAGAAAGTGGAAGGTAACCCAAAGGTAAAGATAAAGGACCTGGTCAACAAGGCACAAAGGAAATGGAATTTGACAGTGACAACTTCGATGGCAGCTAGGTCTAGACAAGCTGCATTGGAGGAGATGCAGGAAGCTTACCGAAAGTAGTATAAAAGGATTGCTGACTACTGCTCGGAGCTGCTACGGGCTAATCCAGGGTCATCAGTCACACTCAAGGTCCAGCGATCCCCTGATTTCGAGGTTGAGGACCAGCACCAGGGGTTAAACAATTATTACATCTTTCAAAGGGTATATGTGTGTCTAGCTACTTGTAAGAAGAGCTTCATGCAGTGTAGAAAGTTTATGGGATTGGATGGGTGTTTTCTAAAGACACTTCAAGGAGGGTAGTTGTTGACAGCCGTTGGGTGGGATCCCAATGATCAAATGCTTCCAATCGCGTACGCTGTTGTGGAGGCAGAGACCAAAAACACCTGGACATGGTTTCTCCGGTTGCTAATTGATGATTTTGGAGTTGAGATCATTAGGAAAATAACCTTCATGTCTGATCATCAGAAGGTAAATTGCTTGATAAATATATTGATTGATTGATAAATATGTTGCTTGATAAATATGTTGTTTGATAAATATATTGATTGATAAATAAATTGTTTGATATGTAAATTGATTGATTGAGTAGATTGGTTGATAAAAATATTGGTTACTAAATGCATTGACGTATGATTACATTGTTTGATAAATGGGATTTACCTGCTCTCTTAGGGACTCTTGCCTGCATTCGATGAAGTCATCCCTGGAGTAGACCATAGGTTCTATGTCTACCATCTTTACAGCAACTTCAGGAAGAAATTTTCTGGACTACAGTTGAAACAGCTGATGTGGAAGTGTGCAAAGGCTACACATTGGAAGGAATGGGAGAAAGAGATGCAAATCATCAGGCAGATCAATGTGGATGCACACAAACATCTGAATGCTATTCCTCCAAGATTTTGGAGCAGGTCCAGGTTTAATTTTCATTCTAAATATGACACTCTTGTAAACAACATGTGTGAAAGCTTTAATGGTGGAATAGTAGAGTTTAGGGAGAAACCTATAGTGACAATGTTGGAGGATATCAGGGTTTATTTGATGACTAGATGGGATGTTAATAGAGAAAGAATTAAAAACTTTAATGGTACCCTTCTACCTCGCATTAGGATGAAACTAGAGAGGAGAGGCAGATCTGCTGGTGAGTGGAGGCCTTACTGGTCTGCTGCACAAACGTATGAGGTTGTTAATGGACTGAATAAATTTGCTGTTGATCTTTCTGCTCATGAGTGCTCTTGTAGGAAGTGGCAGCTTAGTGGTATACCCTGCACACATGCTATAAGCTGCATCAATTTTAAGAGCCTTGACATAGATGCATTTGTTGATGACTGCTACAAGAAGGCTGCATATGTCAAGTGCTATGATTCAGTCATCAATCATCTAAATGACTCAGATTTATGGGAGATAACCAACTTTGATGATGTCATGCCCCTCCCTATCGAAATCCTAGCCACAGACCAGTCAAGAAGAGGAAGAAAGGACCAGATGAAGCTCCGGACAGCAGCCAGTCCCACTTGTCTAGGAGGGGACAAATCCAGAGATGCTCAAACTGTGGTGAATCTGGACACAAGGGGGGAGGATGCAAGAAGCCATCCCTGGATGTAAGTGTGTGTATTTCATGTATGTTAGGGTTACATTATCATTTATTCATCAACTGCATTCTTTAATGTGTTTCAGGACCAAAATTTTAGTCAAGCTGCTAGGAAGAGAACCAGAGGCGGAGAGGCGGCGAGGTTGCGAGGCGGCGAGGCGGCGGTAGTGGCTCGCGTCTCCTCTCTCCCTCGCGTTCCCCAACGCCGACGGCCACGACGACGGCAGCTCCAAGCTTCGCCGCCGCCATCTCCCTCCCCCCTTTCCCCTTCCCCCGACCCCACCCCCGCGTCCTCCCCTCCCACATGCGTTGTTTTATTTTTTTTTTATTTTATAATTTTTTATTAAAGTAGGGGTAGTTTAGGAATAAAATTAAAAATTTTATTAAAAATGATGATTTTAATATGAAAAAAAAGTTAAGGATGATTTTAAATCGGAAATTACGTTGGGGACGATTTCGATTTTGACCATCAACGTTAGGGACCAAAACAATACTTATGCCTTAAAAAGATCTCAATTGCTTATTTTATTCAAAGGTTTATTATTTAATGACTAATTAATTAATTAGTACACACAATAAATTTGGTTTAATAAATTAAAAATATTAACATAATATTAAAAGAAATAAATTTAAAAATATTACCAAATCAAATTAATATAAATTATAATAAATTATATGATATTTAAATATCTAATTAAATTAATTAGTTGATATAATTAGTTTATCGTAATAACATGTATTTAATGAGTTAAAACAAATGAATCGGAAAACACCGAAACACTCTCAAAAGCATGCCATGTCAGCTCCATTATTAAGTGCAAAAATTTGATTTTTATAAGATAGAATAGATTGAATAGATAGAATAGATGATAAACCAACAACAAAAAACAAACATTAACTATTAAGAACTAATTTAGTGTGAGGTCAAATAACATAACAAGTAAAAAAAAAAATTATTAATAGCAAATTATAGCAACTAATTAATATAATTAAAATAGAATAAAATTATATCACTTTTAATTAATGTTATTGATCCGTTCATTGGCTATAATTCGGCTCAGGTAAAACTATAAATCGGAATATGATTAAAACTAAATAAACACGTGATATATCAAGAGTATGTGGAGAGTACGTATTTTAGTCTTTTAACAGACTTATCCTATCAAATCAAACAACTACGTGCCAACCCAAATTGGCATAAGAATCTATCCGTAAATCTCTCTAAACAATCTCACTAAAGAGCAGTTACCACAATATTAGACCCACTAAGTAACCACAACAATCCTATAAATACATCCACTCCTGACATGACATGAAAGAGGTACACTATTCATTCTGAGTAATTTAATATTCATCTTCTACTCTTACTAACTTGAGCGTTGGAGTCTCTTTGCAGGTCCCAACCTCCTCCGGTGTTCCTTGACGGCTGAAGTATGACAGAAAGCTCCATACACACTGAAGAAGAAGTTGTACCTCGGTTCAGATTACTAGACAGGAGCATTTGGCGCCCACCATGGGCCTCGATTTTCTCATTCACAAGTTTACTCCCATATGCCTTGTACTCTTTTTTGCCTTTTAGGAACTGAAGCATGACGGATCAATCGGGCACTCAACAGCATCCCCATGCTGGTCTCGACCTCATGGCAGCAAACGCCGCACTGCTTGCAGAAAATCAGCGGATGGCCGAGCTATTAGCCACTCTGCAAAATAAAGGCAAAAGGAAAAATGTCAACAAGGAAGTGAACGCCGACCAACAAGAAGAACACCAATCAGAATCCAATGCCAAGACAGAGGAGAAAACTCCGAAAACAGGGAGGCGGCGAGCTAACCCCTTTTCTGAAGAAATTATGAGTTTTAAAATGCCTCAAAAACTTCACACTCCCTATGACTCTGGTACCTTATAAAGCGATCGGAGATCCTAAGATTCATGTTACCAAATTTGAATCTATGATGTTCTTCAATAGTGATTCCGATCCCATATTATGTCATTCTTTTCCTACTTTTTTAGATGGTGCTGCGCTGTTGTGGTTTTCCAATTTTCCTACAGGTTCGATAACGAGCTTTGATGATTTCTCCAAGTTGTTCATTAATCAGTTCGCGGCCTCCAAAATTTATGTACGAGACTCAGACTACCTCAGCACTATTAAACAAGGACCACATGAGAGCCTAAAAGACTATATGACCCGCTTTACAATGGCAGCTATGGAGATTCCCGACCTCAATCTCAAAGTACAACTGCACGCCATAAAAAGTGGCTTACGACCGGGAAAATTCCAGGAAGCCATAGCAGTGGCGAAGCCAAAGGCACTGGAGGAGTTCCGAGAAAAGGCAACCGGACAGATTGAAATAGAAGAGTTGCGAGAAACTCGGCGGAATGAAAGGCAGTCGAACAGAAAGGATGAGGATAAACCAATTGCCAGAGACACTAAAAAACCTTTCAAGCTAACGCCGAAGTATGATTCGTACACGAGATTCAACACCAGGAGAGAAGACATCATCAAGGAGATACTACACAACAAACTAATAAAGCCACCGAGCAGAGCCGGCTCATATCAAGACCAGTGATTTGTGGACAAATCTAAACACTGCGCCTTTTACCAAAAGTTCGGCCACACAACTGATGAATGTGTGGTCGCCAAAGACCTATTGGAGAGACTAGCAAGACAAGGGCACCTGGACAAATACATCAGTAGCAAAGCGAGGACGACTTCAGACAACTCTAACGACTGACGCCAAGAGCGAGCTCCACACACCTCAGAAAAAGCCAGACCCCAACCCCCACCAACCAGGGGAATTATCAATTGCATCTCAGGAGGATTCGTAAGCGGCGGTCAAACAAGTTCGGCACGAAAGCGCCGATATAGGGACATGCTAACACTCCAGCGGACAGCCGACGTGTTGACCATCAAACCAAGAATACCCAACATATCTTTCAAACAGTCAGACTATCAAACAAACTCTGATAATCTGGATGACCCAGTAGTAATCTCTATTCAAGCAGGGGACCTCCTAGTAAAGAAAGCTCTCCTCGACCTCGGCAGTAGTGCCGACGTCCTCTTCTATTCAACTTTCAAAAGGATGAAGCTCCACGAACGAACTCTGCTACCATCCTCAGGAGAACTAATAGGATTCTCGGGAGAACGCGTATCCATCCTCGGCAGCATCTGGCTGAAAACGACCTTAGGAGAACATCCCATGAGCAAAACAAAGGATGTGCAGTTCCTAGTAGTCGATTGCACTAGCCCTTATAATATCATTCTGGGCAGACCCTTCCTAAATTCTTTTGGTGCCATTGTTTCCACGCTCCACTTGTGTGTCAAATTTCAGGTACAAGAGGACCAGATAACCACCATACATTCCGACCACATTGAAGCTCGCAAGTGTTACAATGAGAACTTAAAAATAAGAACAGACATCCGACAAAGAGCCGAGCTGACTCAAGGAACATATAACATCGCTAACATCTCGGGTACCGCCGAACTTGACCCAAGAGGAGACTTCCATGACAAACCAACACCAACAGACAACCTTGAAAAGGTACAATTAGATGACAACATTAACCATTACACTCACATCAGCTCTTCTCTTCTTTCAAGAACAAAACAGAAGATAACGAACCTACTCCGGCAGAATGCCAACCTTTTTGCCTGGACACCAGCAGATATGCCCGGTATCGACCCGAGCCTTATATGCCACAAATTACAAATCGA
This sequence comes from Arachis ipaensis, assembly GCF_059453495.1. Taxonomy (NCBI): domain Eukaryota; kingdom Viridiplantae; phylum Streptophyta; class Magnoliopsida; order Fabales; family Fabaceae; genus Arachis; species Arachis ipaensis. The sequence continues at coordinate 12,618,503 of NC_142438.1, forward strand.
CCCAAGAGTGTCCCAAAAGAAGCGCAACATGGGAGACGAGAAACGCGCAGCATGCCTCGAAGAAACCCATAAGCTCCTCCGAGTAGAATTCATAGAAGAGCTTCGATTCACAACATGGCTATCAAACGTGGTTATGGTAAGAAAAGCCTCAGGTAAGTGGCGAATGTGCGTCGATTTTACTAACTTGAATAAAGCATGCCCTAAATACGCTTATCCACTCCCATGCATAGATAAACTCATAGATAATGCATCAGGATACAACGTTTTAAGCTTTCTAGACGCATATTCTGGATATAACCAGATATTAATGCATCCAAAAGATAAGGACAAGACAGCTTTCATAACTGAATTAGGAAATTATTGTTATACTGTTATGCCTTTTGGACTTAAGAATGCAGGGGCTACCTAACAACGACTCATGGACAAGGTTTTTAATAAGCAAATAAGAAGGAATCTGGAAGTATACGTTGACGATATGGTCGTCAAAACCCAACAAGAACACACCCATGATGCCGACCTAGAAGAAGTGTTCGGTCAGTTAAGAAAACATAACATGCGAATCAACCCAGAAAAGTGCGCCTTCGAGGTTAAAGGAGGAAAATTTATGGGATTCATGCTGACATTAAGAGGCATTGAGGCCAATCCCGAAAAATGTGAAGCGATCGTAAACATGAGGAGTCCCTGAACAGTAAAGGAGGTCCAGCAATTGAATGGAAGACTAGCCACACTTTCTCGATTCCTACCAACTGTATCAACACATTCTCAGCATTTCTTCAACATACTCAGAAGGCAAACGAAGTTCAACTGGAGCACGGAGTGTGAAACAACCTTTCAAAAGTTGAAGTCAATGATATCGTCTCCACCGATCTTACAGAAACCGAACTTAGAAAAACCACTGTTCCTATACTTATCGGTATCCCCAAAGGCTATTAGTTTCGTACTTGTCACAGAGATAAAAGATAAGCAAGAGCCAGTCTACTTCGTCAGCAAAACATTGCAGAATGCCGAGCTCATATACCCACCCATGGAGAAGCTGGCGTATGCACTAATACTCACAGCAAGGAGATTAAGGCACTACTTCCAAAGCAACAAAATCATCGTTAAAACAAACCAGCCCCTGCGGAAGATCCTCACCAGACCCGAGGTATTAGGAAGACTCACCAAATGGTCGATAGAATTATCCAAATTTGATATAACATACGAGCCGCGGACAACAATAAAGGCGCAATTCCTAGTAGATTTTCTAGCCGAGTTAACAGACCAAACAAATCAGGAACATACTTGGGAGCTATATGTAGATGGGGCTTCAAACTCAGAAGGATCTGGAGCAGGTGTATACCTAACGAACAAATCCGACCTCCAAGCGGAACAATCAATCAGATTCTCCTTCCAAACAAGCAACAACCAAGCCGAGTATGAAGCTTTACTCGCCGGCCTTCGACTTGCACAGTCACTAAATGTAACACACCTGCAAGTATATTGTGACTCACAACTGGTCCTACAACAGGTAACCGAAAATTTTCAGGTAAAGGACCAATTGTTAGAAAAATATCACACACTGGTAAGAGAACTCATCCCTCAATTTACCTCAATACAAATCACACACATAGCTCAGGAACAAAACACCCGAGCTAATGCTTTATCAAAGCTAGCAACAACTAGAAAATATATGCATGATTCCGTTATATCTCAGCTAACCCTAGCTGAACCAAGCTTTAGCAACAAAAGAATATTCTCTATATCACAGGAACAAGACTGGAGAGCAACATACAAACAATACCTACAAGCTGGGACTATACCAACAATTATCAAGGACGACAGAGCATTCAAAAGAAGAGCAGCATCTTTTACACTCATAGGAACAGAACTATACAAATGAGGTTTCTCTCAACCACTACTGCGATGTCTAAGCACGAACGAAGCTAAGATCGCCATGAATGAGGCCCATGAAGGGGTATGCGGCAACCATATTGGAGGAATAAGCCTGGCATCAAAAGTAGCCCGAGCAGGTTACTATTGGCCAACAATGAAGAATGATTGCATCGAGAAGGTAAGAAGATGCGACAGCTGCCAAAAGCACGCACCACTAATACACAACCCGGCCGAGAACCTACACACCTCGGAGGTAAGCTGACCATTTCACAAATGGGGGCTAGATATTCTCGGCCCTTTTCCTAAAGCCCTTGGGCAGGTAAAATATTTACTTGTAGCAATTGACTATTTTTCAAAATGGATAGAAGGCATACCTTTAGCAAAAATAAGGGTTGAAAAGGTCCGAGCTTTTATTTGGAAGAACATTATTTGCCGTTTTGGTATACCACATGCTATCATAACTGACAATAGTCGACAGTTTACCGATCAAAGCCTGGCAGAATTCTTGCAGGGTTTCAAAATTAAACATCATTTTTCATCAGTAGAACACCCGCAAACAAACGGACTCGCCGAGGCAGCCAACAAAGTAATTCTTATTGCACTTAAAAAAAAGTTCGGCGACGCTAAGGGAGAATGGGCAGAACTAATACCAAAAATAATGTGGAGTTACAATACAACAAAACAAACAACCACTAAAGAGACCCCTTACCGACTTATCTATGGCGCCGATGCAATGATCCCAGTCGAGATTGCTCTCGCATCAGGAAGAGCAGCACACATATCAACAACCAACAATGATACCATCAGACAAGCAGAACTGGATACAATAGAAGAGGACAGATACAAAGCTGAGATAAGGCACAAGTCAATGCAAACCATAAATTAAACAGTTATAATTGACACAACATTACTTAAAAAAATAATAAAATTAAATTAAATTCTATTTAAAGTAATTTAATTATTTTCAACCCTAAAATTAAATTAAATTTTCATAGAAATAATCCTAACCGTATCCAAACATCCTGGATATAAGCCAGCCTCGTTAAAAACAGTTAAAAACGGCTCGACTTTACCCATTTCCACTCCTGCACACAACATAACCTCCATAACCACACATAGTTCATGGATCTACCAACGCAATCTTCAGCTCAGTGAGTGAACTCGTTCGTGTTTCCAGGAGAAAAGGATGATGCTGGATTTGGGTCCGTTCTCAAGCGAGAACTTCGACTCTAAGAAATGGATCAACGCCGCTTGCCAGAGCCGTCACCAGCAGGAGCCAGTCGACAAGCACTTTGTCGACATGGAGATGAAAATCCAGATGGTCTCCGAGGAGATCGCCGCCTCCCTCGAGGAACAGAGCGCCGGCGCTCTCCTCCGAGTCCCCCGCGCCACCCGTGACGTCATCCGACTCCGTGACGATGCCGTTTCTCTCCGCTCCGCCGTCTCCGCCATCCTCCAGAAGCTCAAGAAGGTACGTGTGTCTGCTATAATGTGCGATTCGCTATGCCTAGATTTGAGATCAAATCGGGAATTTCATATTTGTCTTGCTTTGAGCTTTTCCAATCTCTCGTGCTGAAGAATGAATTGTTGATTATAGTCAATGCATAGTGTTATTTGTTAATCTAATTTTGAATTTTGTTGTGCTAAGTTATAGATCTTTAAACGTGGTTACTTGTAACGAACTATGCACCATAATATTTGCACTGAGATCTAACTGGCTAACTCGGAGCAAGCTTGTGTTGGATTGGTTATGTGAATGCATTAAGGGGAAACCGTGTATTCCTTTTTCTGAATATAGTTGCTATAAGCTTACTCTATGCTGCTTTATATTTGTTTAAGATAACACTTCTTGTAGTTTTCATCGCACCCCCCCCCCTCCCTCTCTTTTTTTCCTTTTCCGTGGAATAGAGTTGTTACTTTGGTTTCGTGGTGCTTAGGCAACACATGTTTCAAATTCGGGTTCTATATCAGCTCAATGGGATTGTTAGTTTTGTTGCATTGATGTCACTTTTATTTTAGTTCTGTGCTTTCTTTTTCATTCTAATTCTAAGAGTTCTTTTTAATCTTCCTGCTGACTCATGGTTGAAATGTTCGATTTATATACGTCTGAAGACCCACCCTGACCTTTTCCTCATGCTCAACTTTTTTATTTCTTATAGGCAGAGGGATTGTCCGCTGAATCTATAGCAGCCCTTGCTAAAGTTGACAATGTCAAGCAGAGGATGGAAGCTGCTTATGAGACATTGCAGGTAAAGATTGTTAATTTTCATATTTTGAGTCAAAAGTTCACATTGATGTAGCTCAATGAGATAACAAAGCAAACTATCTTTAATTGCATTGTAATGACAGGATGCTGCTGGATTAACTCAATTAAGTTCGACTGTGGAGGATGTATTTGCTAGTGGTGATCTCCCTCATGCTGCAGAAACTCTGGCTAATATGAGACATTGCTTGTCTGCTGTTGGGGAGGTACTGATTTCCACATTGGTTATGTTTTATGTGCATGTGATTTGATTTTTATCAGAAGATGTTGTGGGGGTTGTTTTTGACTTACCATCACTTCTTGTATGTAGGTTGCTGAATTTGCCAACATAAGAAAGCAACTTGAAGTCTTGGAAGATAGGCTAGACATGATGGTGCAGCCCCGCCTTACTGATGCATTATCGAATCGCAAGGTTATTATTAATTTTATTTTTGTGAAACCATGCACTTATGCCTTATAAATATAATCTGTAGTAACTTTAGATTGTATCATTGTCAATCAGGTTGATGCTGCCCAAGATTTGCGGGAAATTCTAATCAGAATTGGGAGATTTAAGTCTTTAGAATCGCAATACACAAAGGTTCACTTAAAACCAATAAAGAAGCTCTGGGAAGATTTTGACTCAAAAGACCGAGCCAATAAGTCTGCAAATGAGAAGAACGAAATGGAGAGGATATCAAGTAGTGGTGATTTTCAGTCAGCTTTGCCAACAATATCGTTCTCCAGTTGGTTGCCAAACTTTTATGATGAACTATTACTTTATCTTGAACAAGAATGGAAATGGTATTGTTTTTAGAGATAATTTTTACCCATAAAGCAAATAGTTGGAATGCTACTAATAATATTAAGTACTTTTTGGGTTAACATCTCAGTCATATGTTAATTTTGGCCATTTACTTTTTAAGTTCTTAAAGCAAACTGGATTAGATTAAGAATAAAATCATACTCAAACCTTGATGCTATTGGATTTTCTTTCACCATATCTTTCTATTTAAAAAATAGCAAGAATAAAATGGTACTAAGTACTAACTATTGCTTGCAGGTGTATGATTGCTTTTCCAGAAGATTATAAAACTCTAGTCCCAAGGCTACTAAGTGAGACTATGATGTCTATAGGTTCCAGTTTCGTATCTCATATCAATGTTGCCATTGGAGATGCTGTTCCTGAAACGAAAGCACTTGCTAAAGGTTGTTCTTAGATGTTTTACACAATTTGCTGTCTGAGAAAACTGGTATAATTTATACAAACTGACATTTCAACTCTTTAATCCTTGCAGGCTTATTGGATATATTATCTGGAGATATGCAAAAGGGCATTAAGATTCAGACTAAGCATCTAGAGGCATTGATTGAATTACACAACATGACGGGTACATTTGCAAGGAATATTCAACACTTATTTTCGGATTCTGATGTCCGAGTTTTAATAGATGTCCTGAAAGCTGTGTACTTGCCATATGAATCATTTAAACAGAGGTATTTTTTTTTTCTTTAATGTATAATAAGAAAGGCATAATTGAAATTTTGATAAATGAAGTTTGTTTGCTAGTGCTTTGGTAGTGGCCTCATTATTATTGACAAATTAGAGGGGCCTGAGAAAGAGTATTAACATATTTCTCAGATTTGTTCCTCAAAACATAGAAAAACAAAAGAGGCATAGAAAAGTAAATCTAAATGAATAGTGGGGCGTCCTTACTGATCTTTTGGCTCATTGTACACATAAATTTTTTCTCCAATTCTTTGAATTATTCCTTTAATTACTTTATCATTATTTATGGGCATATCTTACAGGTATGGACAAATGGAGCGTGCCATCCTTTCCTCAGAGATTGGAGGAGTAGATTTAAGAGGAGCTGTTATTCGAGGTGTGGGAGCCCAAGGAGTAGAACTCAGCGAAACAGTTCGCAGGATGGAGGAGTCTATTCCGCAAGTTATTATACTTCTTGAAGCAGCTGTGGAGAGATGCATCAACTTCACTGGAGGTTCTGAGGCAGATGAGCTAATTCTTGCTCTTGATGACATAATGTTACAGTACATTGCTACTCTGCAAGACACTCTCAAGTCACTAAGAACTGTATGTGGTGTCGATTATGGTAGTGATGGTACAATAAAGAAGGAAACGGAGAAGAAGGATGGAAACCCAAATGCTCGAAGAGTTGATTTGATCTCAAATGAAGAGGAGTGGTCCATAGTTCAAGGGGCATTGCAAATCCTGACAGTTGCAGATAGTTTGACAAGCAGGTCTTCTGTATTTGAAGCATCTTTGAGAGCTACACTTGCTAGATTGAGCACGAGTCTATCCTTTTCAGTATTTGGTTCAAGTTTAGACCAAAACCAGACAATAAGAAGTAGTAATGAAGATGGGGAGCCATATTTTGGTGGAAGGGCTGCCTTGGATATGGCAGCTCTGCGGCTTGTTGATGTGCCGGAAAAGGCTAGGAAACTCCTTAACCTTTTGAATCAGGTATAAATAAGACTAACTTTATTGCAATCTCATTTTCTTAAGTATATGTTTTGGTTTAGAAATAGATACAAAAGGATATGGGATTCAATTTCAATATCTAGATCTGGAGGAGCCTCGAAATATACTGCCTAATTCCACACTTGCCCTTCTAACACATTCTTCTCCAGTCCACATTAAAATCCCCTAGCAGCGTGCTTTAATGTAGCAGTGATTCAATTTCCCCAATATAGTTTACCTCCAACAAAAATGCTAATTATTGACATTGGTAAATATATAATTTGACGAAAACATATCAACAGGAGACTCAAGGTTTAGGCAATGTTCATGTGGAATTGGTGCCTTTGCCCAGGCTCATTAATCTCTATTTCCTCTGTTATGTGCAGAGTTTCCACCCCTCTATGCCTATGAATTGATTTGTCTGAAGAAGAGAACCTAAAAGGAAAAAGAAAATGATTTTCTTTCATTTGACTTGAGCGTTCTACAACAATTACTAAAAATGTTATTCTTGAAAATTTCAAATTCACCCCCATTTTATCCAAAAAAGGTTAAAATCAATGAATGTGAATTTGTTTCTAAGTTCATCTGTTTTTAGTTGTGTTGGTATTCTTTTGCTATGCGCCTACGTACTTTGTCTTCTCAGTTTATATACTTCTTCTGTTGGTCTCTGTCATTATGTAAAAATATCTCTGGTTTTTGCAGTCTAAAGATCCCCGATTTCATGCACTTCCTCATGCATCTCAAAGAGTTGCAGCATTTGCTGATACAGTGAATGAACTTGTATACGACGTCCTCATATCTAAAGTACGGCAACGCCTCAGTGATGTGTCCCGATTGCCAATTTGGTCATCAGTAGAGGAGCAAAGTGCTTTTCATCTTCCTACCTTCAGTGCATATCCACAGTCCTATGTGACCAGTGTTGGTGAATACCTTCTTACTCTACCCCAACAATTGGAGCCACTTGCTGAGGGAATCTCTAGCAGTGAAAACAATGATGAAGCTCAGTTCTTTGCAACTGAATGGATGTTCAAGGTATAACTCATACTTTGATGGATGCTTAAAAGTTAGGAAGAATCAATTTTCCCTTTTGTTTAATATAGGATAAGGAGTGGCATTTCTTCCTACAGTTTTGTGGATGCTTCAGTTTGAGGTTAATATTCTTGATTAACACATTTAATTCAGCTTCTGCCTAGATATACAAGTCTTGACTCAATTGGCCTCTCAACTAGCTTAGAACACCTCTTTTGAGTAAAAACTTCCCTTTCTGGCAATGCAGTTGAATTTATTCCCTAAAGTTAGAAAGATATGACTAGGTTTTAAAGTTTACCTCTTTGCCGTTGCAAACAACACAAATATACAGATTATTTGAAATTATTGCAATTATCATGTCTTTCTCAGGCTATTCGTCCTCTTTTCATATGAAAAACAGATAATGACCTACTTTTTTTTTTGGACTAAAATATTATTAGGTCGCAGAAGGGGCAACAGCACTGTACATAGAGCAATTGCGTGGGATTCAGCACATTTCGGATCGTGGAGCGCAACAGCTGTCAGTTGATATTGAGTATCTTAGTAATGTGCTATCCGCTTTGTCGATGCCAATCCCCGCTGTTTTGGCCACATTCCAAAGTTGTCTCTCTGCGTCAAGGGACCAGTTAAAAGATCTTCTCAAGTCAGATTCAGTAGATATGCCAACAGCAAACCTTGTGTGCAAGATGCGGCGAGTGAATTTAGATTCATGAGTGTTTGCTTGCAAACCTTATGTAGTTGAGTTGCACCCCCTCCTCTTCTTTTTGAAATGTATTCTTGATTTGCAGAGAACATTCTTTTACTTCGGCAATACCTACTATTAGCATTCTTTTTTAGTTTTAGGGTGAGCATGTGACTCTACTTGCATATTGAATTAGTAACTAGTCAGATAAAGCTTACAATCTGCATAATGGTTATAGTGTATATTGGAAAAAAAGATTAGTCTTTCAGCAAATAATGTATATCATTGCTTTTTTAGTAACGCGTTTGTGCTCGATGCTAATCTGAGGATGTAACCGATTCCGTTACTGTTTTTGTTCATTTACACAAAATACACATTGCGAGGCAATCAACTTCACCACCTCAACTAAAGCTTTATATGGCTTCATCAAATCCCTTCTTTCAATCCCCTCATTTTATAAACCAACTCAATATCTGGATATGCAATCCCTTTCTTTCAATCCTGATATTGTGGAACCAGAATAATTTATATGCAAAAGTTTGAAATGCAATATTTATAAATAAAATATAAGAACTAACATTCATTAGGTTTATCATGGATCTAAACTTTGGGTAACATGTTAAAAGCTATCTGCTTAGGATGGAGCCGTGGTGTATGATATTTATACAACGTTGGGGTAGATTGTAATAGTATTTACCATTTACATATGTTTGGAATGAACGTTAATGTCTTAAAAGCATAAGACTAAGGAGCATGATTCCAAATTATTCAAAATTTCTGTAATAAAATAGCGAGGAAAATTTTTTTTAAAACGTTACGAATGAATTACTGCTAAATAGATACTAAAAGATAACAAGAAAGTTCTACAACCAAACAAAATACTTAACCAAGTCCAACCAAGTGTTTCAAAATTCACGCGCGCACGTTCTTCACCTCCTGTCGGTTGTCGCTCTTCTTCTTCTTCTTCACCCTTGTCACGCACATTCTCTTCCTCCTCCTTCGGCATCTTTTTCTTTTGTTATTGTGGTCATCACTACTTCCTCCTCCACCTCCACCACCACCATTATCATCATCATCATCGTTATTATTGTTATTGTTATCGTTATCTCGTGTTTTTTTCTCATCGTCGTTCTTTTATTGTTGCTATTCATTATTGTATTTTTTTTCTTTTTCTCTTCCTCTTTCGAGTGATTTTGCAGTATTATGTGTTTCTTCTTCTTCTTCTTTATTTGATTTTTTCTTATTTTTATTGTTGTTAAGAAAATAAAACAAGAAGAAGAATCATGAGAAAGTAAAATAAGGAGAAAATGAACAAGAAAAGAAAAAGATGATAATGATGGAGAAGAAGACGGAGGAGGAGGAGGAATTTGCTTGTGCGTCGTCATTATTAAATAATTTCAGTACATTTTGGATTGAAATAAGGTTTGTTTTGAACCGAATTTGTTTGTGTGTCATCATCATTAAGTAATTTTGGTGCATTTTGAATTTAAATAACGTGCACTTGGTCTGTATTTATTTTGAACAGAGTTTGTTTGTGTATCGTAATAATTTCGGTGCATTTTGGTATGAGTTTGTTTGTGTGTCGTCATCATTAAGAAATTTCGATACATTTTGGATTTAAATAAGATGCACACAATTCAAAATTCTTCTTCCTCTTCCTTCTCTTATCCTCTTCCTTCTCTTATCTTCTATTTTGTCATCTTCTTCTTTTTCATCTTTTTTTTTTTCCTTCATTTTCTGCTTTTCATTTTATTTTTTCATAATTATTCTTGTTTTACTTTCTTGAGAGGAATAAAACCAAGAAAAAGAAAAGAAAAAAAAATAAATTTCGATTCATTTTCGCTAAGAATTCAATCCAATAAGTGTAAACCTATATTTATTCAACTAAATAAGATTGTAATACAGTACAAATATGTTCATAAGTTTAATATAAAAAGCAATGCTACTAAAAGATGAAGTAAGAGCAACAGAAAAAAAAAAAGAAAAAAAAAAGGAAGAATAAAAAGAAGAAAAAAATGTGACATTAAAGAAGACAATTTTAGACTTTTGTAGCAAAATATATGCTATTGTTAAGAAATTTAATGTTATCTTTCTAATAAATTCGGCACGATTCAAAATTTTTCTTCCTCTTTCTCCTCATCTTCTACTTCATTTTTCTATTCTTTTTCATCTTCTTCTTATTTTATTTTATTATAATTCTTTTTGTTTTACTCTTTTAAGAAAAATAAAACCAAAAAAAAGAGAAGAAAAAATAAAAAAGAAAAAAAAATAAGTAACTGCAATAACATGAAAAAAGAGGAGGAAAAGAAAAAACAAAAACAAAATGCAGCAACGTAATAATAGCACCAATAGAAGATTGAGGAAAAGGCACGAAGGTTGGAGCCGTTTTTCATATTCTTTGAGCACAGCACGCAAAATGTCTATGAAGCGGATGTTTAATTTACGTTAGTGAAGCGCACACACGCTGCATGTAATTAAAATAGTTTTTGTTAGATTTAGACTAACTCAATTAAATTTGATTGTAAACAAAACTTGGATGCATAGGTGGACATTGAAAATAATATATACTATGATATTTGCAAAAAAAAAAAAAAAAAAAAAAACATGATAATACAAGATAATTCTTTAATGGTGTGTTTAAACAATATTCTGATTCTAATCTTTAGTGTTTTTATAAGATTTTGAAAGTAAATAAAGAATTTAGGTTTGTTTCTCATTTTTACTAAAAAAACTTTTTTTTTTCGGGTTGATACCAAAAAAAGATTTTAAATAAGCATTTGTTATCATTTATTTTATTTTGTCTATTCAGGTCAAAGTATTTATAGTGATATCTTCAAGTTATTAAAATGATAAATTTTGTTAAAAAAAATTTAAAATTTTACAGTAAAAAGTATTATTTTTACCATAAAATTTACCTTTTTTTTTCTAAAAATAAGAAGGTTCGAACTCGCGACTATATTATTTAAATTATAATTTATTGGCCCATAAAATATACAGTTTACTAATTAGTATTTTGTATATTTCATTTAAATCAAAATTCTGTTTTCAATTTTTATCCTCCTCTCATAATTTTTTTTTAGTTTTTGCTAAAAAATATATATATATTATTTACGTGCCCAGTAAAATACTAGAATAACGTACCCATGAGTCTTGGTTCTTTAACTTGTCTTTACGTAATCAGTCTTTTGCCAACCCTAACAATTTCCCCAATCGGCCAATCTTTCTCTGCTCATCTACAGAGAGTCATCCTTCGTTTGGGATTCGGATTAGGGTTTCCCAATCGCCACTTTCTCACTCATCTTGCAGCCATGGATGCTCAGAGAGCTCTTCTTGACGAACTCATGGGTTCAGGTACTTCTTCCATTCTCTCATTCCCCAAAACATTTACTTCCTCGTTGTTTCTAAACTGAGGAAAATAAAAATTCGATATTTGATGCTTCCAAGTTGATGAATTTGGTGTGTGTTTCTTGTTCCTGTGTGGAAAAAGCTCGCAACTTGACGGAGGAAGAGAGGAAAGGATACAAAGAAGTGACGTGGGACGATAAGGAAGTGTGTGGATTCTACATGGTGCGGTTTTGCCCTCACGATCTCTTTGTCAACACTCGCAGCGATCTTGGTGAGTTTTATTTGTTGATTATGTTGCTTCTTGCTGAGAATTGAGAATTGATGAGAGTTGACCATAACTAATGGATTCTATGACAGATGATGAAATTTGAGTTATTTGTTGTAATCTAGATTGTTGCTCTCTTGTGAAGAAATTTTAGAAACTTTGTTTATATTCTTATATCTTCATATCTGTCATCCTAAGGGCACACTTGAATGAAATCCTAGTTAATAAAGGTAAAGAAGTAATGACTTGATTTTGTAATGTTATGCTTTGCATCATAATTAGCTTTATATGAGGTTAGTTAATTAATTCTTTAGAAGTTTATTTATAGGAACGTTCTCAATTTTACAAGAGGGTGGGTGAGCCTTAGTGCAAATAGTTTGATTTTAAATATAAAGCTGTGTACATTCTCCCTTGAGCCCATCAAGCAGGATCCTTGTGCGCTGTTGTGCCCTTTCTTTATGGATTTTATTTGCTCGTAATATTTTATTTATTACTTATTTGATTTTTATTTATATTTGCATAAAATTGCTGCAGGACCTTGCCCAAGAATACATGATCCGAAGTTGAAAGAAAGGTGAACAAGTAGATCTATTCTATTCATATAAGGTTTTGTGTTTTGTTAAGGAACCGTGTCAAATTTCTAATAGTGGACTGCATACTATGAATCCTCTTGCTGTCATTATTTCCTAAATGAATATGTAAGAAAATCATTGTGTCTCTGATGTTAAACATTGTTGACTTGATTCTCATCAGCTTTGAGAATTCCCCAAGACATGATGCATTCGTACCCAAATTTGAAGCTGACCTTGCTCAGTTCTGTGAGAAATTGGTAAGCTACCTACATGTTTGCTGACAGTCAATTAAGTTTATTCTCTTCTATATGTTAATGAATAATTTCAATTTTTATAATTACAGGTAATGGACTTGGATAGAAGAGTAAGACGTGGGCGAGAACGTCTTGCTCAAGAGGTGGAGCCAGCACCAGCGCCTCCATTGACAACTGAAAAGTCTGAACAGCTATCCGTGCTGGAGGAGAAGATAAAGAATCTTCTGGAACAAGTTGAATCTTTAGGTGAAGCTGGGAAGGTTGATGAAGCTGAAGCTCTTATGAGGAAGGTACTGAATATGATTCAACACCTTTCTTTGCATGCATTTACTATTGATCTTTTTTTTTTAAGTTTCGATGGTCTCTATTGCATAAGAGCACTTATAAATATTTATCTTGGGAGGATCTCAACAACTTTCACTTTGAGCTTCACATTGCTTTTAATTGTCTGTTATAGGTGGATGCACTCAATGTTGAGAAAACGGCATTAACACAGCCTCAAAATGATAAGGTGTTGATGCTTGGTCAGGAGAAGAAGATGGCACTATGTGAGATATGTGGTTCTTTTCTTGTGGCAAATGATGCTGCAGAAAGGACTCAGTCCCATATTACTGGGAAGCAACATGTTGGTTATGGCATGGTTCGCGATTTCATATCCGAATACAAGGTCAATTTTGTTGTCTAAACTCATATTCTAATTAAAATACATGAAATGTTTTTTATGTTTATATATTGATATCATAATTCAGGCTGCCAAAGAGAAGGCTGTTGAAGAAGAAAGATTAGCCCGGGAAAAAGAGGCAGAAGAGCGAAGGAAACAGAGGGAGAAGGATCATGAGAGAAGACGACGAAGTGATTCAAGTGATAGGGACAGGCATCGGGATAAAGATCGAGATAGGGACAGGGATAGGTACAGAGATAGAGACCTAGATCGTGAAAGGTCTCGGGAGCTGGATGGTAGAGGTAATCGAGATGGGGGAAGGGGCATGGATTCTAGGTTGAGGAATGGAAGAAATGGAGGCAGAGACAGGTACCACAACAAAAGCAGGTCACGCTCCCCCGTTAGGCACAACTACAGGCGGCACTCCTGAAATCTGGTTTCTCAAATTTGGGGAATTTCTTGATAGATGTCGGAATTTGAATTAAAAAGAGGTAGATCTTAATATCCCAAGACTTAGATAAATATGTGTTTTGGAGTCCTGAGTTTTCTCATCATCAAGGGTGAATTTATTTTGTTTCTTATGTCAGAGCTTTGTTGAGACTATACAATCTCCCTTCCATCAATATTATTTATGGAGAAAAAAGGGTTGAGGTAGGTATTTTACTGTTGTAATTTTTTCCTCTTGCATGACTGATCTCTGAAAGTGTAGTCCAGTCTTTCTTTACTCGCATTTTCTAGAAGTCATTTGATCGGTTTAAGATGTCAGACACAAAATTACATGCATGGTTGTCATTGCTGCTGAGGGGGATGGTTTTCTCATGTTTTGAGGTAACCTGTGAATCTTATATCCTGAGAAAAATATGATATTTGTTCATAGTAGAAATCATGTTTGGTTTCCCGTAATCCTTTTGTTTCATTACTTTGCTTCTTAAGTTGATATAAACCAGCACAGGGTTTAAAAATGCTGCTTGTTGACATGCATTTGACATTGAGCTACATACCAAAGGCACCAGTTTAGAAGATATGGGTAACATACCGAATCTGTTGTTAGTAATCTCCCAAATCCATGGTGTCCTATTTATAATATATCTGTCATGATAACATAAATTAACTCTATATTCCCTAAACCCCTGGTATCATTGTAGATGAGTTTCCTATTGCTGGAGGTGCTGAATAGGTAGGCTATGTTGATAGAGTTGAAGCAAAAGCTGATTTTTTGCTAAACTTGGTTTGATTTAGCCAAATTGGCCTTTAAGAGGAAAAACAATATCAAAACTAATTGTGAAAGTTAAAGATTTTTCTTTTGGGTGTTAACTCATTTTAAAGCACTCTAATTTCAAATCTTATTTCACAATGTAATTTTACTTTTAGTACATGTTAATTAAGTAAATTATTGGGGAAAAAAAATATTTTTAAAGTTGAATTATTATATATATATATATATAAAAAGAAAATATGCCATAGTGCAAATTGATAACCTTCACTATGCTGAGCCTATAATGGTCCAAGCTTGGCCTATGGAGAAAATATAAGTTTTTGGTACACCATAAGTAGTTGATCCTAATGATTTACCATAAGATGCAATGACTTATCCTGTATCCAATTTGACTTAATAGGAAAATCTATGTTGTTGTAGTTGTACAATTAAGAAGCTATTTTGACGAATTTGGATCTGGTATGGAATCCATTAGGTTGTTGGATCTGGCATAGAATCAATTAGGTTGTTAGACTACAACCTTGTTAGAAATAATGCTTCTGTTGAAGATTTGCCGGGGAGCCGCTTCAGTTGAAGATTCGTAGAACCGGAAACACATGATTTTTTTTGTTTTAATTTTTGGATTTTCTATGTAGCCATTTGCATGGAAAACTATCAATGAGATGGGATTGGGATGTATGATGCCTCTTGTTGGAAGAACGGGAGCAAGTCGAAAATAAGGCTTATCTGGAGAATAATCTGAATATAATGTCCAAATTTGTTGTTACTTTGGTACATTCTTCAGTCTTGAATAATTGTAATATTCAAGCTAATAAAACTGGCATTTTGGAAGCGATGCAAGCTTTTCTTCCCTTTTCTTAGAATCTCACAACTTAGATTATATTCTGTTACCTTCCGTCACACTTGAATGTCTAATGATTTCATAGTTTCCTAAATTTTAATTAGTTGGGTAAAAAATAAAAATGAAATTTAAACTACTCTATGACTATGAGCAGCAATGAAAGTAAAATCATTGTTTCTTGACTTGTGTGTTATTAAATTTAAGTTTTTGCTAAGGCAAGCCTGGAAAAAGTACAACCTCACTAAAGAGGGTTAAAATTTACATTAATTACGGATTAAGGGACAAGCAAATATTTTCCTGAATTCCTTACAAAATTAGAAGCTTGTACTCTATTATTCTAAACCAAATAAAAGCTTTATCTTTTTAGGTGTAACCGTTTTTTTTTTGGGTGAAAAAAATATAAACTATCATTTAGGTGTGACTAAAGTATTATTTTTAATTATGCATTTCTAACCATTAAAAATATAAATTAATTTGTCAATGAGTTATAACTCAAATGGCATAATCTCTTCATATTCACCTAGAAGTTGCGAATTTGAGCCTCATTCCAAAGTTTGGAAAAAAACATAAAAATTAATTTGAATTTGATATACAGCAAAGATTGACTTAGTTTGACAAAATTAATTACTTAAAATGTTTAGTAAAACTACCCAATAAATTATTCATTTCAGATAGTTTTGTTGAACAAACTGAATCTTCAATACTAAAAAGTTAGTTTTATCTTTTATATCTAGAATTGGTGCTCGAATTTACTATCTTTTTCTTTGAATAATGACAAATACAAAAAAATTGAATCCCAGCTTTACACGCACCATTAAGCAGCAGATAACAACAAAATCAAGTCCTCAAATATGCAACAAAATTCTAGTGACACAAAAAAAATGAATGGTCTAACTACAAGCATCTCTTATCCAAAAACAAAACCAGCTTCTGTGACTCTAGTTAAATTAAACTTCTCTAAATATTATTATCCCTCTTTGAAGAAACCAATTCAGTTATCTATGATTAAAACCATTTCTATTACCATTTTGGTCCTCCAACCATGAATGACACAGTAGACAAACTTGTGATCTTCCTAGCAAAGAGAGATGGCATAGACAAGCTTGTGAAGACATTCCAATATGTCTCAAAGCTTGTAAACTACCATGTTGAATCCACAGACTCTGACATGGCTAAGAGGTTCAAGAACTGGGAAGTTGCATCAGGACTAAGCCGAAAAGCCTTTCGAACCGGAAGGTTCTTAACCGGCTTCAACGCTCTACGGCGAAATCCAGGTTCATCAAACACTCTAAGGCTACTAGCAGTTCTTGGAAATGCTGGTGAGATGGTTTACTTCTTCTTTGACCATTTTCTTTGGCTTTCAAGGATTGGAACCATTGATGCAAAGTTGGCAAAGAAGATGAGTTTCATTTCAGCATTTGGTGAATCAGTAGGGTACATATTCTTCATCATTGGTGACTTCATTTTGATGAGACAAGGTTTGAAGGAAGAGATGAAGCTGAAGAGGAGAATAAGAAACAGCAATGATAATAGTAAGAATGATGATAAAGAATCAAAAGAAGAAGTAGAAGAATTGAAGAAAAGGGTTCAGAAGATAAAAGGTGACAGAGTAATGAGGCTAATGGCAGTGGCAGCAAATGTTGCAGATTTGTTCATAGCAGTTGCTGAAATTGAACCAAATCCATTTTGTAATCACACAATCACACTTGGTATTAGTGGTTTGGTTTCTGCTTGGGCTGGTTGGTATAGAAATTGGCCTTCATAAACACGAATATTTCCCAGTTTTACTGTAATTTTTCAAAGTTTTAATAATAATATGGATGTTTATTTATCTTAATTTGTTCATAATTTTGTTCTACTCTTTTATTATACTGGTTTTCAATGCAATTCTCTGCAAAAGTTCCCCTGACTAGTGACTACTAAAATCACCAAGCATAATGTTATGTTTTTGTATGAATTTTTTTTTTTTTTTGGTAGTGATGTTGGGGTGGGGGATAGGTTATGTATGGTTCAGTTTTCGTTGTTTGCACCAATGAAAAGTATGCTTTTTAATTACTTATTTCTTTCAAAAATACTCTTTTTTTTTCCCTTACAAAATACTTAATAGAAAATGAGACAAAATCTTTGACTCATCATTAAACACACACTATTAAATAATGAATAATACACTCTTTATTAATTAAGAACTTTTTACTAAATAAATAAATTTTAATTCTTTATTTTATTAGAAAATTTTCAAATGTTCTTAAAACACCAATATTTTAATAATTTTAATTATTTATTTTAACTAATATATATTATATATTTTTTTTTATAATTAAGATTGACAGTTAAAATTATTAAAACATCAATGTTCTAGAAATATTTAAAAATTTTTTATTTTATTATGTTGTATATAATAATTAAAATTTAAGAAGATAATTTACAGTATTTTGATATTTTAAATTATTTATTTTAATTAATATATATTATATATATATTTTAATTGAGATTGACAGTTAAAATTATTAGAATTAATGTTTTAAAAATTTTTAAAATTTTTTTATTTTATTATGTTGTATATAATAATTAAAATTTAAGAAGATAACTTATCGGTTCCGCTACGTTACCAACAGCATATCTGCCAACTTCTGCCAACTCTTAATTATAATTATGTTTTATGGAAGTGTGTTCGTGGATGTGTCTAATAAAAATGTCTTTTTTATAGCTGTGTTTAATAGAAGTGTTTTTATAGATATATTTTCTGGATGTGTCTCTTTATATATGTATTTAAAATATATTAATTATTAGACACATCCACAAACACACTTCTATAAAACACAATTATAAGAAGTTGGCAGATATGCTGTTGGTAACGTAGACTTTTCCATAACTTATTAATCAAGTTAACCAATTTTTTTGGATTTATATTTATTTTTTAAAAAATAAAGTTCATAATACCTTTTATGGTAGATAATTTTCTAAAGAAGATACTGCATTCTTTATTTTACTTAGAACTTTGCCGAAAATTTTTTAATCGCCTGATAATAATCATAAGATAAAATCTTTTAAAACGGACACTCTAAAGTCTGAACAAAGTACTAGTTTAAACAATAAATTTGTTTGGCAATTAAACACAATAATCGTATTTTTTAAGTAAAAGATATTCTACCAACCCATAAAAAAAAAAAAAAAAATATTCTGTACGAATCCCTACATGGAATATTGTCAACTACAGATGCACGATTCTTTTGCATTAGACAGAAACAAAATCCTGGCGCTTTCCACATAAATTAAAAATGGGTTTTGCTAGCCATTGGTCAAGGTTTCTATTTTCTATTGAATTGACTATAGTATCATCATTATATAAAAAAAATAAAAAGAGTGAACTATTAATCCGGCTCTTGATCATAATGATAATGCCACCACTCAAAATAAAAACGATTCATTTTAATTTTTATCTACTATTTTCGTGACACAATATAGTTTTTGCAGATATTTCTCCGTCAACTTTAAACGAAAAATACTCAGGTTCAGAAATAGACAGGGACCTAATTATTTCTAAATTAAAATTGGTTAGGAATTTATTTGTGTCTTTTTTTAAATAATATATTTTTTTATTTTTTATTTATTATATTAATATTTTTTCAATAAATTATTAAATATATGGTATAATAAGTACAAACTAATTAATAAATTATTTAAATTTAAAAATATCATTTATTATGAAATTAAATAAACAATTCTCATTATTTTAAATATATAAATAATAAATATTAAAATTCAGTTAACACATTAATAATAATAACCCTATGATATACTATTAGTATTATGATCTAGATAATTTTTACAATAAAATAAAAATAAATGAACACATTATTTGATATATAGTAAAATTTTTTTGAGTAATAACAAATTTAATTTTTTTATCTTTTTAAACTAAATTAATAATTCTATTTAATATCTTTACACTAAAATATACTATAAATATATTACTAATACTAAATAAAATATAATATAATATATATTTATATACAATATCATAAACTAAACATCTTGAATTCCAGCCTCACTCTAACTTTAAAAAAGAAAAACCTTTACTTTAATTTTGAACTTTTGGTACACTTATATATTCGTGTAAAATATCATACACAATTCTTTCATCAAAATGTTGTTAAATAAAACATTTAAATAATATAAAAATAAATTTTTTATTTTTAATTAGCACAACAATATATTGTTAGCCAATGAATTATACCTCAAATGGCATAATGTTTCCATACTCAATTAAGAAGTTGCGGGTTCGAATCTCCTATCTTTAATAAAAGAAACAATACATTATTAGACATTTATATTATCACTGTATTAAAATTAAATCCATATAAATTATACATTGCCTTGGCCGAATTGATTAAATTCTCAATTTCCTTTTTTAAAAATTTGTGTTTTTGTGCTTTTATTTTTTATTTTTAGTATTATTTATCTTTTAAATTGTGAAAAATAAAAAAATATAAAATAAAAACAATTTTTTTTATTTTACAAAATAAAAAAAAATACAAGCGCAATTTTTAAAAAAATTTTCTTCTTTTTTTATGATAAAAAAAAAGTGAAAACAAAATCTATAATACTCCAAACTGCAAAGTCTTCTAGTCTGCAAAGTCTTCTTAGCTAAGGACGAAGGAGGCGTAACAATAAGGGCGGTTAAGTCAAAGGCAGTGCCTTGAAACAAAACAAGAGAAAAGCTGCTTCATTCCCTTCCTTCGCTCTCGATTAACAAGGTTCCCTTGTTTCCCCAATCCCTCAGATCTATCTCATTTTCTTTTTTCATTTTCCAATTTTCTTGCATTTTCTCGCCATCAAACGCACTCAATTTTCTTTTTTCTTTTGGGTGAGGTTAGATAAGTTGATGGCGGAAAGGAAGCAATCGAGTTATGTGAAGCTGGGAAAAGATCATGGGCCTCTCGTTGATATCACTCCTGGCGAGCTCAATCAGCCAATTGAGGTTCCTCAGGTCAGATTTCAGATTTTAATTTTTCTTTCCCCTTTCCATTATATGTTACTTTTGAATCAGTTATTTCTTTCACATTTGCTATTGTTGCATTTTCCTTCTTGATTATTGGGTTTCTGTTATGTTATTTTCTTCCCAGAGGGGGTAAATCGTGTAAATCAAGGTTTTGAATTTTGCAGTTCTAGTTATAGTTTTGGAAAATCATGGGTAAATCATAAATGCATCTGGTGCAGCTGCAATTGATGCTGAATTGCGGTTGCGGAGCGTGATTTGAAAACATTTGGAGGTGTATCAACTTCTTATTCGCAATCTAAACCTAATTCTACAGTGATTAGGTTGATTATCAAAATGTGAATGTGGGTGGGGTTTATCTTGTTGTGGACGGTGAATTTTCTGGCTGATTTACGATAATGCTTTAGATTTGACTCAGAAGGATTAGTTATCATGTTTCTGTATTATTTTTTTTAAAGAAAATGTCACTCTATTTTTAGGGATTTCCAAGTGGAAGCAGCAAGAAACTGTTTGAGAACTTGTGTTGGCGTTGCTTTGGGCGCTTTGAGTGTGTTTGCTAATATATATATATATTTTTTTTTTGGCGACTAGTGTGTTTGCTAATATGTAGATATATATTTTGGTCATGGATTTTCGGTATTGTGCAGTTGGCTGTTCGCAAGTGCCCTGAATGTAGACAGCCACTACCCGAAAGCTATTCGCCTCCGGCAGATGAACCTTGGACGACTGGGATCTTTGGATGCACTGAAGATAAGGAAAGTTGTAAGTAATGCATTAATGGTCAATGTTAATAGTCTGTTAATATTTTTTTTTATGCTGTAATTGCCTTCAGTTTGATATAATCTAAACTAAGTCTATATAGGCTAGAGTGGATCCATGACCATGAATTCATTGAGTACTGACTAGTTGGCAGAAACTGAGTTGCATAGACATTTGACAGCATCATTGTAACATAAAAATTAACCGAACACTTTCTTTGATCACTTTGTTGTCCTTCTTGCAAAACGCAGTCATACTTTGTTTCATCAATTATGATCAGCCCATGCTTCTTTCAACACAAAGGATTGATATGTATGGTTATGGTAGAAGTTTGTACTTTGCAGTGACGTGGTTAGACATACTGTAGTGGAGAGTTGCTTCCTGTTTATATTCTTTCGACCTTCATTGCAGGCTTGACAGGGCTGTTTTGTCCTTGTGTGTTATTTGGGCGCAATGTAGAAAGCTTGAGGGAAGACACGCCTTGGACTGGGCCATGCTTGTGTCATGCCATTTTTGTTGAAGGTGGCATTTCGTTGGCCATAGCAACTTTAGCTGCAAATTCCCTCGTTCCTGGTATTGATCCAGGGACAGTATTCCTTGTTTGCGAGGGTTTATTCTTTACATGGTGGATGTGTGGCATTTACACTGGTCAAGTTCGGCAAACCTTGCAGAAGAAATATCACTTGAAGGTAATTCTTTGTCACTATGTAAAACTAGTCGAAATCCAAGCTGAACTGGCATATAACAAATATCCATTTACTGAGAAATATGGCTGCTGTATTCTGCTTGCTTTAGAATTACGATTAATAATGGAGAATAAAAAATGTTGTATACACCAAAAATCAGCTACCATGTATTTGTATATAAATACATGTGTTGTTTAACTCATTTTCAATGTATATTTTGTATTTCAATATGTATTCTATATGGATGGCTGATTTGGTAGCCAATATTCTGTGTACACATACCATGGTTGATTCACAAACTTGGAGGATAGGCACTGCCCATCACAAAAAACTTGATAATGTTTGAATCTGGCATGTTGACAAATCCCCTTGTGGTTCCAAGCAGAGGGTACTTCTACATGTTGATATCTTTGAGTCTTTACTCCGTTTTTTACATTTTCTGTGAGTGCAGGACTCGCCTTGCAATGCATGTTGCGTGCACTGCTGCTTGCACTGGTGCGCCTTGTGTCAGGAGCACAGGGAGATGAAAGGCCGGCTCTCGGATGATCTTTTCTCGGAGATGACCATCGTAAACCCTCCTCCAGCGCAAGAGATGACCACTTCTACTCATACCGATGATGATCACAAGGAAAATCCCGAAGCATCTTCGGCTAACAATGGCGAGCACGAGCATACTCATTTAGAAATGCAGGCTATATAGGATATAGTATTGTTGATAGCATGGCTTTTGGAACATTTGCCTTGAGTTTTTCACCACATTTTGTGAGAATTCTCTGAAGTAGGTTTGTCCCTTGGGTTGGAAGAAAACATGTGAGGGAGCTTAAAGTGGATATGGCTTCATTTTTTCAGTATACATACAAGTTCCCTTTGGAGGAGCTTTCTCTTTATCATATATACACAACTCATTCATGGTTTAAAAAGCCAGATTATATCAAAATCCTTGTTTTCGGAATCTGTTTTGGGGCTTCGAGCAATCTTCAAGTCTCTTCCTTTAGTTTTCAGTTTTCACCAATGATTTTTAGAAATAAAAATGCTAATTTTTTATATATTTGTTTTCCAACGTTTTAGGGAACACAAGTTAAATTTGATCATTTTCTAAAGCTCTCTTACTCACCAAATCCCTCTAACGTTTCATATCATCGAAATTCTATTACTAGTGTATGTACCGTACTACGTATAAGATATATTTACTTTTTTTACAATTATATTTGAAATATATTTTTAAAATAAATTATCATAAATATATTTATCTTATATAAAATAATTTTATAATTTTTTTTATTATTTATATTAATACCAAACAATCTATAAAATAAAGAAATTCACAAAGTACCTGTATTTAATAAAGAAAAGTTGTTGTATCCAGTAAATAAATAAATTGATATTTATAAAAAAAATGAACTAAAATATTTTAAAATGAATTTATATGTATTCACTAAATGTTGTCAAAATAATAATAATAATAATAATAATTTGAGTAGTAAAAAATAATAATATATTATTAAAAGGCATTAACAAATCTCTAACTATTTAGATATATTTAATAGACAAAAATAATAATATACTATATTTAAAATATTCTATAAAAAAAATAAAAAATTATTTAAAAGATATATATTATTTATAAAGATATAAAAAAAACTCAAGATAATTATTAAAAAATATATAAAATAATATAATTAGTTATAAATTTATCATAACTAATCATTAAATATTAATAAAAATTAATTTTTAATACATAATATTTTTTAAAAATGCTATTAGTAAACTGATACCAAAATACGTCATGTCACTAAATTTGAATCTAAAACTTATGTTCATGAATAATAAAATGAAATACTATATATAATATTTACAAAAATATAAGAAAGAAGCGTGATAATTTTTAAAAGAATATAAAATAAAATAGTAAAATTATTAATTCATGAAAATATAAAAAAAATAACAATCATTATTAAAAAGACATAAAATAAAATATTATAATTATTAACAAATTTAAAATTAATCATTAAATGTTAATTTATCAAATATTTTTCTAAAAATAAATGAGAAGAGGTAGGTATTCAAACTGGCAACAAAATGCATTACATTAGTATGTTTGGTGTCAAAATATAACCTATTATAGAATTAGAATTATTAATGATTAATATGATGATTCACTCACTAAAATATAAGAAAGAATCGTAATAATAATTATTAAAAAGATATGAAATAAAATATTAAAATTATTGAAAAATTTCAACATAAATAATCATTAAATGTTACTTTGTATATGATTGATTTTATAATACTTTCTTAAAAAAAGTTGAGAAAAAAAATTTATGCAAACGCTCACCAAAATATGAAATGCGTCGTATCAGCATATTTGGTGCTATAATACAATCTGTTTTTTTTTTGGTGATTTTTTTTTGGTGACATCTGTTTTAGAATAATATAATGATGATTGACAAATTTTATCATAATTAATTATTAAATATTAACAAATCTAATTATTTAGTACATAATATTTTTCAAAAATAGCATTAACATATAGACGAGCATCAGAGTGCACCATATCAATATACTTTACTCTAAAACTTACACTGTATTTAAAATTCACATAAATAAAAGAAAGAATCGTAATAATTTTTAAAAAGATATAAAAAAATATTAAAATTATTGATTCACGTAAATATAGAAAAGAATGATGATAATTACTAAAAAATATGAAATAAAATATTAGAATTATTAACAAATCTCAACATAATCCATTATTAAGGTTATGTTTGTTTGAAAGGAAAATAAAAAAAAAAAGAAAAAAAAAATATTTTTCATTCTTTGGTTAATAAAAGAAATTAGAGAGAGAAAAAAAAGATAGAAAAAATTGGATGACCCACTAATTTTTTTTTTCTTTAACATTGAAAAGAAAATAGAGAAAAAACTAATTTTTCTCTCTACTTTCAATTTTATCTCTTTATTTTTTTAATATTTTTTAATATAAGAATAAAATTATTTTTTTATAACATTTCTTTTCTTCTTATTTTTCTTCTATCTAAATATATCTAAAAATAATAAAAATTCACTCAACTTCTTTTTTTTTTTCTTTCCTTTTTTTTTTTTCTATTTCTTTCCTTCCAAATATTCACAGCGTAAATGTTAATATGAGTGATTACATAATACTTCTAAACTAACACCAGGATATACCAGGTCAATATGTTTGGTATCAAAATATAACCTGTTATAAAATTAAAATAATTAAATTATTGATTATTGATTATTGATGATTGACTCATTAAAATATAAGAAAGAATCATAATAATTATTAAAAAGATATATAATCAAATATTAAAATTATTGAAAAATTTAAATATAAATAATTATTAAATATTAATTTAGGTATGATTAATTACATAATATTTATATTAAAAAATAATTGTAAAGGAGAAATATAAACAAACTATTGCTAAAATATGTTATATCAGCATGTTTGATATCAAGATATAATAATAATAATAATAATAATAATAATAATAATAATAATAATAATAATAATGTTATTATTATTATTAAACATGTTATTAAAACTAAAATATTAAAATAAAAAATATAGAGTTTAGAATTCGAGTTTAAGGGCAAACTGTTTAATGTTTAAGATTTAAAATTTAAAATTTAAGATTTAAAATTTAATATTTATAATTAAGATTTAAGTTTAAGCCTTTAAAATTTGAAATTTTGAATTTGGGATTTAAGATCGGATTTATTATTTTTGTTTAGATTATTTGTTTTAAATTAAAATGTATTGATCGGTGGGGGATTGATTTTGTATTTCAACCATGGGAAAGAGTAAAAAAAAAAAGGTATGATATATTAAATCTAAACGTGTGTTTTGGACATTCATTTAAATAGATTATTTTAATTGTCATTAGCTTCAGAGAAAAATTATATATTGTTTTTTATAATTACTTCGAAAGGAATGAGGTTTTTAATAAAAATATTTTTTTAGTTTTTAAATTTTATTTTTATGAGACTGATTAATTTTTTTATTAATATTTTTTTATATCAATAGAATAAGTCTATATGATAAATTAAACTATTGATTTATTTCTTACGAGTTGAGTAAAATTGACAATTTCTTTTTTATTAGGAGTCTTGTTATTTTTTTTAAATAATTGTCAAAACATTTAGTTTTTTTGTTATTTTTTTAAATATATGAACTAAATTTATTGTATAAAAAATTTAAAAATATTAATAATTTTTAAATTATTTTTACTTATAAAAATTAAATAAAAGATATATTAGTGATTAACGTGTTACATAAATATGACTTAGAAATACTTAAAATGGATTATTTTTTATTAAAAGCTCGTAGTCCTTAAAAAAAAATTATCAGAAATTAAAATAGGTATTCACCCTTGATTAAATAAAGACTTAATTTTATTAGTTACCTAATTATGTAATGTTTAGGTATATACAAGCATGTATCTACTTGACCTGAATTATTCAACCCGATTTTCGTATTTATTGGTTAATATTCAATAAAATCCTATAAAAAAATGGGATTAGATAATGAATTTTTAAAATGATATTTGTTAATTTAATGTGTCCAATAAATTTAAATAGACATTGAAAAAATAATAAAACTTTTTTAAATGGCTACATCGTTAGTTTTATACAAAATTATTATTTTTTAAGTAATTTTATTTATTATTTAAAAAATGTCAAATATTAAATTATTAAAATTTTAAAATAATAATTTTTAATTAAAAATATATTTTTAAATAAAAAATACGTAATAATATTTGACAATCTCATCTTATTGTATTGATGAATATTGTCCATAGTATTCGTATTTAAAAAAAAAAATTTGTTTTACATCAAAATATAGTTGAGTATACATTGAGTATTTTTTTTTTTGGTAAAATTAGGTCATTTTAAATAAATTTTATTTTTTATTTAAATGTCTAGTTTAAGATATCAGATTATCTATTTAAATTACTTAAATATTTATATTTTATTCTAAAAATAATTAAATTTAATAAAAAAACATACTTTATTAGTTAAGAAATATAGTTCCAAAGATAGGAGACTGCGCAACCTCTTAATTGAGTATAGAGAGACTATGCCATTTGAGCTATTACTCATTGACAAAATTTGGAAAGATATGTGACTCGAACTCGCGACCTCTTAATTGAGTATGGAGAATCTATGCCATTTGAGCTATAACTCATTGGCTACATAAATTTATATATATTTTTTAAAAATATTTGTATACTACATCGGCATTCAATATTATCAAATTCAGAATTTATCCTATCTCATTTAGGGTCTATTTGAGAAGTTTCAAAAAAGTAATTTTTTTGAACTTTTAATTTATGAAAAGTAGTAGTATTAATATCTAATGCAATTTTCAAAATAAAAACACAGCTTTCTAAAAAGTTATTTAGGAGCTCATAAAGAAGTTAAAAAAATGATTTCTCTCATAATACTATTATTTTTATTACATTTTTATAAAATAAGCACTTTTAGAATTAAAAATTCAAACACAAAATAATTTATTTATTAGCTACTTTTAATATAATCATTTATTATTTAAATTATTTTTTTAAAAGTAACTTAATTAAACTGTTTATCCAAACTGAACCATCTACTTCCCTAATTATTTCTTAGATTGAAAGATTGGAAGTGTTCACTTTCATACTTGCCTATTGTTATGAAGGAAATTATGCTGTCTTTATCAGCTATTTCAGAACGTACAAAGAGCAATGAAACACCTACTTGCATATTTAGAAATTAAATTAACTTGCTAAAGAAACTGATCTATCAATGACATAAATGATAATGCAGGGTTTGATGGTTAATTATGAAAAAGCAAGTATTATTTATGGTGGCGTGTACTCAAATTCAAAATTAATATATACACTATGAATGTTCTATTTAAAGTTTCATGGATTCAATTCATGAAATCAAATTGCAACCTTTTTTTGGTTAACAAATAAATTATAATTAATTGTATATGACTTATTTAATAATTGATATCATATCAAAATTGAATTTTTAAAATATAAATAAAATTACTTTTACTTATTCTTTAATAAAAAAATTGACCAATTATTTTAAATTTTGTATTCAATCTAATTTCAAATTAAACTCATATACTATACGAATAAAAATAAAAACCTAATCAATCTGGAAAATTAGATGGAACTGTTGCATAGCTCGGTGCCACTGAAATATAAAAGTTGATTATCACCAGCTATGTAGCCATAGAATATTGTCTCTATCTTTTTATATGGTTGTTCTTATCCAAAAGATAATGCTTATTTAAAGATTTGTCATATATACATATTTAATTTAACGAATTTTTAAATTTTCATTATTTTAAAGAACCAAGCCATTTGATTCTTTCACTCAAACAACAACAAAAATCGGGTCCCTCAAAGACCTAACTTTCTCGCAAGCATATAAATAGGAGCGATAAAAAGTAAAAACTGAACGAAGCACAATAATAGCTTATATAGTTTCAGTTTCATTCCATTTTTTTTTCCTTTAAAGGATTCCATGGATAGAAGATTTTATTCTGGCGTCGACGGTGGCGGCGGCGGCGGCATGAATCGTAGCATCTCCATGTCAGAGCTAATAAGGTTCTCCAATGATAATAAGAAAGGATCCATGGAAGACGTGCTTTATGGCAAAGAAGACCATCAAGAATTCAACAATAGTTACGTGTACAAGGGGGATGTGGTTGAGTCCATGAGAAGTGAAAGAGAATCCAAAGAGTTGAAAAGGAAGATGAAGAAGAAGCAGAACATGTTTTGGAGCTTTTTTCAGTCTTGCTTTGAGTTCTTGAGGATTCTGGGTTAGTTAGTTCATCAGCATGTTTTCTAATGTGATTAGTTTTTTAATTAGTGAATTTAATTAGGGATTATTATTATAATTCAATCGAATTGTATATACAATTTTTTTTTTCAAGCATCATATTGCATTTAATTTAGCTAAATTGAACACACATGCTTCTTAAGTAATTAACTCATTGTTACAGATCACAGAGATTGATGCATAGGGAAAATTAAATTA
Organism: Arachis ipaensis; assembly: GCF_059453495.1. NCBI lineage: Eukaryota > Viridiplantae > Streptophyta > Magnoliopsida > Fabales > Fabaceae > Arachis > Arachis ipaensis. The sequence goes on from NC_142438.1 coordinate 12,647,461, forward strand.
GATTAGATTAGATTAGATATATCATAGTCGGTGCCTAAAGTTTGCTAATAATTATTTGCTTGTTTAATTGCTAGTTACTGATTTGCTAATTGATACGTGTGTGATAGTAACATAACATGTGAATATTATTGTGGTTGTTGTCAGAGTCAATTCATGGTTTAGAGCTTTTTTTTCATTAGAAACGTGATAATTTATTTTTATATGATATGATTGGCGTTCCATTGAAAATTCTGGTTGCGGTTTTGATAAGTGCCAGGTGGATTATTTTGACGTAGACAATGATTCGATGATGACTGGTAGGTTCTAGCTAGCAAAAAAATAATTAAAAAAAAAAAAAAACACTAAGGGGTGGCTCATTTTTTAAATTAAATTTAATGGCTGCAAAACAGTGGGACGTTTATTTCTATAACTTACTGTATTATTTATTCGGATGGTGTGTGATTACTCTTGTTTAATAGAATTTGTGGACACATTTATATGTTTGCATATGTATTATCGAACTATTTTTTTTTTTTTCACGCTTAATTTTAATTTTAAAGCCATTTGTTATAAGCTCCTCTCTTAGGAAAAAACGGTGACGCTACACATTCACGTAACCATGTAATTAAGTTGGCTCAACACTAAAAAAACTCAATACCATTAAATGAAACGTGAAATACACGCGTTTAACATACACGAAAATCGCTCTTACTCAACGCTTTTTCTCTCCACGCTTCTTTTTCGTGTTCCTCCTTCTCCTCCTTTTTCGCGTTCCTTCTTCTTCATGTGTTTTCTCCTTGTCGCCATTCTTTTGTTGTTATTGCTGCTGTATTTTTTTGTCATTTCCTCCTTCTCTCTGGTGAAGAAGTAGTAGAAGGTGAGGAAGGAAGAAGCAGTAAAAGGTGAGGAAGAAGAGTTTTAAATAGTGCAAAATGAACCGAACACAGTATTCATGGTGAACCGAACACAGTACTCATAGTGAACCGAATACAATACAATTGTATAGTACTGAGTGAACGAAACATAATCCATTATATAAAATCAAATTCAAATAGCTTTCGCGTTCCTTCTTCTTCACGTGTTTTCTCCTTATCGTCGTTCTTTTGTTGTTGCTGCTGTATTTTTTTGTCTTTTCCTCCTTATCTCTAGTGAAGAAGCAGTAGAAGGTGAGGAAGAATAGTTTTGAATAGTGCAGAATAAGCCGAACACAGTACTCATGGTGAACCGAACATAGTACTCATGGTGAACCGAACACAATATAATTGTATAGTACTGAGTAAACGAAACATAATCCATTGTATAAAATCAAATTCAAACAACTTTCTGCAGAATGAACCGAACACAGTACTCATGGTGAAACAATTGTATAGTACTGAGTGAATGAAACATAATCCATTATATAAAATCAAATTCAAATAACTCTGCCTACAATTTACATATTATCAATTCAATTCAATTCAGTACACATCCGTCCATTTAATTCAATTCAAATTAGCAATTGCATTCCACTTAATTCGATTCAATCTTAAACCCTAAACCCTGAACCCGAACCCTGAACTCTGAACCCTAAACACTGAACTCTGAACCCTGAATGCTAAACCCTAAACCCTAAATCCTGAACCCTGAACCCTAAACCCTAGATCCCTAAACCCTAAACCCTCAAACATGAACACGGTGAACTGAAATTAATACACGGGGCGAGTCGAAAGTTTGAAACACACTGAACCCTATAAACTGAACCCTAAACCCATAAACCCTAAATCCTAAACGCTAAACCCTAAACCTTAAACCTTAAACCCTAAACCCTGAACTCTGAACTCTGAACCATGAACCAAAAAACAAATTTTAATTATTCAACTTAGAAATTAATACACTAGACGAATCGAAAAACTGCATATATCAATATAGAATTTCTCAAAAAAAAAAGTGACTATTCATTAAAGACTATCAACATTCAGAAATTAAACCTGCTATAACCATGGTGAACCGAATTTTGCTCATGGGTGAACAAAAATTTACATTAATAAAAACTAAAACTTGTACAATCCTCTCTTGGATAATTCATATATGGTGTATTGTAAAGAGTGGAGCTTGACTGAATCGATGATCCGGACAATTTAACCCAGCTGAAGGGTTTGTCTTCAAAGTTGAAGATATCTTGGATTTTCACCTCCCCTCTCTGGTGCATACAATTAGTTGATTTTTAATCTTGTCTCCGTCTCGAGTCGTGTTCCTTATTTTCGTAGAAAAATCGACAAGTTTGGAATAATGTTTGTAGAACTTTCTAGCTTCTTCTAGTGTCTTGAAAATCATTCCCACCTTTGGGACAAATTTTTCATCCACAACACATCTGTTCTGCACGGTGAACCGAAATCTTAATTACGGTGAAATAATTATATAGTGTTTAGGGAAGAAAACAGAACATATTCGTCTAATTTTTTTTAGACTCCTTTTTGCGGACCGAACTGAAAACATGCACGTGATGAACCACCTCTTTAGTACTTACCGAACCGAAAAATTACTCACATTTACTCAGAGTTACTCACAGTTACATATTATCAATTCAATTCAATTCAATTCAATTTAAATGTAGATCACCTTATTCTATTCAATTTACTTCAAATAAAATTAGCAATTTCATTCCATTAAATTCGATTCAAAATTCAATAATCCAAACCTCATCAAGTTGATGCGTTTCAGAAGAATCATCAAAATCGCACTCATTCAAATGATTTGAAGTTGATTCATTCATTGTTTCAATTCAAAAGTGCAGATCGAAGAAGAAAACGAAGAAGATGAACGACGAAGCTAATTGTGTTGAATCAATCCAGATCCATAATGCAGAGAAGAAAAACGCGAAAGAGGAGAACAACGAATTTAATTAGGTTGAAGAAGAATAAGAATAAGAATAAGAAGAAGAACGCGAGAGAGGTTTACGTTGAAAAACGTTGATAACGCAAAATAAGGATTCGTTATATACGTTATATACGTTATAAGAGGCGCATGTAAAGCAAATGACGTGGAGTAAAAGTTATTTGAATATCATCTATATAATTTTTACATGGATGTAGAACTTTTTCCGAAAAAAAAAATTGATAATATATAAATGTCCTTTGGGCATGGCAATAGAAGAAGAACCTGTGGCTATTCACTCTGCCAAATGTGATTAGGATGGATAATTGATTGACACCGTTGGAGTCGATTGTGTCTGTGTCGGATTTTTGTGCACGGTGTTCGCCTGGCGGTTGAGATCAATTCTGAAAGAAAAATTAATTTAATTTAAAGTATATTATTTGTTGTGATTTAAATTTGATTTTATTTTTTTTTATTTAGTTTAGTCCAATCAAAATTATTAAGATTTGAATAGAATTTGGATTTATTCCATTTTTTTTAAAAAATTAAGATTTTAGATTAAATCACAAAATAGTTGGTCAGATTTATAATTTTTATTATTTTAATTTTGTTAATTTAAATTTTACTTTTGAAATTTAATTTTAGACATTATATTGATCTCTAAACTCTTTTTAAGTCATATTATACATAAGATTAAATAGTAATAACGAACAGACGAATAAGAATTTATATAATGTATAATTTATATGATATATAAATAATTTTATTTTATTTTATTCTCTAAAATAAAACGATGTCATTTAGTTATGTGTTTAGTGTGTCAATATAATAAATTAAAAGCTAGATTTCAGATACCAATATAATAAATTTTAAATTTAAAAGACTAAAATAATAAAAATCGTAAATATTAGAGATTATATTCAGTCAAGATTTTATTATTAAAAAATAAAAATAATTTTAGGTTGATAAAATAAATAAATAAATAAATTTTAATTTATATTCATAAAATATTTATTAAATAATAATAATATATAAATAAAATAAAAATAGATAAATTAAATATATTATAAGTAAAATTTTAAATTTAATAATAATATTATATTATTTATGTGGTAGGAATTGAATTGGATCGATTTTAAAAAATAAATTTAAAATTTTATATATTTTATATAATTTGTCAAAAATAAAATTTAATATAATATAAATTAGTATTGTTTTAATCGGTTCTTAATTTTGAATTTGATTGGATGAATAATTTTAATTTAATTGGTTTAGATTTAAATAGTATTCCTATCATTATGGGAGTGGAGTCGGATGGTGAGTATGGCAGTATGCATCTGCTTCTATCATCTTTGGTATATATATAATATAAATAAATATAATATATAATATTATAATTATATATAAAATTTTAATAAAAAAAAGTAAATATAAAAATATAAAAATATATAAGGTTGTAAAGTACAGAATTAATACTTAAGTTAGTCTCTAAAATTTAAAATTTGACTCAAATTGACTTAATTCAGTTTTTAAAATGTACAATAATAACTCCTGTTAGTTTTTAAGTTAATTTTTGTAATAATGTATTGATTTTGCACATTAATTTATTAAAATTTAGATTTTTTTGTCTAGATTTTATATGACTAAAACTTACTAAATTTTTTTAAAAATTTGATTTTTTTTTAATATTCTCACAAAGATGACAATAATAAGTTTAATTTGAAAATTTTGCGGTTTTAAAAACAACAATTAAACTTTTAGAATTCTAATAAATCTTGATCACATAGAATCTAAGTGAGGAATTCAAATCGCAACAGGTTAATGTATTAAATCAACACATTGTTAATAGAGATTAACTCAAGAGTTAATGTGAGTTGCGATTGTCAATTTCGAGATCCAATTTGAATCTATTAAAATTTTAAGAATAAAATTAAATCCCACTATAAATTTTAAAGATCAAATTGAGTATTAACTCTAAATTACGATTTTATTTAAAAAATTTTGTTATTCGTTCTTGCATTTTAATGTTACAGACTAAATTTTATTAATTTTAACTGAAATAGTGACAAATATATTTGAGAGAAACAAATAGGTTTAATTATTCTGTTGGTCCCTATAGTTTTGTTAGATCCCTATACTTTTTTTTCTTTTAATTGAGTTATTGCACCACATTTTATTTTTAATTGGGTCCCTATACTTTTTTTTTCTTTTATTTGGGTCATTGTACGAATTTTTTTTAATTGAGTCTTTATATAATTAAACCAATTATTGTTAAAAGGGATCTAATTGAAAAAAAATTAGTGTAAAAACCCAATTAAAAAAAACGGGCCTGCTACACATACAAGCAAAAAGGCCTTACAAGTTATCCAAGCTACCAGCCCACAATCCTTCCAGACGCACAGTGAACAGCATTGAATGGGGCGTCATTTACACGCGCTCCACTCAAACGGTTACGCTTCGCGTAAACCGCCCCTTAATGGCAGACTCTTCCACTTCTTCCACTTCTCAAAGCCATTCAGAGAAAAAGCAAACGTTTCATTTTCGAGCATCATTCGATACTGAAGATATACAACTCATCGCTAAGATTCGAAAATTCCATCAACACAACATAGAATTCTCGATCAAGAATCTCCAGAAAAAACAAAGCTATAATACTCAAGGTACTTTACATTACCATTCCTGTATATTTTCCACATTTCGAAATTGAAGAACTAGGTTTTACTGTTCTTCTACGTTGTTGTACGTTTTACTATTCTTCTTGCTCTACGTCTCATTTTACAGTTTATCATGTTCTACTTGTTCTAGGTTTTAATGTTATTCTTGGTTCTATGTTACACTGTTCTTCTTAGTTCTTCTAGGTGTTACTGTTCTTGTTGTTCTAGTTCTTCTGGTAACTGATTTTTGGGGTATATTCCGTAGTTTGGTGGGTGTATATGAGGTAATTTGTTGGGTGTATATGGCACAAATTGTTGGGTGTATATTTCTGAACTGATATTTTGTAATAGTCAGCAGTTGCAACTGTTCTTATATTTGCTTGTCCATGGGTGTATATTGCTTGACCTTGTAATGTTGCTTGACCTTGTATATTGATGCAAGTTTGAGTGATATCTGATTGATATATGGGTGTATCTGAATCATATCTATGGGTGTATCTTACTGATATCTATGGGTGTATCTGACTCATATCTATGAGTGTATCTTACTGATATCTGTGGGTGTATTTTTCATTTTAGAAAAAATGGCAGCGAGAAACCAAGCTGAAAAAAATGTAAGAACAAATATATATCTTAGATAAAATCAGTTTTATATAATAGAAACATATCTGACTATAATTTTATTTTTGTTTACAGTAAACCAAAGACCTTAAGTGTGCAACACATTTGTTAAGTGATAAATTCAGAAACATGAGTGAGGAGAAGAAAACGATTGTGAGGGATTTGGGATTCGGTGGCTTGATGCACATCCACCACTAAGGGTGCATCACAAAGTGTTAAGGGAGCTGGCTAACAACTTCAAATTAGGGAAGAACATACTGGAAACCGGATACGGTTCTTTTAAAATAACACAAAAAAAAAATAGGTGATGCGCTTGGCATCAACGCAACAGGTAACTCGCTAAAAATTATAGGTGTATATTAACTGACGCTTGGGTGTATTTTAGTTGATGCTTGGGTGTATTTGAACTGATATTCATACTTTGTTGTTTTCCTTTTTGTAGGAGATCTATTTCCTCAAAAAGTCAATTATAAGGAACTTTCTGAGGATGACAAAGAAATTTTTAGAAGATTTCAGAGTAAGACCCTCAAAAGTCTTACAGATGAGATGATGGATATTGGCGTTGGTAACGAAGAGGATCGCCTAATGTTCAAGAGGATTTTCATCCTCTATATACAGATGGCATTCCTTTTACCAACGACAATAAACAAAATCTTGCCTGTGCACCTGGCCCCAATTTTTGAGATGGACACCATAACAGAGCGAAACTGGGGAGGGCATGTTTTGAGTTTTATCGTCAAGGGCATAACCGACTATAAGGAGAAAAAGAAAAAGGCAATTGATGGCTGCCTCTTTGCCCTAATGATAATTTACTTTCATCTTTCTAAAAATAAAGGCAAGAAGAGGGTTGAAAGACCGCCAAAACCCTGGATTGCCAACTGGAGTAAGGAGCAGTTGGTCGAAAGAATGAGTGCGGAAATAGAGAAAAATATGGTAAGTGAACATAATATGTTGGGTGTATTTTATTTACCTGAACGCTGCTAACTAAAATTTCTAACGTTTCAGGGGATTGTAAAGATGGCGCAAACAAGAGAAAAAATGAAAAAAATAGAGAAAAAAGAAAAAAAAATAAGAAATAAAAAACACAAAAAAAGGAAGGCAACTTTAACATCGTCTTCGGAGACAGAAACAACTGATAGTGACAGTTCTACCTCTGAGTCTGAGACTCAAGAAGACTCAGACGATTCACCAAGAAAACAACCCAGCAAAAAAGGAAAAAAGTAAGTACCATACTTGGGTGTATTTTCTTTATCGAGTTGGGTGTATTTTGTGGAACCATTTGGGTGTATTTTCTTTATCAAGTTGGGTGTATGTTGTTTATTAAGTTGGGTGTATTTTGTTTGTTGTGTTGAGTGTATATTGTCCATTCAGTTGGTTGTATCTTGTGCATTCATTTGGGTGTATTTTATATCTTTAGTATGTTCTAAATAATGATTGTTTGCCTTCCAGAATGGACTCCAAAAAAAGGAAGAAGAGTCAAGAGGATTCAGATTCTGATTCAGATTCTGATTCAGAATTTGAATCAACTGATGAGTAATGTTATGAAATTATTACTCCTTTCTTTTGGCTTAATTATCAAGATTTCGTGTATTAACTGAAGTGTCTCTTATTAACTTATAGAAGCGAAGAATCATCACCGGTGAAGAAGCAAAAAAAAAAGAAAAAGACACAAAGAACACCAAAAAAGTAAGCACTTATTTGGATAATATTCTGTGATAAAATTAATTTTTTATTTCTGATTCATACTTATTTTTTCCACCCAGAACACAATCCAAAAAGAAAAAGGTTGTTGTTGAACATTCATCTCCTGAAGAAGATCAATCCTATGATGGGTACAGTACTTCGTAAGCTATATTACCGTCTATCATCATAATTATTTTTTTTAACATCTTCTTTTATGAATGTAGTGAGAGATATGAAATAGGAAGTGAAGATCTAGATGAATTGTTAAGGGAAAACAATGAAAAATCTGCTGTAGAGGGGTATGTCTTGTTGGGGTGTATAATCTTGTTATCATGATTTACCTGTATCATATTTTGTCTGAATAACATGAAATCTGTTTAGAATACCGGACGTGAACTTGAGAAGTGATGATCCTTCCTCTCAAGGACACACAGAACAAAATAGTGTAAACAGGCCTGCAGAGAGCATGTAATTTCTCTTTCAAATAACCGTTACTTTTGTTCTTTTATTACCTTCTACTTCTAATTCTGTATATATTTTTTTTAGAAAAAAAGCCCTTTATTATTTTATTCGAGAAAAAAAAAGGCAGGAAAAAAAAGCAAAAACTGCAAGTATGTAAGTTCTCAAAAAACAAAGCCTGTCTTTCTTTTGAATTGTTTGGGTGTATTTTTTGACTTTCTTTGGGTGTATTTTAGGTTGAGTCTGGTTTAAGAGTCAGCCAGTGAGCCGGCTGATTCAAATATAATGGTTGTGAGGGAAGAGACACCGTCGGAAGGGCTTGCAATGTGAGTTTTTCAAGAATATTTCAACCTTATAACCTTATTATTTTCAAAGGCGTTGTTAACCTTTCATTTTTCTTCTTGTTTAGAGTTCCGATTCAAGTTTTTGTGCCAGTGTCCCAAACAACCACTGTGCCAGAATTTGAAGAAACACCTGAGACAGATTTTGAACCAACCCCTCTGCTACAAATTGAAGGAACTACAAAAACGTAAGAAATAGTATTGGGTGTATATTTGTTTAGAGTTTGGGTCTATATTGGGTTACAGTTCGGGTGTATATTGGGTTACAGTTTGGGTGTATATTGTTCCTGAATAGTTTTTTTTACGCCATGATTAATTTTGTGTAACTGTGCAGCACTCCTGAACCCCCCAACAACTTGAAGAAAGCACACCCACGCTTCCCCCAGCTCCATCTAAAATGTAAGTTCATTAGAGTAAAATCAATCTTTGCTTATCATCCGTATATTATTACTCTTATAATACGTTATACATGATCACGCAGTTATCCAGCCGTAGAAGACGCTGCTGCGCTGATGATGATGGCACGGACAGCATCATGTGTTCCTAAAACAGATCCAATGCCATCATTCAGCCTTGGCTTCACTGATTCAAGCCAAGAAGAAGCAGCAACGCAGGAGGGAGCATCAACGCAGGAGGCAGACAGGGCAAAAACTCCAAAAACTGCAAATTTACTAGAACAATTAGAGAATTTGGTACAAAAAATAGCAAGCAGTGCGGCGAAAGAAGAAAGTAAAAGTCCACAAATTCAAAAGGAGACTGACGGAGAAAGTTCTGGGAAGTTTGAAACTCCTGCGGGAATAAATCAGAATACAGTGATATGAAAGAGAAGTGCTACATCTGGGGGACGCGAGTGAAGACATACGCAGATGGCAGTACTAACGAGTTTGACAATGTGTGCACTCTGATTGCCCAAGATAAATACATTTTGTCTAGAATGCACCTTGCATCGCTCCAGGCAGAAAGTTATATAGAAGCTGAGGTAATATTAGAATAACATTAATGTTTTTACACCAAAGTTAACTGCATTGTTTATTAATGTAAATTGATTTCGGCATATATTTCTAGATTGTATCTGCCATGTGCCTCATCCTCAACCAGAAAAATGATAAAAGGTTTCAAGAACAAGTATACTGTCTCCCCTCTGATATTGTGGTAAGTGTTACTTCTACGAATTTTGGGTGTATTTTCTGTATTCCTTAGGGTGTATATTCTCTGATGAATGGGTCTGTTTTTGTATTCATTGGGTGTATTTTTTACGTTCAATTTGGTGTAAGTTGTGTAGTCATTTGGGTTTATTTAAAGTATTCACTTGGATATATTTTCAGTATTTCATTTGTTGCTTCACAATTGTTGCAGAACATGGCTGTTTCGAAGCACCCAAACGGGAAATTCATATCACCTAAAACCAATAAAGAATTCAGGGTGGAAGACTACCCAATGTTTATTCCCTTCATAGATGCAAAAAAATTAACTTCGCATCGATATGTTAGTTTTCATTTGTAAAATTTGTTAGTACCGTTCTTTACTTATATGCCAAATAAAATAACACTGTTGAAATGTGGCAATCCTTCAGATTTTTGCGCCTGTTTGCTACTCAGGCCATTGGTGGTTATGGGTGATTGATACAACAAAGCGGAGATTTTATATACTTGACCCGCTACACAAGAAAGCTCCAAGCAATGAGAGAAAGCAGCTTAATAAATTCATTGTAAGTTGGCTCTGTGTTCTTTATTTTAATAGATAGGTGTATTTCAATTCAATGTAAGGTATATGTATGTTTTGCTTTGGGTGTAAGTATGTTCTCCTTTGGGTGTATTTCATTCGGGTGTATTACTGATTTGTTTTGTTTTTTAAGGGATATGTAATTTCAAGAATGAGAGCATATGCCGGCGGGGCACCTCTGAAGAAAAAGGAGAATGAGTTGGAAATTAAAGCAACATACGTTAATATCTCAGGCCAAAAATCAAGGTATAAATTTGTGACTCTGAACTTCCTAAATGAGATTTGTAATTTATTTTCTTCGTTTTCAGCTATGACTGTGCTATTTACGTTATGAAGTGGCTTGAGTTAATTGGGACCGAAAACATAAAAATGGCGAAGTATGAATGGGATAATTGGCCACAGGTAACTGTCTTTAAAACTATATAACTCTGTATTACTTTACTGAATTAATATTGTTGTTTAAACAGAATATACTTTTTAATTGTAGGACGAGGTGGACCACTACAGAGTAGAATATGCTTCGCAGATACTATTCAGTGAAATGAATAAAGAGATAGATCAAGCAATTAGAGCGAGTAATGCAATAAGACTGTCCAAGCCATCCTCAGTATTATTGAGTCTATTTTGTCAGATAAATTCTACTAATATAGAAACTGAGTAATCTAACTGCTAGCTAGTTTGTAAATTGAACAAATGCTGTAAAAATTTGCCATTTATAAACAACTTCTATTCAATAAAATTTTTTTCCATAGTTAAACTGTCTGTGCTGTATTCAAAAGCTCTGTATTACAGGTGGTAAAATATGAAGAAAAACATCAAGGCAGATCTAAACACAAATTATAAACTTTTACACCCAACGGAAGTTTAATATACACCCAAGATTGCTTAAATATACACCCAAACTGTCTATGCTGTTAAACTGTCTGTGCTGTATTCAAAATGTATGAATTACAGGTACTATAATATGAAGAAAAACATCAAATCAAATATACACCCATAACCTGCAATTTTTTACACCCAAACAAAGTTGAATATACACCCTGAAATCTATCCCCCCTGATGCTTTGAGCCTAAAACCCTGAACCCTAAACACTTAAAACCTAAACCCTTACCCCTAACCTGTAAACCCTAAAACCCTAAACCCTAATATTATATATATGTATCTATATGTAAAATGTGAATCACAAGAAAATTCACAAAAATACACCCAAAAGAACAGTGCTTTTACACCCATATTCTGTAATTATACACCCAAAGAGTTATCCCCTGCTGCTGGTACCCTGAACTGATAATTCATAACATGTCCTTGATATTGGCTGAAATTTGAATGCATCACTGATGCAGCATCAAACAAGTTTATCTGAATATAAGAAACTCATATATTAGCTAAACTATTAACGAGAAAAATAAACTCACCACAAATTTAAAGAACATTACTTTTACCTCACTTAAAACTTTTGTTTTCTTCTTCTTTGTGGCATTTGCAATCTGTTTGTCCAACTTTGAACCTAGCCTATTTTTTGGACGTCCTCTTGTTCGAATTCTTGGCGGGCTTTGAAGCTCGTTAACGGATTCCAATTTGGCGTCTTCGTGGGATAAAGAAGATGTCCCCTTCCTTTTGGCTTTTAATGATTCCATCTCAGCCATGACGTTATCGTATGCACGGTGCAGAATTGTAGTCAGCTCCTCCGATTCGGATGCAAATTCACAAATATTTTGCGAACGAAAAACCAATTGGTCAAACCTCTTGCTTCTTGGCTCCAACAGTGGCTCGTCGTGGCTGCTCTTGATGTGTGTGTGTCGCCTCTTTACCTTCTTGCTCCATCGTTCCAGTATATATCTAGGTGACACTTGGCTTACTTGTTCAAAGCTTAACACGCTTAGTGCATGACGACACAGTATCCCTCTCGACTCGAATAATAAGCATTGACATTTTTCCTCGGCTGCAACTGAGTCGTAAGTAACCACAAACTTGTTGAATATTGAGCTGGAAACTTGTTCTCCAACTTCGTATACTGAATAGCCTAGAGCAGAATTCGTTAATCTGGTGATGCAATTCGCCTTTCCTCGGAATTGTGCTTGGACTTCCCTAAACTTTTGATGAGTGTACACATCTTGAAACTGAGCTTCAATGGAGGATTTGGTTGTACACGGTATGACCGTATGAAAATCTGCAGCATCTGATTCTCTCTCTGCTTGCTCCCTGCTTCCGAGGCAATTATCGTATTGTTTAACGAATTGAATAAGCGAGCTGTTCCGGATGATAAACTTGTTAAAAAAGGAATGGATGCTCTCGCTCCTTTGTATGCTTCTCATCCCTGCCTAAAAGTGGTGATCCAGATAGATAGGAACCCATATATGACGGTCTTCATACAGATCTGCAGAATACACCCAAACACAGACTATAAATACACCCGGAAAAACATGCAATTTACACCTCTGCTGCAGATTTTACACAAACATTACCTGAAAGCCACTTGTTGTCCACAAGACCAAAATTCAGTAGAAAATCATTCCAATTCCTATCGAATGAGTCTTTGCTATGAGAGTTCCAAACAACTTGGCTCATTTCTTGTTCAATATCTGCATGTCCCTTGTACCCATTTAATTTTCTTAGAATCTTCTTCATGATGTGCCAAATACACCAACGGTGAATTGTTGTTGGCATACAGACCTCTAAAGCCCTTTTCATTGATGCGCATTGATCGATGAGAAACCCTTTCGGAGCGTTTCCTCCCATGCAACGAAGCCAACATTGAAATAACCATTTGAATGATTCAATTTCTTCGTTTTTCATCAAAGAGCATCCGAGAAGTGTTGACTGACCGTGGTGATTCACCCCGACAAAAGAACTACAAACCAAATTATACCTGAAATAAATTACCATAGTGCAGAATGCAAAATCATTAGGTACACCCAACAAATGCTTCGTATACACCCAAAAAACAGCCAATATACACCTCTGCTGCGGATTCATAAAAATACATTAATTTAGCATCATAAACAGGGGCAATTTGTTACCTGTTTGTATTGTAGGTGGTGTCAAATGAAATAACGTCTCCGAAATACTCAAAGGCAGCTCTACTTCTTGCATCGGCCCAAAAAGCCAGCTTAATCGATTGATCCTCCTCGAGTTCAAGCTCAAAAAAGAAATTCTGATTCTTCTCTTTCATTCTTAACAAATATTTTCCGAATTCCTTTACATCTTCTTGTTTGGAAACATTCCACACTTCCCTGGTAATATAATTCCTCACATCCTTTTCGATAAAATTTAACTCGCGGTGACCCCCGGCAGCCGCAACAAATGATTGGTAGGTTTTGCTTGGTCTGATACCGGCCTCCTCGTTATTCTCTATTGTACGACGAATGGACATGCTTAGTTTCCTGTGCTGTTTGAGCATCTCTGCTTTACTTGGACAGCAGGGGTGTGAATGATCCAGCACAACTTTTGAAATGATCCAAGCACCAACATCCTTCAATGTGTGTATATAAATTCTTGCAGGACAGTTTAAACCGGCTGTCGGATTAGTCTTCTCGGTCGGAGATATTTTAGATTTTCATTTTTTCTCTCTGCTACATGTAATCAATTGATTCTTAATCTCGTTTTCCTTCCTATTTGTGCTCCGAACTCTTGTAGAAAAACCTGCAGCCTTGGCGTAGTTCCTATAAAATTTTTCAGCATCTTCAAGGGTGGTAAAGGTCATTCCAACCTTCGGAACAAACTGGTCATCAACAACAGAGAGAGGCTGCAGAATACACCATGTCAAAAACTAAAAATACACCCAATCATGTCTGATATAATACACCCGAACCGCAATAACTCAACTAAAATGACAATAAAAGCCATAAACTGTAAATACACAGGCTGCAGAATACACCATGTCAAAAACTAAAAACACACCCAATCATGTCTGATATAATACACCCGAACAACAACAACTCAGTTAAAATAACAGAAAAATCAGTAAACTGTAAATACACCCACACTTCCCGCAAAAATACACCCAAAAAAGTTCTGATCTACAGCTGATCGTCTGCTATAAATTCCAGATAATTAATCAAAACTAATACATTACATTCAATCCACAGATTTATCTTCATGCGTTAGTTTGACAGTCAATGTTCAGGAATTATTCACCTACACAATGCTATACAAATTACTGCAACAAAATTCATAGTAATCCTATGTAAATCAAACCTCAGGAACTTCGTTAGATTCAAATTCATAATCCACTTCGCCTGGATTCAGCTGACAATCTGAGGTTGAATCATCCATTATCTTCAAAACGAGTTCAAAATTTGATTTCAGAAAATAAAAATCAAATAGAAAACGAAGCTGGAGTTACAGAGAGAGGAACTAACATAAATGACGAAGAAGAAACGAGTGAGAAAGGAGGGGAAAAGAACGATCGAAGAAACCAAGGGAAGCTTCGCGAGAAGAAGAACGAGCAAATCTGCAAATAAGGAAAACGAAGAAGGAAATAAATCTTTTAAATTTAGTAGTTATATATAACGCGTGTATACGACGTAACCATTGGAGCGGGTTTTAGGTTTTATTTGTTAACTAACTTGTAAAGCATACAAGTCGTTAGCGCTTGTATGCAGAGCTTTTCTGTAAAAAAAAATATAAAAATCTAATTAAAAATTTCACAAAACTATAAGAACTAACAAAATAATTAAACCAAACAAATACACAGCGGGACAAAATCTAGGTTGGATTGGTAGGGTGAAATAGAATAATCTGCCTGTATTTATCTCACTGCTATCTCTAGTGTGTTTCAAATAAGTGTTATCTAAACTAATATTTAATTAACAGAAAAGTAAAGAATTTAAAACTTTGATTAATATAATAATATATAATTAGATACTTGTATAAATTTCTTTTATGCCAAACAAACAATGCGTACAAATTAGGTATATAAAAAAATAATTCTAGGGTTTTGTCTGTCGAATGAATCCAAGACAATGAAAAAGCCATCATTAATCTTTCAAGAATGAGCATTGTTCAATGAATATTATACCACCACTTGTGGAACGGTTTTGAGACAACAATTTCATAGCCATCATCATCATCATCATATATATATAGTGAAACCAATCCACCACTAACAATCATATTACATCTACACAAAAAAAAAAAAAAAAGCTATTAGATTAGTTTTTGCATATAAAACACATATTAATTAAAATATAAAATATACATTAAAAATAAATAAAGTAAAATATACTTATACATAAATATAAAATGATTAATTTTTTTTATGTATATATAGTTTTTTTTTTGCACCACTAATGTTATATACTTATATATGCTTGAATACCCACCATTAGTCATGAATGAATCTCTTGTACCATGCATCTTTCTTGGATTTTCTGAATTCAATGAATTAAGGTTGTTCTTTATCCGAATCAAAATCCGTAGACTTAAACCAATGCTTACAAGGGAAGAAGGTTCTAGAAGAAATAGGAATAACATAATGGCAAGAGAACAAATTTCCAGGACCAGAATAATGCAAAGCTGAAGCTGAAGCGGCTCAATTTCCATTCATTTCAAGTCCAACAATAACTCTCATCTGATCTCACTTTTGTTAAGTGTTCTTCAAAGTTCAAATCAACATAAACTATTTTTTATTTTTGGACGGTCCGAATTTATTTTTGTATTTATTTGTACCATTTTCTATTCATTATTTCAATTGGCTTATGAACCATTCTAGACTGAATTCGGGTGCTTATCATTTTTTATGCAACTCGCGCGCTCAAAGAGTGTCACTAAAATGTTCAAATAGCTCAATTATTAATGAAACACACGTAAGTTTCTATTTGATTTTGGTTTATTTGTGGCACGTATTTATTGATTACCTAGCACTGCTACAGTGCTACATGCCATCTACTTAGCACAACATCGATTTAACAATGAACATAAGGCTTGCGTTACATTTTGGCTCAGCATATATTACAATGGACGGGAGACAAGTTCACCCTCTCCTACTACTGTTTTCATTGAATTGTGATCAGTGTCCAAAAACATTTCTCTGCATGATTGTAATAAATGTACAAGTGCTGGATTAGGCATGCTATTATTGGAAACTATGTTGTTAGTCTCATCCATTAGTCTAACAAGTGTGCCCTTCTGAAACCTTTTAGAATTTTCTTTGAATAGATTCAACCACCAAGACTTGTAAAATGGCTCCAAGTCTTTCTGGGCTATATTGGTGATACATGAAAGAGCACCAAGATAGTCATCTTTTTCGAGTTTGGCACAGAACCTTTCTTTGACCATAGAAGCTGGCGGAACGCGATCTGTATCATCCAAGTGCTTCCATGTTATCTCCAAAGGCTTTTCCTGCAAACAAAACAAGGTTTTATAACTTCTTGACATTATATGAGACTATGAGAGTGATATAATATTCATGTTTACTCCTACTTTATCTACCAAGCATATTTCCTAAAAGGATGATTCTCTTACTGCATAATGATAAAAGGATCATCCATAAATAACTATTAAGAAAAGAGGAAGGTCACCTTTCCAGCTCTGGAGGCCTCCAATACCATTCGAAGATGACGTTTTGGATTGAAGTAGAAACCATGGTATAGCATCCTTTGATAGATATCTTGAAAATCATCCCATCTCTTCTCTGCAGCACATGCATCTAACATGATGTTGAATGTGTAGATATCTGGTATCACCAGCATTTTGTAATCGGTATTGTTCCTCAGACGATCTGTGTTTTCTAACATCTGCTCGAACATCTCTTTAGCTTCTCGAAACATTCCATTTTCAAGGTAACCTTTCAGCATTATGTTACAAGTAACCAGATTCGGGGAACAGATTTTCTTCATTTTCTCAAAAATATAGGCCCCGTCTTGAATGTTTCTGGAATCCAGACTTGCTTGCATCAAGCCAGTGTAGGTCACTACTAGTGGTTTATTTGCAACCTTGCATATCTTGTCTATCTGTCAAAACATGAAAAAGATCATTGCTATTTGAACCAAAAGAATTTCTTCAACACAAATTAAACACACAGGAATAGATGCAGAAGTTCATGTATGCCCAACACTGAATTCTTGGTTCTTGGAGCACGTAAAAAAATATAAACCTTGGATTTCAACCTATTAGAGTCAACTGATAAGTTTGTTATACAAATTGCATTCAAACCTTCCGGAAGTCCTTATGTAGTTTTCTTTTCGGGATATGACAGCTCCTTCATGGAACATTTTCACAATTGAATTAAAATGTAATATCATTGTAGTTAATTAGTGTTATGGGGTTACAAGGGTAATGATCCAATTGAAGAATAGCTATTAAATTGCATCTATTGTATTTAACATTGCCACTGTAAGCACCAACTGGCTGTGCCACTATGTATAAGGAAACCATGTGCTCTAAGAGAATTTTGGGTGCCAATGCGATTCCTGCTTGCAGTTGGACCTTTGTTCTTTTGGAAATTAATAAGCAAGGATTTTTGGTAAATATTGTATTTTTTGAACTTATGTTGCTCTACTGTATTAACAATCTTAACATCATCTGCACATTAAAGCACTTAAATGTTTCAAAGAAAATGACACCACCTGCATCAGTGCCTCGCGACTCCTTCCAGCTGCACAGAGGCATCGAGCTAGATCATAATAAAGAGAAGCGGAACCTACAATTCCACGTTTTTCCATTTCTTGGACAGCCAACACAGTCTCATCAGTTTTTCCCTCTTTCCAAAGTGCATTCACAAGAACTGCATTTAACAGGAAGGTCAAGACTCAAAGATCATAATTAAATTAAGTGATTGACATGGATATGCAAATAAACAGGAATACCTCTATATGTCAATGAATTGGGAATACAAGACTTCTGAAGTTTTCTAAAAAACTCATGAACCAAATTGTACTTTCCACAAGCAAACATCACCTGTTCAAGCATAACAAATTCATTAATTATGATTATCTACTTTCAAGCCAAGATTCATACATGCAACTGCAATTTTAGTTTTTTCACGAGACAATCCAACTCAACCAGGACTGGGGGACCTTCACATCAATCTTCTAAAGAATTCAAATATAATGGACTGCTATTACATTTTATTTGAAGCAAAAAATTGAATCATTTATATCTTTCTCTTTGTACTCTGTCTCTAATCATAGGACCCTGGGTTTTAGCAATGCACATGAGATTATGCAACTGTAACTACAAATGATTAAATAAACTGACAAGTGACAACTATTACCTCCATGACTAGGCCATAAGTTGTAGCAGTAGGTTGTAGACCTTTGTCCTTTAACTGCTGCAAAACCCAAAAAGCCCCTTCCCATTGTTCCCTCTTAATGCAAGCATTAAGGATCTGAGTGCCCACAATAACATAAGTTACAAAATAAAAAGAAAAACTATCATACAGTACTTTACATTTGCAATTTGCCATATGGAACATTAATGTAAAATGATTATCAAACAAGTGCTCGGTACAGTGCAAGAAATGTACTCATGAGAAAACCATTTTTATACAAAGTGTGAATGGATTTACAATCATGATGCCATTTATCATAATCATCCCATTCAAGAAAGCAACTGATCTCCTATTCAGCCTTGAATAGTGAAATCCATTCAGGAAAACATTCATAAGGAGACAGTGAATCACCAAAAACATAATGTGGCAACCAAGAAGGCAGGGGAAAAAAGGGCCACATTTGTAGGGGGAGAATGATGAACAAAGATAACATATTGTACAATAGTTGTCATCAAGACCAATAAAGAACTACCTGCATAAACATAGGTCCCAAAATTAAATGAATTTTCTTTCTTCACCTATAGAAGTTATCTTATCACAAGAAGTAAATTTAACCATAGGCATATTCATGGAGATGGACTTTAATTATCACATTCAGAAGATGAACCATTAGACCCAACAGCCATCCGTTTCAGGTCCAAAGAATCAAAGATATGGAGTAGAACAACTATATCTAAACCTCATAACATGAAGTTCCTCTTTAAAAATCACTCACTGCATTATAGACTACAAGATCTGGTTCCAGCCTTGGGTCCCATTTCTCAAGCGGCCCAGTTTTGAACTTCTTCTTTGGTGGTGCTCGCATAATATCAATTACGTCAAAGAGTTCTTTCATGTGTCCTGCTTGTCCAAGGGTAATAGCAATACTATGATAAGCTACTAAATCAGGATATGAGGACATTTGTTGCTGAAAGAAATAGAGTGTGTTAGTAAATTTTTCCATACTCCCATATTGTATTAAGGAACACATTGCACCACAAAGGAACATGCTACATGGATTACATGCATTACCTGCATTTCATGAAATACATTTAATGCCTCTACAGGTCTCCTTGACTTTCCTAGTGCATCAAGAGCAGCAGTGTATATATGCCTAATGTCAAAAAACAACACATTAAAGGATACTTGTAGGAGAAACAAGAGGAGGAGGAGGAGAGAAAGAGAAAGAGAAAAAGAGGGGGGCGGGAGAGGCTATTGGCTAGCCAGAGACAGAACTTTATATGTTAACAATTTCTTGTGTGCGTGTGTGTGTGTGTACACAAGTACCAGTGTAATTGATCCAACATCACTTAATAACATTTATAGGATATGTACTTTGGGACTCTGCCACTTGATTGAAAGTATGTATAGACAAAGCATGCACATAATTTTCCATATTAATCAATGGTCACCCTGTTTACCATAGTCCATAGACCACTCAACAAAATCATTTAAGTACCTTAGTTTATGGGATTTGAAGCGTTCACGCTTTTGAAGCCATTCAATGACCTGTATCACTCGCCGCCAGTTTCCTAATTTTCCCAAGATTATGATAACCCTTGTTATAGAATAGTCATTAAACTTAATCTTTGCACTTCTCATCATCTTAGAAAACATCCATTCAGCCAAATTGATATCTGCACCATTTAACCTGTTCAAGAAAATGGTCGAGAAAGCAAGAAAGAAACATATTCACAAGACTGTATAAAGAAGTCTTCAAATCACACAAAGATAATAGTCTATGGACCATAAATTTAAGTGACCAGGAAGGAAAGAAAAAGTTCAATCTCCTAGAGAAGGTAACACTTCCTCATAAAATATGTTATATTTATTAAATTCAATCACACCAATCAATATAAATATTAAAGGAACTTAAGAAGAACAGAGCAATCTTTATACACCAATAAAGGGCACTAAGAGGCCATCTCTATTACTAATTTAATATCAAGTGCTCATTGCTCCATAAATTCTGAGCAGCTCTTCAAATTGCTGCATGAAATATACAACTCCTTTCACATTCTTTTTAGCATATAAAAAAATGTAAGGTTTACAAATCACACTTCTCTCACAAAAAGGGAAAAAAATGAAAGCACTTGACCAAAGCCACCAGCCATTCCCCAAAAGGGCTATTCAGCTATAGATATCATGGGATTTGAGTCGCTCTCCGTGCTTGTCAGTTATCGGAAGGGAAAAAAAAAAAGAAAAAGAAAAGGAAAAAAGAGTATATGTAATAACCATACTCTACCTTACAACCAGCTGCAAACTAGCAAAATTTTCCAAAACAAAGTTATGAATTATAAATCCTATATTACAATTAATCAATGCATTCAATACAAACTTAACTTCAAGATTAATCGTACACCTGAGGCAAAGAACTAACCCTATTCTTCCTACACTTTCTTGCAGTGCACTGATTAAACTCCAACTTAAAAATAAAGCGCCAAAAGTTCAATGTGTCAAAGCTCACTTAAAAATAAAAATATAAATTATTAAATGAATATGGAGAATAGCACTTTCATCCGGAGCTTGAATATCAATTATCAAGTTCTGCAATCTTAGGAATTGTAAACCCTTTGTCATAGTGGTTCAACTTTTCCTAAGGCAACACTCACCTAAAACGTCTTGTTCAAAACTTACGAAAAAATTCTCTATGAAAAAATTACCAAATACTGAGATCATGAGCATATGATTTTGTCCAGTTTAGATATCCATAAGCAAAAAAGAAGGAATGTGCTACATACAATTTGGCTAGGTTTTGGATTCTCTCCTCCATTGCCTTGTGTGAAAACTGCTGCTTGCCGGTAATCTTGTCGGATTCCTCAATGCTCCTAAATGCAGCTCGATCCAATTCCAAGTCATCGGAATCATAATCTTTATCAAAATAACGCTTACTGCCTCGATTCACTTTCGCATTTTCCCGCCCATTTCTGTTTATGAAACTCTCAACTCCATTATGCCTTCTCTCAATCCCTCTGTCCATAACTTCATAACCAGCAACAATTTTGTCTCCACCAAGAGCTTTACCCTGTGTTCTATAATCACTTTGTCTGGTACTAGCTACCTTTTCTCCAGATATCTTTGACGAATATAACTCATGAGTGACTCCTTTCTCTATACTACTCCCACGGCTACTATTTAAATTAGACTTAGCTATGTTATTGTTTATCCTTCCACTTCTACTTTTTCCTCGATTATTACTCATATTGTATTCATCAGATTCCTGTCCTAAACTAAAACTCTGGCTATTATGTTTCAACCACCTATCATCTCTAACATTTTCAACAAGATTGCTTCCTTTCCCATCATAATCCTTTCTAAACCCTTTAATTGGTGATCTTCGGACCTTACTTCTGGTATAGCCTTCTCTAGAACCTTCAAACCCATCATCATCATCATCATCATCACTCTCTTCAACACTTTGAAATATCTTATCTCTTCCTCTTCCTCCTTCCATCCTTGGTTTCCTAGACATACCTTTTTCCCTCTCCTTATGTTTTTGAGTAGTAGCAGCAGCTGCACTAGTACCACCATGCTCCTTACCCCTAAAAGGTCTAGCTCTAGCAGATTCCATAACCTTCAAATACTCATCGAAAGACGGCTTAAATTCCAAGTCACTAACCAAACCAAAAATACTGCCGTCGCTGCCGCCTCCACCACCACCGTTGAGTGAAGCACTAACTGGCTCAAAATTGAGCTTTCGGACATGAAAGGCATGAAACCTACTCGAAAAACTCGAGTTTAATGCATTTCCAAAGAAGAAGGTTCTAGAAGAAATAGGAACAGCATAAGGGGAAGAGAACGAATTTCCAGCATAATGTAAAGCTGAAGCTGAAGCAGCATAATTCCCATTCATTTCAAGTCCAACAATAACTCTCACCTGACCTCAGTTTTGTTACGTGTTCCTCAAATCAACATAAATAATAAACGAAGGTGGACAACGCAGTCGGTGAAGGCTGCGGTGTCTGCGACGAGTTGGAAGCGGCGAGGGGAAAGCCGGCGCAATTTTGAGCTGTTGAAGCACGCTGAAAATGGCGACGCAGCGTCAGAGCCAGAAGGTGGTGGTGCAAAGGCAGACAGAAGGCGACGCAGAGGAGGATGGGAAGGTGGAGACGAGGCGGCAGAGGAGGTTGGTTGGCACTAGAGGAAAAAGAGACAGAAGCTGAGAGAGGGGAGGAGAAGGAGGGGAGAAGAGACGAGACGAGAAGGATGAGAACGAGAGATAAGAAAGTCAGGGTAAAATTGAAAATATCGCGAGGATAAAATTGTTAAAACTTAAAGAATCATGTAAAGAAGGGTAAAATTATTATTTCTATTCCCTAAATTTTTAAATAGGTTGAATATTATTTTTAAGTTACATCTGATACCAAAAGTTAATGAAACGGATGATGTAAACTTTAATAATATTATTAATTAAATTATATCTTTTTATTATGGTATATTAAAAAAGTAATTAATTTTTTTATAATATTTTGTTTTAAGATTTTTAGTATAAAATTCTAAATTCTGGTAATTAATTATTAATATTTTAAATTAAAGGACTAAAAATATTTATATTTGTAATCGCATGTGATCAATTTTATTTATCTATTAAAATCGAACACTATTATTTTTTAAATATATGTTAATTATTTGTGTCAAATATAATAGTAAAATAATGTTAAATTTGTTTAAAAAATTTTGAAATTAAAACAAAATATTTAAAATATTTTAAAGATTAAATTAAAATTTGATACAAATATTAAAGATCAAAAAAATATTTTATTAAAAAAATTTAACTATTAAATTAATTATTTATCTATAAAATATTTTTTATATAAATTAATTATTATATTTTTTTATATATGTATATTTTTTTCAATGAATTTTTTTGTTTACAGTAGTTTCTAATTTTGAAAAAAAAAATATACAAGATAGATATGTATATAAAAGTGATAGTTATATAATATTAATCAAATTTTTATATTAAAAATTAAATATTAAATTAATTTTATAATATTAGACCATAATATCCATTCGTCACCAAAAAGACCATAATATCCATTCAATTCATGTGATCAAGTCGTTTTTTAACTTCCAGTTAAAATGAAAAAAGGATACATGTTTTCAACTCACAGCTTGAAGCATTTCCCGGGAAGGGACTTGAGTATCAATGGCACTTAAAACCCTATCCACTTTTCTCACACCTCTCCCTCTCCAAAACCCCAAGTCCCGAACCCTCATCCTCTTCCAGTTCCCCAAATCGCGTTCCCTGAAAGCGCGTTTGTCCGCGGAACCCGATGGCACCGGCGCCGCCGCTCCCTCTCCGGGAGAGAGGTTCCTCGAACACCACCATGTGGCAGAGGCCGCGAAGCTCATCATCAAGGAGAACAAGAAGAATAGGAACAAGAAAAACAAAGAGAAGCCTCTGAAAGCTTCGAGGAATGTGGCCTCTTGCTACGGTTGCGGCGCGCCCTTGCAAACTTCCGACGAAGAAGCACCTGGATATGTGAATCTGGAAACCTATGAACTGAAGAATAAGCACCGCCAGTTAAGAACGGTTCTCTGTGGACGGTGCCGGCTTCTGTCGCACGGGAAGATGATAACTGCCGTTGGTGGACACGGAGGATATAACGGTGGGAAATTGTTTGTTACGGCTGAAGAGCTCAGAGAGAAGCTCTCCCATTTGCGTCACGAGAAAGCTTTGGTTGTCAAATTGGTAAAACTATGCATTTTGAACATTTTTTCTTGCCTTTAATTTTTCGAAATTGGTAGAAGTTATGTTAAGAAGAGCAAAGAGAAAAGTTAAATTGAGAGATGTTAAGCTAATTATGTGCAGATTTCAGAATTAGGAATTTTAAGTCAGCATTATGTGTAGGTTCCAGTTTCTATAATCAAATTCAGAAACTATTTCTAATTATTATTAAGTAGAGGATCTTGAAATGTATGATTATAAGATAATTGAAGCATGAGTCAGAACCGAACCTTTTACATTGTGGTGAAATGCAATCCTTTTTCTTATAAATAGTTTTTGTTGTAGAAAGCATTTTCTATTAGTTTATGAATCTGTTCTTAGTGGATCTTTTGATGCAATAACTCTTCAAAGTAATATTTATATCTGTTTCATAGCGAGCACCAACTTATAGGCCTAGCATATAATGAAATATTATTACTTGAGAACATAATAAATTGTTGAATTGTGATAGCTGATCATTTAAAAGCTCTTGCTATACTTGTATGCATTTAAACTGTTGTACTCATATTACAAGTTATACTTGGAAACTTCTAGGTTGATATTGTTGACTTCAATGGCAGCTTTTTATCCCGTGTGCGTGATCTTGCTGGTGCTAATCCTATAATACTGGTGGTGACTAAGGTAATCCTACATGTGTAGCTTATAATTGTGTTTGGTTTTTTTCCCCTTCTCTAGTGGATATATGATAGGGTTGTTTATTTATGTATATGGTTGTCATATTTAACAATATGTTTACTTTATAGATTGATCTCCTTCCAAGAGATACTGATCTTAACTGTGTTGGGGATTGGATTGTAGAGGCCATTACAAGAAAGAAACTGAAGTAAGTTTCATATACAAACACTTTGTCTTTGTATTAAACTGATTACTTTTTCATTTGAATGTTATAATACACGAATTATTTAAAGGTTAAGAGTGAGAAAAAATTCGCATAAAGTTAATGTTATTGAGATGTAATGCGTCCAATTCTTATATTTTTTGTCCTGCAGAAACACTGGATAGTTTTATAAACTGTGCTGAATTAACTTATCATATGCTAATATTCTTTGCAGTGTTCTCAGTGTCCATCTGACCAGTTCAAAATCATTGGTTGGGATAACTGGAGTGATATCTGAAGTCCAGAAAGAGAAGAAGGTTCTATTCTCTGTCATGGCTTACCCTGATTTAATTTCTTAAGAAAGACCAAGAGATTCTTTTGGGGAACTTAATGATGCATTGCCATTTGCGTTTACATCTAAGATGTTGTCAACTCTGTTATCCATTTTTTTTTTGAACAAGAGAGCTCAACACAATAAGTGGAGCAAGAACAACAACAAGCAAATAGAAAAGTTAAAAAAGAAAAAAAAATCGCAAAGAAACTCAAACTATTTTTTGCGCTCGTCCTTCTTATAATGGACTCCTGATTTTGTACTCCTAATATTTATAAAGGACTTTGATCTGTATTGCCAAATTTTGAGTCACATCGATCACAATGTGATTACTGATTACTGTTTGAAATGTTTCCTGTAAACTTCACTTTACGTGTTATCATTTACAAATTCTTGTTTTACCCTCTGCTAAAATTATATTTTAATTTCATTTGTGCAGGGAAGAGATATATACATTCTGGTAAGTTTCACAATGGAAGTTTCGTATGCTTGACTGAGTTATTATTGAATTATGAGCTGATGATCCAGCATTGATGCATTTACCGAGTTTTCCATGGATTTTCTGAGTGTTATACCTTTGTATTTATGGCAAACAGTAGAAGGGTTCATATATTAAATTGTAATGATTCCTTATTTTTTTTATTCTTCTATCTTTGGTCATTAAGCTCCTAGTGGTTGAACCTAGAACAATATTGACTGGAACTTTATTTTACAGGGTTCGGCAAATGTTGGGAAATCTGCTTTCATCAATGCTTTACTGAGTAAGTCCGTTATATATCTATACTCCCTACTTATGAGGATTAAGCTTATTCATTAGCTGAAAGAAAAATTCGTTTGTTTATATGGGGAGTAGATTAGACACCAGAGTGTAGCCTTATGTGTATCGGTAGACAAAGACCAGGAAAGGCTATAGATAAAATCATTGTTAAAGACTTAATTTTAATGTATTATCTATGTATATAAATGGTTTATGATGGGATGCAACAGATGCAACAAGTCCCAGTAGGAAAAGGTATAGTTGTCGTCGTTATGATTGCTCTAAATTATCTCCATTTTTTCCTATCGTCTTTTTTCCAATTCCAGCTTTTTTAAGGTGCATGGATTCCATTCCTTGTTGATATTTTTAGTGTATTATGTCAGAAACAATGGCAATAAATGACCCAGTGGCTGCATCTGCACAAAAGTACAAACCAATACAATCTGCAGTTCCTGGAACTACATTAGGGCCAATTCCAATTAATGCTTTCCTAGGAGGAGGGGTATGCCATTCCGATTTTTATATTATGGGGATCAGTGGTTTAATCTTAGTCTTTTTATTAGTTAATTAATTAATTATTCTTATTTTTAAATTAACTCATGCAGAAGCTGTATGATACTCCGGGAGTTCATCTCCACCATAGGCAAACTGCAGTTGTTCATTCTGAAGATCTTCCCTCCCTTGCTCCTCAAAGCCGGCTTAGGGGCCAATCTTTCCCAGTATGTTATGTCCAGTTGAGAGATTGTTTTAAGACATTATACAGTTTAACTAATACTAACATCATCCTCGTGTTACTGCTAGAGTTTTCGAGTACGCTCAGACAGTGTGGAGGAAGGCAGTTCCAAAGTGAATGGCTTGAATGCATTTTCCATATTTTGGGGGGGTCTTGTCAGAATTGACGTCTTGAAGGTTTTAATATTATTATATCGCATCATAGCCCCATTTATTTATCTCCTTTTGCCTGTTCTAATAATGTCATCAGTCCATTTTCAGGTTCTCCCAGAAACAAGTTTGACATTTTATGGTCCGAATCGTCTACCAATTCATGTTGTACCCACAGAAGACGCAGATGAATTTTATCAGGTATTGAGTAATTTATTGCTGGTGCTTAAATTTGGCTTATGTCAACAAAATTTGAGATAAGGATCTTTCCACCTCAAACCTGAATGAGGGCTTTGTTTTATCTCTCAGAAAGAACTTGGAGTTCTGCTGACCCCTCCAAGTGGAAAAGAAAATGTCGAGAACTGGAGAGGACTTGATTCCCAGCGTAAATTGCAAATAAAATTTGAAGATGTGGCAAGGTATAACTCTGACTCACTTTTCTTTAACAAAACTAGCAACTCTTTTCACTTAAAAAGGGTTTAATTTGCCATTAGATCAAAGCTCATTCCAGTGTTTACTGTTGAGTCACTTAAGCCAAAGAATAAAATGCAAATACTTATTATGAAGATAATTGATAAAATGAATTGTCTTGTTTTGTTTTTGGAGCAGGCCAGCTTGTGATGTAGCTATATCAGGTCTAGGATGGTTTAGTGTTGATCCAATTAGTAGGTCATTTAAAATCTCAGAACCGAAACAAATAGAAACTGCTGGGGAATTGCTTTTGTCCGTTCACGTCCCCAAGCCTGTTGAAATTTTTGTGAGGTCACCATTACCGGTAGGCAAGGCTGGAGCAGAGTGGTACCATTATCGAGATTTAACAGAAAAAGAAGAGGCAATTAGACCAAAATGGTACTTTTGAATACCGCATACGGCATACCCACCCCCATGTTTCATGTGTTACTGCTATCATTATGAAATTATTATTCAAAGTTGTACAAAACTACAAATAATCAAATCATTCCAAAAGGAGGTAAATTTAAAGACTGCGACGAAATTGCAACATTTTCCTCATTCATGTGGAGAATCTGAAATGTTAAGATTATTTTCTAATTATTGTATAATTAGTATTTATGTATGAAATAATATTTTGAAATTATTTATTGTTAATTTTTCTAATATTAACATTATTCTATTAGAATTTATCATACAATAATTTCATAAACAAAAGAAATATATTTAGATTTTTAAAGTGTATTAAAATTCTTTCTTACAATAATCGAAGTATTATTTAAATAGTTAAAACACTACTATAATTTAATCCGAAATTTTAGTTAAGGCATAGATACTAAAATTTTTTCTGTTGTACTGTGTTCATGAAAGATGTGATTTGATGATTAAACCAGAAGAAATTTATCTAGTGCCTTTGCAACTAAAAAGAGACAACAAGTACTCGAATTTGACTAAACATAATTGACTACTTGACACCAAAATAAGAACTTAAGAAAATAAATAATAAATAAAAGACTTGAGTGATAATTTCATCTCAGAATTTTACATTACACAAATTGATCCCTAAAAATTAATCAATGAAATAGCCACCTTAAGTTTATATATTTACATTAACTAGAAGTAAGTTTTGTTGTTAATTAATAATTGACATGTGGGACTACTACTATATATCATTAGCAATTTTGAGTATATATTCTTTGAAATTTTTTATTTGCTCGGCACATAAATTTAGATCAATTTCTGCTAAATTATTTAATTTTTAACAAAAAATATGGGTGAAAAACCTTAATAAGCCAAGTCAAGAATCATGTAACGTAAATACGCCAAAGCGAAAATCGTTTCAGCAATAAGCCAAATCATATTTTTATATAATTCGAACCATGCTGGTTCGAATTCTATTTTTACATAATTCGAACCAACTTGGTTCGAATTATACACAAACACATGCATACACATAATTCGAACCAGCTTGGTTCGAATTACACACAAACACACGCACACACTAATTCGAACCAACTTGGTTCGAATTACATACGGTAATTCATGGTATAATTCGAATTATGTTGTTAAAAAATTAATAATTTATTAAAAAAAATTTATTAAAAAAATTAATAATTTAAAAATTAAAAAAATATATATTTTTATTTCATACGTTAAAAAAAGCTAACAAAATATTTAATTACGAGACTTCTTTAAAATATTAATGAGCTATCAATTCGAATTCCATACAATAATTTTCTGTCCATTTTTAATAGTTCATGAATATTTTTTAATAAATTTTTTTAAATTATAGTACAAAAAATATTTTATCCTATGCAAAACAATTTAAAAAAATGGCTTAAAAAATGTTAGGAGTACTATAAAAATTTGTAATGTTATAATAACTTAGGTAAATACATGCATGTACTCAAATTTTAAATAAAATATTCTACATAGTCAATAATAATTTAGAAATGAAAGAAAATATTTTATTCCATACAAAATAATTAAAAAATATATTTTATTCTATACAAAATAATTTTAAAAAATTGCTTAAAAGATGTTATGAGTATTATAAAAGTTTGTAATATTCGAGTGATTTAGGTAAATACATGATAAAAATATTTTTTCTTTAATTTCTAAATTATTAGTGACTATGTGGAGTATTTCTTTAATGTCCTAAGTCATTAGGATATTACAAATTTTTATAGTACTTCTAACATTTTTTAAGCCATTTTTAAAATTATTTTGCATAGAATAAAATATTTTTTTGTGGTATAATTTAAATAAATTTATTAAAAAATATTCATGAGCTATCAAGAATGGGCAGAAGAGTATTGTATAAAATTCGAATTGCTCACCATATCATTTGAATCAGAGTAATTCGAACTTCACTATGCGTCTCACCATATAATTTAAATAATTTTATTAAAAAATTATCATGAATATTTTTTAATAAATTTATTTAAATTATACCATAAAAAAATATTTTATTCTATGCAAAATAATTTTAAAAATGGCTTAAAAGATGTTAGAAGTACTATAAAAATTTGTAATGTCCTAATGACTTAAGACATTAAAGAAATACTACACATAGTCACTACTAATTTAGAAATTAAAGAAAAAATATTTTTATCATGTATTTACCTAAATCACTGGAATATTACAAACTTTTATAGTACTCATAACATCTTTTAAGCCATTTTTTAAAATTATTTTGTATAGAATAAAATATATTTTTTAATTATTTTGTATGGAATAAAATATTTTCTTTCATTTCTAAATTATTATTGACTATGTAGAGTATTTTATTTAAAATTTGACATGCATGTATTTACCTAAGTTATTATAACATTACAAATTTTTATAGTACTCCTAACATTTTTTAAGCCATTTTTTTTAAATTGTTTTGCATAGGATAAAATATTTTTTGTACTATATTTAAAAAAATTTATTAAAAAAATTTATTAAAAAATATTCATGAACTATTAAAAATGGACAGAAAAGTATTGTATGGAATTCGAATTGATAGCTCATTAATATTTTAAAGAAGTCTCGTAATTAAATATTTTGTTAGCTTTTTTTAACGTATGAAATAAAAATATATATTTTTTAATTTTTTAATTATTAATTTTTTTAATAAATTTTTTTAAATAAATTATTAATTTTTTAACAGCATAATTCGAATTATACCATGAATTACTGTGTGTAATTCGAACCAAGCTGGTTCGAATTAGTGTGTGCGTGTGTTTGTGTGTAATTCGAACCAAGCTGGTTCGAATTATGTGTGTGCATGTGTTTGTGTGTAATTCGAACCAAGCTGGTTCGAATTACGTGTATGCATGTGTTTGTGTATAATTCGAACCAAGCTGGTTCGAATTATGTAAAAATGGAATTCGAACCAGCATGGTTCGAATTATATAGAAATATGATTTGGCTTATTGCTGAAACGATTTTCGCTTTGGCGTATTTACGTTACATGATTCTTGACTTGGCTTATTAAGGTTTTTTACCCAAAAAATATCTTTGTTTATAATACAATTTGCAATAAGAGTCAAAATCAAAATAGACTTATGCATATTAAATTAATTACAATATACTAACAAATTAGAAGTGTTGACTCGTTTATTAATCTAATTTTTGTATTAAATAAATGTGAATAATAGAAATAAATACGAGATTAGTTAATTAAGAATTTAAGATGGTAAATACTTTATTTTTAATAATAAATCTTGTATTCTAGCCTAAAATAAATTATGCACTGAATTCTTCTCAATTCCCTTGTATATTCACTTAAAAGAGTTTGGTTTTTCATTATATATTTATATCAGAGTTTGAATATAATTGTGATATCATTTTAATAAAATAGTTATTTTTACCAGACTATTATTTGTATAAGTACTATTTAAATAGTAAAAATCAAAGTGAAATTTAACCCAAAATTTTAGATTTAAGGTACATATCCTAAAATTTCTACATTAATGTATTGTGTATTGTATCATATAAGTGGAGATGTGATTGAATAATTATCTAGTGGTTTAAAATCGTATACTAAAAAATAGTCGAATTTGCCCAAGAAGTAAAACATAGTTTACCACTCAAACCCAAGAGAAAACTTCAAATAAAATTAGAGAATACTAATTAAAAGAGCAGTTAAGAAATATGATAGAAAGTGTAGGAAGTAAAAGCAGACACAAAGGTTGGCGGTTATAGTTGGTTTTTGTTTCAAAATGCACATTCGAAACCCCCCTTCCCCCTTCTCACCTCTGTGGAAGCGTTGTGTATCTTCTCTTCAAAAGCCACGTCCCAACCACTTCTATTTATAAAAAGGGAACTTTGTTTTTCTTCAATGCGTTTTGCTTTGTCTGTCTTAGTGAGTTCCCTGTTCCGTTGCACTGCATTCTTATGCGCAATGGCTAACAATGTCACTAGCCGGTTCCATCAATCTCTCACTCGAAATGCTCTTCGCTCTTATCTCGCCGAGTTCATGTCCACTTTCTTCTTTGTTCTTGCCGTTGTTGGTTCTGGAATGTCCGCACGTGAGTAATTAATTACTTGTTCTTTTTCTTAAATGTTTAACACCATTTGTTTCACAATTATAGTTACACATACTCATTCGTTTTTCATTTTACATGTAACTTCTTGTTTTGGTTTAATTAATTGGTGTTTCACGAATTAATGGCAGGGAAATTGATGCCTGATGCAACACTGAATCCGGCTACCCTTGTTGTGGTTGCCATTGCAAACGCTTTCGCCTTGTCGTCAGTGTTGTACACCGCATGGGACATCTCCGGTGGACACGCCAACCCGGCGATTACGTTTGCAATGGCAATAGGAGGCCATGTTAGTGTACCAACCGCTCTCTTTTATTGGGTTGCCCAACTTATAGCCTCTGTTATGGCTTGCCTTGTCCTTAGGGTCATCCTTGTTGGAATGGTATATATGTTTCTCCTTTCATTTCATTTTCACATCTACTATACTTTAACGTAACAAATTTTAATAATAAGATATATTTAACTAAATTGATATTTAACATGGTATATACACGATAATTTTTTTTTTGTAGCATGTTCCGACATACACAATTGCTGAAGAAATGACAGGGTTTGGAGCATCGGTACTAGAAGGTTTCTTGACATTTGTATTGGTGTACACAGTTTATGCAGCAAGGGACCCAAGGCGTGGTCCATTGAGTGCTACAGGACCACTTGTAATTGGATTTATAGCCGGTGCAAATGTGTTAGCCGCAGGTCCCTTCTCTGGAGGCTCAATGAACCCAGCATGTGCTTTCGGCTCTGCCGCCATTGGTGGCAGTTTCAGGAACCAAGCAGTGTATTGGGTTGGTCCCTTGCTTGGTGCTGCCGTCGCTGGCCTTCTCTATGACAATGTAGTGTTCCCAGTAACCGCAACAACTGGAGTTTCTGATGGACTTACTGTGTGATTAAGTTCTTGTAATTTGTAAATATATAATGTTTTTATCATTATTGTGTGTGTTTAGAAGTGTCATACCAACTTCAATTCCTCATCCTATTAATCAAACTTGTTTATTATTATTAATTATTGATTTTGGAATGATCTCAACTTAATGTAAATACTATACTAAGTTCTTGATGCACGATTTTACACAGCAATCATATCTGTTCTTTTGTTCTCGTGATGAATGTAAAAGATTTACTGATGTGACATTACATAATTTATGGAAGAGAAACAGTAATGTTGTACTCAACCACAAAATGTTGTTCCGTTGAAATACTCCAGAGGCTCTTAGCAATAGCAAAACCAGAAGCAAAGCGAAAGAGACGAGTGCCTCCAACGATAGGCATTTCTCGAACGGTGTCCATAACAGGGTTCCGACCAAGCATGCTAAGAGTGCTGCCTTTGTATTCCCCTTCTTCGGAGAAAGCAAAGTTGATGAGCATAACCATTCCACGGTCGTGTATGGAAGCCAAACCGAACATCCCTTGAGCTCTTCCAACTTGCTTTGAACTCAGCTCTGGACCTTCGGTTAGTACATTGTCCATCATGAACGTGGTTCCGAGACTGTTGGGGGTGTTTGAAGGGTCAATGATTTGGACCACGGTGCGGTTCTCTCCTTCGAGGATGTCGTGGTAGTAGAAGTGCAGTGTCGTGAGTTTTTTCTCTGTTGGTTGGGAGGGTAACATTATGTGAGGTTGTTGTGATGATGATGAGAAGAGTGGTGCATGGATGAGACAGAAGAAGAGGAACAAGAATCTAAGAGTATGAGAATGAGACATTATTGGGTAGCTATTGCTAAATTTTGAAGTGAAGTAGTGATGATGAGCTTTTACACCATTTTTAATGTAAGGTTGGATTTGGGAAATGGATTATTTTGAATAAAATAATAGGAGCACGCTCTTCACGAGTTGGGAAATGGATTATTTTACACCATTTTTATTGACTTGTTTGTATTCCAACTAATAATTGTTATTGGCTGATACGCTATCTAACATGATTGAAACCATAATTGAAATTTAAACACTTATTATATATTAAATTATTTAATATATTTTAGTTGTTATTTTAATATAAATAATATTACGAACTATTTTTATATGAGTATTATTTTAACCATCTGATTTTGTATTTTAACTAGACTTCTCCATTTTACATTCTATATTGAAAATATTTTACTGAAACTAAGAGAGAATTAAGAAAAGCTAACTCCAAATTACATACTAATGTTCAAGTTAGTCTCTGTTGTTGCATAACTTATCACAAATTATTTGAACAATGTTGTTCATTTTTGTTTTCAAAGATGAGACAAGAGAAACAAAGCTTTAAGGGGCGCACAACACAAGCCACAACATAAAAGCCTTAATGAAACAAATTGCTAATAACTCTGAATACATTTACAGAATAACTTAAAATCTTCCTCCCCTTTGATTATTTCTCATTGGAGTGCATTGAGGGAAAAACTTTCCTCGGTTCACATATCTTACATTCTGACACGTGGCAACCGTGTCGCCATTGCCACCATCTTCTGCTTCTAATATCACATCCTCAAGGTAGATTTCTCTGCATGGCACTGTTCTGCTGCAATCAAATTTTATAGCCACTTCTGAAGCACTTGTTCCTCTGATGTTTTGGTAAAGCACATTGCTTAGTTGAACTCCTGACTTCTGCTCATGGCATGGCTTTTCTTGATCACAGTAGTTTTGATCTATGATTATGGGATTTGTCACATTTTGCATCACTATGTTCAAAAACTTTATGTTCCTTGCATAACCAGAACCTCCCTGCATTTGTTCAACATACAATGTATAAGCAATAGAGTAGGTTAGGAATTGGTTAACTGTATAAACTCCTCATAAAAAATGTTTGTGTCATGGAATCATTTTTCTTTTTTCGAGAAGAAGACACATAAATAATTATATTTTTATAATTTAATTTGATGCAATATCAGTATAAAATAATTTTATGCATATATTTAATTACGTAATACCATAGCAACAAAATTACTACTTTTTATATTAAGTACGTGAATAATTATTAAAAAAAACAAATATGATTAGACGTGTAAAACTTTTTACACTATTAATACATCAAAATTAAACACATATCTTTAATACGTCCCATCATGCATGTAAGAGTTTTTTTTTGTTTGTGTGAATTTTTCATAATTTTTTTAATACCCTTTTCAGTCCCTAACCATTTACTCGATGGACTTCCCACACCCTAAAAAATCTAAAAACCCAAATCGATCCCTATTTACTTTGATATATGTACGTTCCATCCCTTGTCTATTTTGAGTAAATGCCCTTTCTGATCTCTAACCAGGGACTGGAACGTACATATATATATTAAAGTAGATAGGGACCGATTTAGGTTTTTAGATTTTTTAGGGAGTGGAAAGTCCATCGAACAAATAATTAGGAACCATAAAGGACATTTACTCTTTTTTTAAAAAAAAATAAACGGATAAAAATATGCGTGAATGACGATTATATCTCTAATAGTTTATATATAATAATTGATTGCTCAATTAAAATATTTTACAAAAAATTGTGTTGACTTATTACATCTTATTTATTATTAAACGATCTAATAATAAAATGAATTATTATAAATTGACAAATATTTCTCAACAAATGTAGTCAAGAAGACTAGGACCAACTAAATGTAGATTTATCAACCTTGGGTGCACTTTTTCCTTTCTTCAATGTTCCAATTCATGTTATATCATTGGTCAACTTCCCCCATGTTTGTCTTATCTAATTTGCGCCTAAAAATTTGGCAACTTTAGTAAAAAATTCAACCATTTTATATCTTAAGAGACCATTATTGAACTTAGGCAAATCCAGAAATTTTAATAAATCAATGTGGATAAGTTGAACCACCACTCTTAACAATTAGTCCATGTTCTTTCAACTGTTTCATGTGTTGTAGAGTGCCTAATTTAACTTTCCAAAAGGTTTCAAAATCTAAAGACCAAACTCTTTACCTGCCATGTCTTGATTCTAACTCCATTACTTGTTCCTGTTAAGGTGGCTCTGTTCACAACCACATTGGACACTACAGCTTCAGAGTTATCAGCTCCTAAGCTTCCAATGCTGCAAAAACATTGATTGCTTAAACTTATATAAATTACAAAAATAATGAAATAATAAAAAATATAAGTAGAATTTAATTATATTTGTAATATGGTATATCCATTATCATAGTCATAAAACCTGATTCCATGTCCTGGTCCACATGTGATATCTGTAGCTCTAACATTTTGAGATCCACTTACTATTGAAATACAATCATCACCTTCAAAAAAAAAAAAAGAGAAAAAAAAATTAGAAATTATTTATAAATCCCATTATTAATTTGACTTTTTATATCTTCAACAAAATTTATTTGGAGCAACATTATTTTTTGTACAACTAAATGTAAATTTTGTGCAACAGCTTCTGCAGAGAACAATTATCATAAGAATCTCATTAACAAAACTAAATAAATTTACAAACCATTGTTTTTTATGGCTTGATTAAATTTTGTTTATATATGTTGTACCTGTTCCAATGTCACTGTCGCTTATAACAATGTTTTGTGTTTCAGCAACATGAATTCCATCAGTGTTGGGACTATATCCTGGTGCTCTAACAAGAACATTGGAAACTATAACATTGAAGCAACTCTCAAATGCCACATGCATTTGTTGTGCATCTTTCAATCTCACATTTGCCACTCTCAAATTCTTGCATTGGTAAAATGTCACAGCCTATAATATAATAAATTCAAATTTCCCATTAATATTAAACTAAAAATTCAGCACCTAAGTTCCTATAGGTAAAGTTATGTAACTTACAGTTGGTGCATCTTTGCATGGCTGCCAATAAATTAAAAAACATTAAGGTCAGTATTCAAATTTACAGTTAAAAATAATGAAAATTGGAAGAGAAAAAAATTAAGTTGGAATTTATACAAGGTTATCATTAGTTTTGCATGAATTCTGCCACCATTTTTTGCCATTGCCATTGAAAGTGCCACCACCATCAACTCTGAAGTTGTTGACACTATCAAACACAATCCAATGTTTTCTATCATCTTCATATGCTGACATCTCTGGCCATGCCTTAATTGTTCCATATATCTAAGTAAAAGGAAAAAAAAGATAAGAATTTCAGTTACTTGAATTAACAAAATTCTAAGTAATAATAACAGCATTAATTGTATGAATATGAATATGTATGAAAATATCTCACCATGAATGCAGTGTTGGGTCTGCATGGACCTGAAAATCTTATTGGCTTAAGAGTGTAGGTCCTTCTTTCAGGCACCACAAGGGTGACCCCACTAGAACATGCTTCATTCCAAGCCTTTTCAAATGCCTACAAGTAAAAAAATCAAAAAATAAAAAATAAAAAATAAATAAAAAAATTAAATGTTACGAATTCTGTCGAATACTTTTATGTTCTTAAAACATATTTAATATGTACCCGACTGTCGTCACTTCCATCAGCTCTGGCTCCAAAGTCATTAACACTAATTGTTCCACTTGACCTTGAAAAATGAAGGTTTTTAGCTCTATTAGCTCTCATCATTAGGCCAAAGTGTTCATGTTTTCTCTTGATAAATCTCCCATCATGATGAACAATGTATGGTTCAACATTTGTGTGATGAAATGGTTCCTCTATATAATAGCTAAAACATAAGCCTAATGAAGCAAGGGTAATGTAAAGTGAGATAAATAGCCTTAGTAATAAAGACATTTTTAATTTTGCTTCTTCACTTTATATGAAAGAACATAAAATAAAGTGAAGAAGGAGATAATTTACAAAGTTATTATGATAGAGAGATTTATTGGGAGGTGATGACAAATGAGGAGGTAGTGCTTTTGGTATTTATAGAAACATTAGAGATATGATTTTTCATTGGAGTGGATTGTGAGTTAGGAAAAATTGCATTATTTAGAGAATGTTATTTCAATAAGTCTGATCTATTGAGGTATGGAGAGGGTTGATAATAGAAACTTAGACGAAATCCATTTAGTGGGATGGTAGGTATATCTTTGTTGTTGTTTTTTTTTTTTTTTTTTCTAATAGTTATTTATTGTTCTAAATCAAAGTGATGAAGAAAATACCAAATTTAAAGTATTAGGTTAGTTATTTTCTGGTACCTTACCTCATAAAAAATAATCAATCATGTGTTACAACTTAAAACCAATAAAAGCATTGCTTATTTAGGTACCACAGCATTAATTAATATTCTGTCTAGTTGAAATCAAATTTGAAGAGAAAAAAGAAAATTGTAATCACTAGTCAATAATCATTTGCAACAAAATTTCCCATGATGCATAATATAATTAGGTCAGCACTCAGCACATGCAGACATTCACTTCTTCAACGTTGATTTCCTCAATTTTGAAAATTGTGTATGAAATTGGTAGTTAGTTGTCCACTCAGAATAGGTTGAAAACTACTTTCCCTTAGAAATAACGAACAACCACCTCCTAATCCGTTTTTTTCTAAGGGATTTGACTTCTTATAAATAGAATAATTCCCTCTCTTTTTGTCACTTTTTTCCTTTAATTGATTTGTATGATTAAAATAATTAATCGTCTTCGTCTAAATTCACAAAGCCTAACTAGTTAATCAAAGTCATATGAATTGAATTAGCATAGTAGTATCCTTAATTAATCTTATTAGATATTCACTAAAATTAATCATTAATATAAAATATTTATTAAGATACAAAATATATTTTATTTTATCTTTTTATTTTCTATTGCATCTCTCAATCCGAAGAGACTAAAGACTAATTTGTCTCTGATCGGAACTTTATTTAAAGGTTTGTTGTTAGCCAATGAATTCCTACATGTACAAGGCAGAATTCAAACTTCTAATATTTACTTGAATGAACTAATAAACTAATCACTAAACTAATCCAACTTAATTAAATACAAAATATATTTTACACATAAATTAAACTACACATACAACATTTTGATATTTAATTTGCATGTGCTGAAAGGGTGAAAAAGAAAGCAAGAAGTTATAAACAAGTGTGACCGCAAAACTTGCCGTGATATACTACGAATATATATGGGTATGGGCCTTTATTGGTTGCTTCCAAATCAGTTGTGAGTTACATGAAATTATTACCTAATGACTTATTGGCAAAAATTAAGGTTCAGCAGTAAAATTTAATATTCCAGTAAAAGACCTTTACATAGACATTTAATAATATATTATCACATTAATAAAAGTATAAAAATGTTATATATTAATATATATTTTATATTTTAATATATATTATATATAAATGACTGATTTAGTAATTAATTTTTTATATATATGTAATATAATTGATAAAAAATAACTAATTTTTAGTTAACTACTTAAAAAATATTTAAACGTATAACTTTGATTGGATAATGTAAAGTAAAATTTTTTATATTATCAATGCATTAAAATTAATTTCTAAACAATATTACATATAATATTTTTTTATTTTTTATTATATTTTTACAAGAGATTAATAATATTTAATATTTAATTTATATAAATTAAAAAAAGTGTGTACTTTTATAAATAAAAATTATTATTATGTATCATATCATTCAATTTTAAAGAAAATGAATGTAATTTATCTTTAATTTATAAGCCCTTCGTTCACTGCAAAATAAAGCACCATTCTCCTTTTTCTTTTACTTCCTTTTCTTTTTGGGTTATTACTTATTATTAGACGTAATTAACGACCCTGAGAGGATGACATAAATAGTTAGTGAATTGCGTAATAATTAGTTGACAAGTATTTGTTATGTTTATACACCTGCCCTTTATATTAGTTCACAAGTTAGGTTGGTTTGGTTCCAAATTTGGTAAATAAGCAATCCAATTCAAAGTGAGGTTTACCCATAAGACTTAAGAGCACCCTGTAGCTCAATAAATTAATGGGGTTGTTTTATATATAATTGTAAGTGAACTAGGAAAACATGCAAACAGGTAGTGGTTAAGTTTTATAGGGAAATAAATAAATAATGTCTAAACTATATATTCATGCTTATGAGAGGAAATGTAATTCGTTAGTGCCTTAGTGGGGTTATATGGATATATATGTAGACTGCACAATTTGTTAGCGGATAAACCAAATAATGAAGAACAATCGGTGGTTCGGATAATTGATTTGGACAACTCAAAATATACAATATAAATTGTATTTTAGACCCTTTTTATTCTTTATTTCTAACAAATACAATTGATTGTTCTGGGATCTCTTGTAATATAAAAGGAAAATTATCATTTCTAACGTGACAATATATTATTGACTCATATTTAATCTATAAAATAACCATAATTTAACTTTTTTTTTTTAACTAGAATTAAAATCTCAACCAAAATACGTTTTATTAATAACTATCATATGTTATATTATGATAATTTTATTTTCTTTTGTAATTTGTAAAAAATTTAACTCAAATTATTAATTTAAATTTGTAACTATTTTAACTCTAATTCTAAAAGATTAATCTATACTTATGAGTTAAATATGAGTCAATAATATGCTGCCACATGGAAACTGCATTGTAATCCTTATCAATAGTGATAATCATTTTCAAGGGTATTGTTCGTTACCAATCTAACAAATAGAGCACAAAATATTTTTTTATTTTTTTATGGTGAAATTTAAATTTTATAAGATAAAATGTTATTATAATACCACACCCACGTTTTTTTAATAACCTTTTAAGTTGTTCCTCGAAAAATTTTAGATTAGATATTTTAATTTTTAATAATTTTTTTTAAATATTCTCAAAAATTATTTTTGTTGAATAAATTAGATTTTTTATCATTTTAAAGGGAATTA
Source organism: Arachis ipaensis (assembly GCF_059453495.1). Classification (NCBI taxonomy): domain Eukaryota; kingdom Viridiplantae; phylum Streptophyta; class Magnoliopsida; order Fabales; family Fabaceae; genus Arachis; species Arachis ipaensis. The sequence continues at coordinate 12,688,286 of NC_142438.1, forward strand.
AATTATTTTATAGTAATAATTTTTAAGCTTTAATTTTTTATAATAAAATTTATTAAAAATTTATTTGTTCTATATATATTAAAATTTAATTAAAAATAATAAAAAACTAATTTCTTAGGTGAAATTAATTATCTGAAGATCAAAATATTTTATCTAAAATTTTTTAAAAATTAACTTCAGTGTTAGTTTATTTTTCTCTTGCAAAGGTACATCTAATAATTAGTGAATATAGTAATCTAAGAATATATCCAATACTTGATTTTAATTTTATTTTATTTTAAGTCTTATAAAGTGTTATATAAATATTTGTGGACCATATATCATAAAAATTAATTTGATATTCAATATGAAATTTGTTACTCTAATATATACTTGGCCTCATTTAAATTAATAACATTATAATGTTCATTTAATGAGTTTAATGAATATATAAGTGACTATATTATATTGGTCAAAATGATATAATATCTCCTTACTCATACCAGTATCATTTCAAATATTATATTAAGATAGAAATTCATGTGTAATTGATTTCATGTGAAGTTAATAGTTGAGAATCGTTAAATAATTTGATAAATTTAACTAAATTATCATCTAAGTTGTTAATTTCATATAAAATTAATTACACCTAAATTTTTATTTTAATTATATCAAATACAAATTTTAATTTTAAATCACTTAAGCTTTGGCAAAAGTAAAAAATGATACCAAAAAAATATCTCATTAGAATTGCTCTAAGTATTGATAAGGGTAATATTAGGGAGACAAAAAAAAGACAGCAAGAATTTGTCTTATTTAACATTCATTAATTGTTTTGACAATTAATAAATGCTAAATAAAGTAAGTTCTGCCTGTTTTTTTGGCTAATTTTCTCTAGGCCAGTAAAAAAAATTAATGCCAAATTGGATTCTCGAAATTCAAATCAAGTATCAATTAAATTCCTAACTTTTATAAATGATCAATTACGTCCTTTAATTGAAAAAACGTGAGTCTTTATTGTTTTTAGGCCAATTCTATGATGTCTATCACTTGTGCCTAAATTTTGTCTAACTTTTTTTTGTAATAAGTTTTGAATTTTTAAAAATTATGTATTTTTATATCTTTTAAATTAAATATTAATTTTTTAACTCTTTTTAGTAAATAGACACCATATTTTAGATACCCTAGCATTTATCTTATTTTTAAATAAACTTCCGTCTTATCAGTGCTAACTTGTACTGTTAAGTACTAGTTTGATAATATAAAAACGACGTCATTCAACGAGAACCCGGCCCACCTTAGCGGAGACCCGGAGTTTTCATCTTCCCTTTCTTTTTTTTCATCAACATTTCATTCCAAGAAATCGTTGCCACCGAAGACTCCTTCACCGCATGTTACAAGATGCCAACACCGAGCCTCACGCTTCGTGCCCTTGACCATCCCTAAAGTCATGGTTGCTGTCACATAGGTATTGCCACGCAAGGCCATCGCTGTGCCTCCCCCGATTTAAAGAACTAGGATATCGTCTTTGTCGATGAACTCTAATCCGCTTTGAAAGTCTCTTTAGCCTCTTGTTCGATCGCACATTGTGTCTTTCTCCCTTATGATGCCTCTGCTCTGATACTATCGTGACCTCGTTTCTCTCCTCTGAGGGCGATTTTCTGTCTGAGTTTATGTCACGATAACTACTTCAAAGAGAGAGAGAGATGTGATAATGATAATGTGGGAGTGAGTATGAGGTAGTAAAGTGAGATGATTAGTAGGCGTGAGGGTGGAGAATGGATAGATGATGATGGGTCAATGGTATGGAGGGGACAAGGATAAGTTGAATGAGGTAGCGAAAATGGAAGAAGGCACCGTGGGGTTGATAATGGAGACACAAACAAGATGATGATGGTGGTGGTGGTGAGAGTGAGTGAGTGAGGATAAGGTGGTGTTGATAATGGAGATAAACAATAATAAGTAGTGATAATGATTCTAGTAACGGCAATTCACTCGGAGATGAACGAAAACTTATGTTTTTGAACCACTTAAATAAAAATGTCAAAAATATTTTTATTTTAAGATATTTTTTAAAAATTAAAAATTAACATATATAATTAATTAAAGTATTAAATTATATTATTTTTATTAAAATTAAATAAATAAATCAATTTAGTCAAAAAATTAATAAATTATATTTTGAATCAGTATAGATTAATATTTTTTTATAAAATATTTTTATTATAAAAAATAACTAAAATACTCCTATTATATATATATCTTACAAATTTTAAATTCTAACTTAACGATGACAGAGAAAAAAAAGAGTTAGAATTTAATTAGGATTCTCAAAATGAATATATATAATAAAAGTATTTTAGTTATTTTTTATAATAAGGTTATTGTAGTCATTTTTTATAAAAAATAATATTAATTTAAAACGATTCAAAATTTGATTCACTATTTTTTGGTTAAGTTAATTTTTCTGGCCAAATTTTGACAAAAATAACACGATTTAATCGTTTATATGTGTTAAATTTTAATTATTAAAAAATATCTTAAAAAAAGACGTTTTAGACATCTTTATCGGAGTGACTCTCTTTTTAATTTTTTAGAATATAATTGGTCATTTATGAAAATTAAAAAGTTAATTAATACACAATTTAAATTTTGAGACTAAATTAAATATTTACTTGCCAATAAAATATGGTGACCAAAAGCATAACAAATTAAAAAGAAAAACAAAATACATATTAAAATACACTAAAAATAATCGTTAAAATCAGTTATGACTAGTATAGAATATATATTAAAATATAAAATATATATATTAATACATAAATACATAAAGATTGATTTGTTGGCACATATAATATTTTAAAAAGAAATCAAAATAAAATTAGCAATGGCAGTTGAATAATCTTTCAATAACAATATTAAAAAATAATAGTTAAATTTAATTACAAAAATTACTTAGACATATAATCATATCACCCAACAATAGTTGGTTACTATCCATAATAATAAGCTGGTGCACATTATTGTGGTGATACTTCTTCTTCATCATCATCACAAGTATCTCCAGGCTGATAAAGAAAAGAGTGGATTATTATTCCAACACAGAAACAAAAACTTTTCGTCTCTAATAATCTTATAGCCACGTGCAAAATTCTGCAATTCAGTTAACCCTCTTAACATCCCCTCCAAGCTAATAGCTTCACCGCAAAACCCAGCAAGTTCAAGCCTTGAGATCCATGCCTTAAGCGACTCATACCTTTCTTTTCTCTCAGCTCCCTCACACGCAATTATATTCTTTATTTGCTCTCCCAACATCGCTCTCTCAACCAAGATCTTCTTCACTGACGGCGCCGTTACCAAGCAATCAAACAACGCAGCGTAGAAATACAAGGCTTTGTCAACCCGATCCGTTAAGGATTGTCCGTTGACGTTTGATTCTTGTTCCATGATGACCATGACTTTGGGCTGGAGCTTCCAGAGGCCGTGCAGAAAACACTCCATCTTAGGCACTGGGCTTTGAGTTAAACGATGATGAGTTGCTAGTGCCAATGCCGAATTAGGACTTTGATTAATTATGACATTGTGATTGTTATTATTATAACTGTCTTTGGCAATCACATCTGCAAAATTTTGTTGATGGAAGAATTGGTTGGATACTACAGCTGGAACAGGTGGATCATCCGTGCTTAAAAGGCGGTGCAATTGAAGAACAATACTGATCGCAACGGGCTCTCCGTTAAGTATAGGCAAATCATCTAGGTTTAAATTTTCTAAAGTACTCACCTGTATATATGTTGCAAAATTATCAGTATTAACTAAAAATATTAAAATTTAGATATCATATAATAGTAATATAATAATCAAGAAAAAGATTAAGGAATCAATATTTTTTTCTATACTAATTAAATTAACTCTTCATAAATTTTTTTTTTTAAAGTATTAACCTTCTGGCTAGCATTTTTTTATATATGTTGAGAATTAAAAATATCATAAAATCACAGGTAATTTTAATATTTTATGACTCATTCAGACTTGTTTATTATTAACTAAAGCATACTCCTTGTCTCTCTATTATTGGACACATGGAGAACTCAATTTTGTAATAAGTTAGCTAAAATTACATTCACCCAATTAAACTTTTAGATATTTAATTGAAAATCTTTTTTACATTATAAATTAAATTTTAGGGATATTCAATTAAAATCAACCCAACCCAATTATATTAGTTATGTATGCGACAGTCAGATCAAATCCGATTAAATTTGACTCTAATTGGTTTCGAATATTTTTAGGATTGCAAAATCTGAACCAATTCAATTACTCCATTAGGCTTATATTAATTTTAAAAAATATATATATATAATAATATATATACAAAGTGATTTCTCTTTATCTCGAATTATGATATTTATTTAAATATAATTTCGATGATGTATTATTTTTTATTTTTATTTTTTACACTTATGCATTACTTTTATAATTTTTTATTTTTTCTTATATTATTTTAATTTTTTTTATTTTATTTTCAATCAAATATCCGATTATCTGAACCAATCCCACCTGTATTTAATCGGTTTGAATTGGTTCGAATCTACTAACAAAAAATCTCAAATTTAAACTAATCCAAACCAATTAAAATTTAATTTGTTCGATTTTCATTCTTCTACAAACTCGAATAACACCACTAATAAATTTTGATTAAATTTTTTTAAATTATAAAATATAATTAAAATTAAATAAAATTACAAATCAAAATTAGATAAAATATTGTTAAATAATCCTACTTTTAATAGATCTATGCATATTATAGGCCTAGGTAAACAGTGATTAAAATTATTGAAGTGTATGTATATAAAAATATTTTGTGTAATAAAATTAATTATTAAATTTATTATTATATATTTGTGTATAAATATATATAAAATTTAATTTATTTTTAAGATGTATTTTATACTTTAATATATATTTTATATATTTGGCTAAATTAATAGCTGGATTTTGTTTTATACATTTGACATAATACTCACAATGTCATTGAATTCGAATTGGATAAACTTGTCGGCCTCCAATGTCAACCGCAACTTGATTTGGGCTAACACCTCCTGATTTGTATGCACACAAGTGATCTTCAAATATGGTCGTTGTTGTGGTCTAGTTGATGATGAAGAAGAAGAACTACAACGCTCTTTCAAACTCTGCATAAAGAGGACCCATTGGGTAGCATCATGGGGTGCACTAAGATCAAGTATATGAATACCTTGAAGCCCTGTCATGGCTTCAATAATGGCCTGATTTGTAACCGCATAAGATACCCTTTGGAATGGATAGAGTTCAAAGAATAAACCCTTAACAAAAGAGTCTTCAAAAGTTGAGAGTGGTTTTGATAGAATGTGATGGGCACCATGGAGGTATGATCTATTCACAAGTTGGCAGGTAAGTGCCTCACTGAAATAAGTTGCTAGCCTTTGAAATGGATCACCTTCTGAGGAAGCAAGGTGAGAAATTTTTGCTAATCCTGAATCTGCATCTGAGATGTTGCCACATTCAATGTATTTAGCACAATTGCGCACAAGAGTGTAGAGGAGCATGCCCCTTGGCTCGCTACTTATCCCTTTGAACCAGGGATATCCATGTGCTGAACCTAACAATGCAATAATCATATCAAATACATTTATGCATGTATGCCACATATAGGGGTGGGCCTAAACTCGTCGGGTTGACCTGCGTAACTGTCAAAAAAGGTGGGTTGGACTGAAAGATTAGGATCGCCAAAAAGTAAAAATCCGTCTAACCTACACCGCTTAAATTGCGGATTTTAGCGGGCTTTGGCGAGGCGGAACGGACTTTTCTGCTGGGCTTAGTTTTTTTTGGCAATGGGATATTTTTTTACAATTTTTTTTTGCCAAAACTCAACTTCTTCCAACCTAACTTACAAGAGTATGAAGATGAAAATTAATTGTTTTGGATTATGTTTATGTTGTTTTGGAGACAATATTTATAATTATATTTTGGATTATGTTTATTTTGCTTTAGAAAAAATATTTATAATTATGTTTTAGATGAAAATTTGGTTTATAATTATGTTTATTAGATATTTATAATTACAAAGACTTTAATGTTTGTGAACTTATATATATTATTTAGTAGTTAATAATAGAAAAAAAATTTTGACGGGCTTAGCCCGCCAGCCCGCAATTAGGCAGGGCGGGATGGAATTCTAGGACCGTCTCACTAGGCGGGGCAAGGCGGGCTTCTGACAGAGCGAGTTTTCCCGCTTGCCACCCAGCACCCCTAACCATGTATTATTAGACCAGTAATAATATATAACCAGTAAATATTATTTTTTTTGTCAGTATTTTATTTAGCTATAATTTACTCTTATATATATACAAATTATATATATATAAAATATATAATTTATACTAATATTTATTAGAATTTGTATACATAAATTAATATAGTTTATATACACATTTTTTAAAATTTATACACATAAATTAATAAATTATTAAAATTATTTTATATATGTAATGATCAATGATAAAAAATGCTAAAATTGCTAACACCCAAAAATTTGACTCTTTTAAGTCACAGTTTGAAATAATAATTATATATTAAAAAGCTCGGACTATAAGTACTTTTAAGTCACCGTTTTTATTAAACGTGACATAAAAATGTGATCTAAAAATAACTATATTGAAAAAATATCATCCTTCAAAATCATTACTTTTAATATCTATTATCACGCTATTTTTGGAAAATTTTGTGACAAAAAACTATTTTATAAAGTCACAGTTAAAAAGCATGGTTAAGATCAGTTACGATTACGATTTTTAAATTTGACATAAAAAACCGTGGCTTAAAAAAATATTGTAGTGATTCATTTTTTAAGATGCAAAATTATATCTCTTATTTGATTTTTTTTTTTTTTTGAGTTTGTGTCGATTTTCTGTAAGGTTTTTTATTTGTCTTTTTTTTTTTTGGAGCAACAACAATAAAATTATAACCAATTGTCCAAAAAATATAAGTTAATAAAAAAAGACATAAATAATTATATATCTATTAGCAATAAAATATATTTGTATTTCACCGTATTGACAATTTGACATATTTATATATATGTTATGTGTTCATAAACACTAATAATGAAAATTTAAAATTGTATTTGAATTCTACTTCTAAAAAACAATAAAAAGGGAAAGAAAAACATAAATATATGTTTTCAAAATCAGAATCCAGATGGAACCTAAGAAAATTTATGCAGACTTACTTGAATCCATACTTGATGGGATATCAATGTATCATATAATCATCATGCAAATCTATATATCTAGCACTCAACTTCACTCAAATACAGATTTTTAAATCCTTCAAGGATTGTGGTTTTGGTTTTCATAGGGTGGTTCTGAGAATGTATATATTGTTTTGTTCGATCATCATGCATAGAGTATAACGATGGTTAGCCAAGTTAATTGAATAATCTTAATTATTCTTAGCACAACTAAAGTCAATTATATTAATCCATTCCAATAATATAGTAAACTATACATAAAAAAAATACTAAAAGACTATAAAAATTTATTATTTTTAGTTATTAATTAATTATTAATATTAAAAAATATGAGATAAAATATTTTATTAAATTACTAAATAATGACTAAAAACAATAAATTTTAATACCCTGAGATTTCTCATTATATATAAAGTTATAAACAAACAAACTAATGCCTCGTAAAGCTTGGTACATGTGTATACATATTGATGTGTGATGGGGAATTGTAACTTGTGGCCAAAACAGTTTTTGGAGTCATGTGAAGGGATACCCTCATGTCTCATATGGTACAAGGAGAAGGTAACAAAGATTAAAGATATTATTTGTCGCACTAATTCGCTACTTGGTCTATGGAGGCGGAGAAAGCCAAATGTAATAGAACATATCTATGTTTATTAGATGAAGCTAATAATTAAAAAATTAAAAACTTATTGGCATCATTTGTAACAAAGAATATCCTTGTTGCCCTTGGTTATATAATCAAAAATAAAATATATATTTTGTCTTAAAAATTTATTAAAAATTTAAAAAATATTCGTATATTTTATTTTATTTTAAAAATTTTTATTTGTATCAAATGTATTTTGACCGTTAATTTTTTAAAAAATTTTAAATTAATTTAATAATAATTTTACAAGAACAATTTTTAATACAAGTAAAATAGATATAATTGTTATGCATTATTACTATATTAATCTTAAATTTTTTAAAAATTTGACTCTCAAAAATATATTTGATATAAATATAAAATTTCAGAGATAAAACTAAAGTAAGATAAAATTTAGAAATATTTTAAATTTTTTTAATAAATTTCAGAAACAAAAAAAAATATATATTTTTTTTAAAGTTACAAGTGAGACTCAAATTTGTGATCTCTAAATAAGTATAAAAAGATTATGCCATTTGAGTTATAGTTCGTTGATAATAAAAAAAAATATACTTCACTTGTAATGAATCATAAGCATCATACTTATCTGAGAGATGTAATGGGATTTCCCCCTCGAACTTCGGATGCAACGATATCCTAGTTTGAATAATTATTAATCATGTTAAATCCATAGCTTTTGGTACGTATCACGTAATGTTATTCGGCCAGCACTATTATGCAAAACTTGAGTCTTTTTCATAGGTGGAAAATTCCGTTTGAAATAAGAACATAACGCTAATTTAGTTTGAGAAAGTGGGCTGAATGCCTGAATCATAAGTTCACTCCAAAAAAAAAAAAAAAAAGAAAAGAAAACTAATATGATCCATAATTATGGATGGTCCATAATAAGGTAGTGGGTTGGGCTTCATTTCATGGCTCCACGTATGTGCCCATCTTTTCTCCCCATTATGTTGATGGAAAACTATTTAGTTTTTATTTTAATTAATTCTTGTTCAAGAAAATTTTAAGTAATTAATATTTATTAAATATAAACTATTTTCTAATTTTAATTCAACACTAAAGTTAAATATCTTTTCATATGTTACTTTTACTAATACTTTTTTTTTTTTTTACCAAAGATATGAGACTCGAACCCATAACTTCTTAATTGAGTATAGAGAGATTATGCCATTTGAGTTATTACTCATTGGCTACTTTTACTAATACTTACTTAATTGTTGCTTATCAAATATACTTAATCGACATCCTGAGATTCTGTTCGGTGTATCGGTTACCGGACGGTTCGGGTCAGGATCATGGGTGAAGGAAGGGGCTCGTCTGGTCACAGTCTCCCAGTCCGAGGGCGCGAGGTCCCGAGCACTTCGTATGAAGGGGGATGCCACCTGCAAAAACACTCCGACGCTCTTGTCAGAATACGTGCAGGCAGAATGAAGGTGGTGTAGGGATGTGACGTACCTCGGGGGAAGAGCCAGTCTTCCCCTTATATACACGTCAGTATTGGGCCCCTCTGGAGGGCAGGCCCATACTCCCAAGGACGCTGTCCCATAGCTGCGAGAGAGCCGTACGGGACGCGTGTCCGGGTCGGTTGAGAGGCGTGTAGTCGGGCCAGGTGGAGTTCGGTTCGGGTTGACCCGCGGGAATCCAGGGCCGTAACAGTGCCCCCGACGCGCCAGTGATGGCCGTAAGGCGATCGGTGGTGCGTGATGTCCTTGTTCGTGTGTTGTCGCCGAGTCGGCTGACCGTGGGAGAGGCGCGTTTCTTGTGCGCGTGTCCCTTGGTCTGCTGAGGCGTTCGTTCGCCGCTTCGTTCTTCGTGCTGAGCATTAAATGCTCATAATGGGTTGAAACCCCGTGCGTAAAGACCATTTTGCCCCTATCTCTTTTCGCGCTCCTTGTGGTGGTTTTTAAACAGTTTCTTTCTCTTTTCCTCCTACCCTTGCCATTTTCACTTTCCTCTCTCCCTGATATCCAAAATTTCCTATTCGAGCCCTCTCGTGCCTTCTTTTTCCTCTCAAGTTCCTGCAACCAATTCAGGTAATTTCTGCTTCCTCTTCTCTTGTGTTTATGCTATGTTTTAACGCTGCGTAGTTGTTGTTTGCGATGGTTGCATGCTTGGTTTACTTTAGCCGAATGACCTCCCACTGGTGGGGTAGACGAATTAAGGGAGGGGCACCATTCCTGGGTAGGTTTTAGGTGATTTGCGTGATAGGCGTAGTTTTTAACTGTTCTTGGCCATGATCTGAGTTTGAAAAGGCGTAGTTTCTGGGTTTCTATGGACTCCCGACCTCATAGTCTAACGGAGTGGTACCCCGATGTAGGTATGCCTCGCATCGTTTTCCGGTCTTCTAGAACTGGCGCGGCCTACGACCCGTACGCCTGGGTGACCGACGATATAAGGAGTTCGCCCAACCAAATGGACTTGGAGGAGTTGACCGAGTTCCGGCAAGCCGGCTACTTGTGTGGGGGGACTGACGAGGAGGCCAACTACGAGGCCATTGTCCCTGCCCCCCATGAGCGTATTTATGAGCTCAACTTCCACTCTCCTCGTGTCCCCGATTGGATTTGGTTTTACAAGTTCATGTTCACACAAGTTGGTGTTCGGATACCGTTCTCCGACTTTCAAATGGCGCTGCTGAACCGGATATCCGTCCCCCCTTCTCAGCTTCATCCGAACAGCTGGGCTTCGATCCGCTGCTTCGAAATGGTTTGCGAGCACCTGGAGCTGCCGGTGTCGGTGGACATCTTCCTCTTCTATTTCAACCTTACCAACCCTTCCAAACAGGGGAAGGCGAGGAAATGGTTTCTCTCTTTCCGTTCCGCCCAAGGTAGGAGTATATTTGGCCATTTTGAGGACTCCTATCATGGTTTTAAATATAAGTACTTCAAAGTTCGTCCCGTCAAAGGTCGTCATCCCTTTTGGTTGTCGTTAGAGGGGGAGCGTCTTATCCAGACTTATTGGAGTTTTGGTGCGGGGTCGAATCCTTTCATCAAGGTGACGTACAAGAGGTTGTCGGCTGTAGATAAGCAAATAGCTGACGTACTTTTTGCCATTTTTGAAAAGAACCCCGTGAACCCTCATCTTCTTATGGGTGAACGGGAGGCCGCCAGGAGCTATATTCGTGAGTTGTCTTCTTTGTTTGCCTATGTTTCTTTGTTGTTATTTTTCTTTTCCCGATCTAACGACTAATGCGCCTGTTGTTTGTTGCAGTGGAAATGTCTGCCACCGTGACCGGTCTTGAGAATCTGATGAAGACCTTTTTTGAAGCAAGTGACGACGAGAATGCCGAAGAGAAGGATGCCGGTAAGTCGGAGGGTCCTTCAGGGGAGAAGGAGAATCAGGCTGTTCCTTCTCCCCAGGATGCCGACGTGTCGGGGAAACAGGCTGCAGGGGGCCAGGCTTCCCCTACTCGTGAGGAAGGGCCCACTGAAGGGCACGCGTCTCTCACCCCCCAGCCGGATAGTGACGTGGAGCTCATCCATACTCCCAAGAAGCGAAAGATGTCTTCCAGCCCGGAAGGGGCCCTTACCATAATGGAAAGGAACTTTGATGCTACCAAATTTATTGACTCACAGTTGATACCCGGGACAGAGGAGCATTTTCACGAGACCGAACTGTCCGGGCAGGCGAGGTGGATGTATCGCACCTTGCTTCGTGGGGCCGTGATAGCTCGGAAGGCTGAATTCGAGTTATCGGGGATGGAGGCGCTCCGGAGGAAGCTTGAGTCCTCTGTTAAGGCGAACAATGACTTCAAGGCTCAAGTTGAACTCCTCCAAGGTCAGCTGTCCGAGATGGGGGGAAAGCTTAGCGCTGCTGAGGAGAAATCGTCGTTTGTTGCGGAGAGGTTGAAGGCGTCCGATGAGACCGTGGCCCGGCTTCTTGAGCGTGAGATGACCTTGGAGGGTCAGCTGAATGCCGCTCAGGGTCGGGTTGTCGCCTTGGAAAAAGAGCGGGAGCAGGCCGTCTCGGAGGCGAAAACCGCTAAAGCTGAAGCCGCTGAGCTTAAGAAGAAGCTTAAGGTGACCAAGGAGTAAGGGAAGAACGCCATCTCGATGACCGAAGATGCCCTGAAGGCTCAGCTAAAGATCGCAGCTCCTGATTTCGACACGTCGTCAATTGGCGTTTTCAAGACTATCCAGGACGGAAAGATTGTTGACATGTCGAGGAAGTGAGGTCTTGTAACTTAGGATATTTCGTAATGCGTTTGCTGAACAATTTATTGCTCGTTTTTTGTTTTGACTCTTTATAAGTTATACTTATTCAGTCGTTTGGCCGGATTGCCGTTTGCTATATTTGTTGTCGTTGTTTCTTTCGGGGGTGGGCTCGCGCCCGTTTTCCCATTTTATGTTTGTTATGGCTTGGATCGCCGTGGTCGTGTTGTCGTCGTAGTTGGCTTTGACCATAAGGAAGATGGCCCCCGGGGTGATCAGTCCCGGTCTGCCGTTTTAGGGGGCGCTCGTGCGCGGCGCACGTAGGAAAGTAGTGGACAAGCACGAAAATTTTTGACAAGTATGAGTTAGTCGTTAGCTAAACAAATTAATCAATATGGCGAGCATTTGATAAAATAAAAAGACAGATCATCATGCGAACAAGGCGAATATTTAAAATTTGTTTGGGTTCCCGGGTCGGCGAGTCGTCTGGTCATGAGTAGAACCTTCTTAGGCTACCCGTATTCCATGTTCTGGGTATTTCCTTGCCGTCGAGTCTTTCGAGCTTGTAAGCACCTTTGCCGAGTACCTCCCTTACCCTGTAGGGACCTTCCCAATTCACCGCCAGCTTGCCTTCCCCTGGGGTCGGGACGCCGATGTCGTTGCGTCGCAGGACGAGGTCCCTTTCCTCAAAATCTCGTTTGAGGACTTTTGCGTTGTAACGCAGGGCTATCTTTTGTTTCAGCGCCGTTTCTGATAGGTGAGCCATCTCCCTTGTTTCCTCAACCAGGTCCTTTTCGACCGCTTCGCTCATGCCCGCGAGTAGTAGTCGGGGGCTCGGTTCGCCGATTTCGACTGGTATTATCGCATCGACCCCGTATGTTAGGCGAAAGGGAGTTTTTCCCGTAGCGCTTTGCTCAGTTGTCCGGTAAGACCATAGGACGGAGGCGAGTTCGTCAGCCCATGTTCCTTTCTTATTGTCTAAGCGCTTCTTTAGACCAAGAAGGATGACCTTGTTTGCGACTTCTACCTGCCCGTTTGTTTGGGGATGTTCTACCGAGGAGAACTTCTGCTTTATCCCTAGGCCAGAGAGGAACTCCATGAACTTCTTGTCCGTGAACTGGGTCCCGTTGTCTGAGATAACGACCTCCGGGATACCGAAACGGGTTATCACCTGCCTCCACATGAACTTCCGACAGTTGGAGGACGATATCGTAGCCAGCGGTTCAGCCTCCACCCATTTGGTGTAGTAGTCAATGGCGACAATGAGGTATTTGACTTGTCCTGGGCCGACCGGGAAAGGCCCCAGGAGGTCGACTCCCCATTGTGCGAAAGGTCGAGTAGTCGTCAGAGAGTTTAGCTCGGAGGCCGGTGCCTTGTGGAAGTTGGCGTTTTGTTGACACTTTATGCATTTTTTGACAAATTCCTTTGAGTCCTTCATCATTGTCGGCCAGTAGTATCCTGCTCGGATGAGCTTCCTTGCTAGTAGGGGTGTTCAAAACTGATCCAATCCGAACAAAACCGACCAACCGAACCAAAAAAACCGATAATTAAACAAACCGAAAACCAAAAAAACCGAAAAAATAATTTTTTTGCAGTTTTTTTATGGTTCGGTTCGGTTTTCGGTTTTGTTATAAAAAATCCTAACCGAACCGAACCGAACCGGTATTATTAAAAAACCTAATATAAAAGTGGCCTTCCTCCACAATTCCTCCTAATCTAGACGCAGCCACCCCTCACCTACCAGGAACCCTAACTCCTCAAGCTCTCTCTCAGTCTCTAGCGTTGTGTCTCAACGCCGGACCTCCTCTTTCTTCTCCGCCATCGACGTCGCCGGACAGCACCATCACGGTAGTGCAGTCCTCTCCTCTCCCTCTCCCTTCCTCGTAGGCTCGTAGCGTTCCTCTCTGTCCCTCATCCTCGACGGCTCCACACACCACCGCTCCAACAGCCGTCTCCTCCACGAACCAACAGCCGTCGTCGTCCTCAACAAACCGCAGCAACACGCACCAGACGCAGTCGAAGCTGCTGCCGTTCATCGCCCGTCTCTCCGTCGTTGAAGTCGTGTCACTGTCCAGTCTCTTCTTCTCTGTCATTGAAGCAGTGTTGTCCTTCCATCTCAGGTTATTTTTTTTTTGTTCTGATTCTATTTATTTTTTTAATTCTGGTTTAGTCTTCTTATGGATTCAGATTTTATTTTTTTTATTCTGAACTTTTTTATCTGTTTTTATTTAGGGTAATTCTGGTTTAGGGTTGGTTCTGAATTTTTGTTTATTCAATGTTAATGCAGGAGAGGGGAAGGTGAAAGAGGAAGAATTTGTGGAATTAGTGCACCACATGAAAACTGTGGAATTAGTTTGGCTGTATTTATGATTTAGTTTGGTTCTATATCTTGATTCAGTTTGGAATTGGGGCACCATTTTTGCAATTTTTTGGAATTAGTTTGGTTGTGTATCTTGATTTTCTTGATTCAGTTCAGGTTGATTATTGTTCTATTTGTGTTTCTGCTGTTTTTGCAACATTTGTTAATGATTTTAATTCGTTGTGCTTCTGCTAATTTGTTAGAAATTTGAGTCAAATTGATCATTGTGCTACTGCTGTTTTTGCAAAATTGTTAATTATTTTAGTTTGTTGTGTTTCTGCTCATTTGTTAGTGATCTCTGTGTTAGGTTGACTATTGTTATTTGTTAGTGACTGTGAAATGGTATAATGGCTTTTATTTGAATTAGTTAAATAAACCGAACAAACCGATTTTAATTGGTTTGGTTTGGTTCGGATGATCTTGGAAAATAAACCGAACCAAATCGAACCGCAATTTTGATAAACGATCGGATCGGATGACTTTTTCTCAAATAACCGAACCAAACCGCACCGCGAACACCCCTACTTGCTAGGGCTTTACCCCCGATGTGGTGTCCGCAACACCCCTCGTGGACTTCTCTGAGCACGTAGTCCGTCTGGTCGGGGTGCAAACACTTCAATAGGGGCTGGCTGAGTCCCTTTTTGAATAGTTGTCCCTGTATGATTGCGTATCTGGCCGCCTCCCTTCTTAAGGCTTTGGCTGCTTTCTCATCTTCAGGCAACTTGCCGAGTTCCAGGAAGTTGGTGATGGGGTCTAGCCATGAGGGGCTCGACTTCGTCAAGTGGAGGGCGACCGTCGGTTCCTTCACCATGCCTTGGATAAGGGACCGGTTACCCGACCCTGGCTTTGTGCTCGCCAGCTTAGACAGGAGGTCTGCTCGTGTGTTCCTTTCTCTTGGGACGTGTTGGACGATGACCTCCTGGAACTGACTCGTTATTTCTTTAACCTTTTCCAAGTATTTTTGCAGGAGGGGGTCCCGGGCTTGGTAGCTTCCGTTCACCTGCGAGGTGACAACTTGTGAGTCGCTGCATACTTCGACCTTTGTCGCTCCGACTTCCCGAGCTAGTATTAGTCCGCCCAAGAGAGCTTCATATTCTGCTTGGTTATTCGACACTGGAAACTCGAACTTAGTCAATTGCTCATAGATGACCCCTGCGGGGCTTTCTAAGATGACCCTGCTCCCCCGGACGTTTAGTTGGAGGCCCCGTCAACGTGGAGCCTCCACCGTGTGCCCGTTTCCTCGGGGGGGTCCCCCGTCACCTCTACCAGAAAGTCTGCCATTGCCTGGGCTTTGATTGCATGTCGGGGTTCATATTGTAGGTCGTATTGGGAGAGCTCGATGGCCCAGGTCATCATCCTACCGGCCAAGTCAGGTTTTTGCAGTACTTGGCGAATCGCCTGATCCGTCCTCACGACTATACGATGGCTCTGGAAGTATTGTCTTAACCTTCGGGAAGAGACTAGGAGCGCCAGCGCCAGTTTTTCCAGCTTGCTGTATTTCAATTCTGGTCCTTGGAGGACCCTGCTCACGAAGTAAACGGGTTGTTGGGTCTTCCCTTCTTCTCTGACGAGTACTGTGGCAAGTGCTTCCTCGGTTACTGATAAGTAGAGGTAGAGTGGTTCTCCGGCCTTGGGTTTTTCGAGGACCGGTGGTGCCGCTAAGATCTGCTTGAAGTGGTTGAATGCCTCTTCGCATGCTGGGGTCCATTCGAACGTCATTCCTTTTTTCATTAGATTGAAGAAAGGCAGAGCTCTTGCTGCTGACGCGCCGAGGAATCGGGATAAAGCCGTTGACCTCCCGGCAAGTCGTTGGACGTCTTTGATACAACCCGGGCTCTTCATCTGGAGAACTGCTCGACACTTCTCTGGGTTGGCTTCTACTCCTCTTTGAGTAATCATGAATCCCAGGAACTTTCCGACCTCCATGGCAAACGCGCACTTGAGCGGATTAAGCCTCATGCCGTGTTGCCGTAGGGAGGAAAAAACGCCATCAAGATCGCTCAGGAGGTCGTCGGGTCGTGTGGTCTTTGCGAGTATGTCATCCACGTAGACTTCTACTGTTTTGCCTATAAGTTCACTGAATATCCTATTCATCAGCCTTTGGTACGTGGCCCCAGCGTTTTTCAGACCAAAAGGCATTACCTTGTAACAATAGGTTCCTCCTGGCGTTATGAACGCCGTTTTTTCCTCGTCGGGTCGGTGCATCGGTATCTGATTGTATCCTGAGTAGGCATCCATGAAGCTCAGATACCGGTACCCCGCCGCTGCGTCGACGAGTGCGTCGATGTTAGGTAGGGGGTAGCAATCCTTGGGACACGCCTTGTTCAGGTCAGAGTAGTCCACGCACATTCTCCATCTCCCATTGTGCTTTTTAACCAGGACCACGTTCGACAACCAGGTCGAGTAGTCCAGTTCTCGGATGAATCCTGCTTCTAGGAGGCTGGCCGTCTGCCTGGCTACCTCTTCTGCCCTTTCTTGCGACATTTTTCTCCTCCTCTAGGCCACTGGCTTGGTTCCCGCCTTAACGGCCAGGTGATGCAATATGAGCTGGGGATCTATTCCGGGCATATCGGCAGGCGTCCAGGCAAAGAGGTCGGCATTAGCCCTGATCATTTCCATCAAAGGCTCCTTCATCTCGTGGGGGAGGTTCCTGTTTATGAATGTGAACTTATCGTCTTCCTCACCGACCCTGAACTTTTCCAGGTCTCCTTCTGGCTCTGGTCTGGGTTTGTCGTCTATCCTGGCATCCAGGTCAGCAAGGAAGACCCCAGATGCTTCTTTGGATTTTTTCCTGAGAGAAAGACTAGCGTGGTCGCAAGCGACCGCCGTTTCCAAGTCGCCTTTGATGGATCCTACGGATCCGTCATCGGTGACAAACTTCATCACCAGCAGCTTTGTACTAATGGCTGCCCCCAGGTCATTGATGGTTTTTCTCCCCAGAATGATGTTATAGGCCGTGGAGTCTCGTAATATTACGAAGTCCGCCATGACTGTTCGTCGTTTTTTCCCCTGTCCTACAGAGGTCGGGAGTGAGATGATTCCATCCGGCTTGATGAAGTGGTCCCCCAACCCTACCACACCGTGCTGGTGGGTCGTCAGGTCGGCGTCCCTTAGTCCCAGGGCATCGAAAACGTTTCGAAACATGATGTTCGAGTCTGCCCCCGTATCTACCAGGATTCGTTTGACAAGGCCCGTTCCGACCCTGGCCGTGATGACCATGGGCGGACTTTCCGGTGCCTCGTCAAACCATTGGTCCTCTGGGCCGAAGGAGATGGGTGGGATACCTCGGGAACTTCTAACAGTCGAGGTGGAGACTGCTAGGACTTTGGCGTCTTTTTTCTGTACTGACTTTGACCTTGGGGCGGTATTTCTGGCCGTTACCACGTTTACCACTGTAAGGCCGTGGTCGTCACCCTCTGGTTCCTGCCGTCGCCTTATTGACCGGGATCTGTCTTCGCTATCGTGGTCTCGGTTGCGTCTCCTTGGTTCCCGGATAAGGTGGGAGAAGTCGACAAGTTTTCCGTCCCTGATAGCTTGTTCCAGGGCGTCTTTCAGGTCGAAGCAGTCTTGGGTCTTGTGTCCGTAACCCTTGTGGTACTCGCAGTAGAGGTTCTTGTTTCCTCCCGTCCTGTCCTTCAGAGGTCGGGGCTTTGACAGTATCCCCTTTTCCGCTATCTGTTGGTAAACTTCGGTGATTGGTGCCGTGAGGGGGGTATAATTGGTGAACTTTCCAACTCAGGGGAACGGTTTGGGTGTTTTACTCAGGCCGTCGTCCCTGGCGTGTTCCTTTGGTCTTTCTCTACCTTCATAGTACCGTGCTTGGTTGTAGGCGGGCTGCCGTTTATTGGCAGCCACGACCTGGCTGACTTCTTCGTCATTGATGTACTCTTTGGCCACGCACTGGATCTCTTGCATTGTCCAAACGGGCTTTGTGGTAAGGTGTTTCCTGAAGTCCTCATTCGAGAGCCCGTTCGTCAAGCACAGGCTTGCCACCGAATCCGTTAGACCGTCAATTTCCAAGCACTCGTCATTGAAACGGTCTAGGTATTTCCTGGTCGGCTCTCCGGGTCTCTGTGTCACCCCTAGCAAATTGATTGGGTGTTTGGCTTTGACAATCCTGGTCGTAAATTGAGCCAAAAAGGCGTGGCTGATGTTGGAGAATTGAGTCACCGAGCCCCGCGGGAGGTTGTTGAACCACCGTATCGCTGGGCCCGCTAAGGTGACCGGGAAGGCGCGACATCTGACCTCGTCTCCCACCCCTTCCAGGTTCATCCTGGCCTCAAAGGCCGTCAAGTGTTCCAGGGGATCTTGTGTTCCATCATACTTCATGTCCGTTGGCTTGTCGAAGTGTTTCGGCAGCCGGACCTCGAGTACGGAACGGTGGAAAGGGGTCGCTCCTATTATCACTGGTCCCCGGGTAGTTCTCCCCGGCTCGTCATTCTCCCGACGGGCGTCCTCTTCGCCTCTGTTCGACGCACGCCGTCTCTCGTGTCGGGCGTAAATGACGGGGTCCCGGCTTCTTCTTCTGGCTCGTCCCCGTCCCCCCGTGCCCTCCGACTCGTATTGGGGGCTGGGTGAGCGCCTTGAGCGGCTCCTTGAACGGGAGCGGGTGGGGCTCTGCTCCGGGGTGTGTTGGTCGCGTTCTCTTTCGGCTAGCCGGCGTTCCAAGTCTTGCATCCTATGGCGCAACTCTTGCATTATCCTGGCGTGGTTGTCGCCAGTTCCTCCGAAGGGGCGTCTTTCGTGAGTCTGCATCGTGTCCCTTGGAGGTGACCTCTGCTGTTGTCGAGTTTCTGTCGAAACGGCGCCTCCCCCAAGCACAGGAGGCGCGGCCTCGCTGCCGGTCCCAGTCTGGACTAGTACGAAGTCCATGGACGAGATTCCCCACAGACGGCGCCAATGTTCGGTGTATCGGTTACCGGACGGTTCGGGTCAGGATCATGGGTGAAGGAAGGGGCTCGTCTGGTCACAGTCTCCCAGTCCGAGGGCGCGAGGTCCCGAGCACTTCGTGTGAGGGGGGTGCCACCTGCAAAAACACTCCGACGCTCTTGTCAGAATACGTGTAGTCAGAATGAAGGTGGTGTAGGGATGTGACGTACCTCGGGGGAAGAGCCAGTCTTCCCCTTATATACACGTCAGTATTGGGCCCCTCTGGAGGGCAGGCCCATACTCCCAAAGACGCTGTCCTATAGCTGCGAGAGAACCGTACGGGACGCGTGTCCGGGTCGGGTGGAGCTCGGGTCGGGTTGACCCGCGGGAATCCAGGGCGGTAACAGATTCATTGTCCCACTAAAAACTTCACCCTAAAACAATTGGCTTAATATTCCATCTTTATTAGTCTATTTTGTTTGTCACTCAATTAAAGTAACTGTTGGCTTTTCAAAAAGAAACTCAGAAAGATTGGAATGTAATGTTGGTGTGAAAAGAAATATAGGGATGCTGAAATGATAGTATTTACAGGAATTTTGGGTCCCAACCATAATTGATTGCTACAACGTTGAAGTCATAAAAGTGGAATTGTATTTAGTACTTAGCGTGCCTGAACTCCAACACTGAGACACCAAACTCAGCGTTTGTTTGCTGTCGAGCTCTACCAGAAATATGGATACGGTGTTATGCGTACAACGTTTATTTTATAAAACATAAATTTATAAAAGATATAATTACAT
The DNA here is from genome assembly GCF_059453495.1 of Arachis ipaensis. Lineage (NCBI taxonomy): Eukaryota > Viridiplantae > Streptophyta > Magnoliopsida > Fabales > Fabaceae > Arachis > Arachis ipaensis. The sequence goes on from NC_142438.1 coordinate 12,708,381, forward strand.
ACATTTATACATTAAAAATATGTAATTTGTCTTTTTAAAATAGTAAGATACAAATTTTTAAAAGTGGACATATATTCATAGTAAATTTTTAGATAATTTTTTTAATCAATTTATAAAATTTTTAAATCTACCATTATCTCTACTTTATTCCTTCTCACATTTACACTCTCATCTTTTTCATTTTTTATCTTTTTTAAACTATTTTATCTTTCTGAATTCATGCCTCTACAAAAATTATTGTCGCTCCTTGCCAAAATTATTGTCGTTCCTTTTTCTTTTATGAGTGATTCTAATGCATTAATGTAGATCTTTCACTAAAGAGAATCCTTAAAAAAGAGGGTTAAATTACTTATAATTCATAATTGGACTCCACTTTAAGAATTTAAATACTGAATTTTTAAAAAATTCATACGAGAACCGGACCTCGCTCCAATGTTGGGGGTTCACAAAATTGGATATGGGCCCATCGAACAAAAGAGTTTATAGACACGTACGCATACGCGTGTACGCACGAGCGCGCCTAATAAAGATATAATAAAAAAATTCTTTTATAAAAATATTTATAGATAAAACAATTAAATGTTCAGATTTATTTAAAAAAGTATTTGTGTAAATTTTGAAATTAAAATTTTTTTTATTTATTAAGAAATTTTTTAATTAAAATGTATATTCACTCTCAACATATAATTTAATATAAGGAATATTTTTTTTAGTTAAATCTAATATTTTATTTATTTTAAGTGTAATTTAACTATTTTTATGAATAAAAATTTCTTCAATTAAAAAATATTGAGACCGTCTAAGACTTAGTTTGGTAAAGTTTTTTGAAGAGGTGTTTGTGCTTTTTAAAAGCTTAAACTCCTCATTTTGTGTTTGATAAATTAAAAAGACCATGTGTTTATTCTTGCAGCTTTTAAAAGATTGGGGTACTTTTGAAAGCACCTAAAATAGAGCTTTTTAAAGTTGACTTGTGCTTTTCAAAATTTAAAAGTCTAATATAACCTCATATTTAACTAATTTTCAAATTTAATTATTACATTTATGTCTATTATAATATTTTTAAATTTTAAAAGCTATTTTACCAAACACAATTGATGTTGTTTGTGTTTATTAAAAGCTATTTTTTATTTGATTTACCAAACATAAATATTACAACTTTTAAAAAATTATTTTTTAAAAATTAATTTTTATAAATTACTTTTAAAAAATAAAAATTTTACCAAACTAAGCCTAAAACAACCTGACAAGGTTACTTTGAGAGTTTGAGTACTCTGCCACACTTTTCAGCCATTAGATGTGGTTAAAAAAAAATGAATTTTATGATGTCTTTTATTTTATTGTAGTGTATAAATTGTTTAATTTATTTTTAAAAATTAAAATTAAAATATTTAAAATAAAAATAAAATATTTAAAATTTATTAAATATTATATATTTATTTTTTAATAAATTAGGCACAATATAATACACACCATAATATTTATCTAAAAAAAAAATCTAAGAGTGATATAAAAATAGGGTAACTGATAAGGAGCAGAAAAAATCTTGGAGCTAACTAATATTGTATTTAATATGTAATATAAAAAAATTTAAACTTTTTAAAAATAGAAACAATAAAATTTAATTAAAAAATATTTAAAATTCAAAGTTAACAAAATTTAAGATCTTATTTAACAACTTATTATAATATTAAAAGAAATTAATTATTATAGTGTTAGTTTGTTAATATTTCTCCAAATATAAATTATACGTCAAATAAAACACTATTAATTATTTATGTAAATTTTTTTACATCCAAAAAATGAAATTCATAATATAATATGAAGAAGGAAAATTTGTTTCTTCTTGGCCTACCCATGACAAAAATGTTTCCTATACGCACCATATTTGTTCTTCTATATTCACATTCACATCAACATGCCATAACGTAATTAATAATAACTACGCCTTCTTTTCTTCTTATTATTATAAATTCAAAGAAATCATCATTTCCCAAACACAGCCTTCTTACTTTCCCTCCTTCATCCTTCTTCTCTTCTTCAACAATGGAGTCTAATAATCGTTGGATTCTCAAATATGTATTATTAATGATTATGTGTGTTAAATGTTTAAGCGCTGATGCGACTTTAGAGGACGTGATAAGAAAGAGTTCAAGAGTGCACAGAAACTTCACAGCATTATCAGAATTCAGAACGATAAATAGAAGAGTGTTGCCAGATTGCTCTGCTTCCAGCCCTAATTTGAAGTTGATGGTGAATGTCAGTTCCTCCAATTCAAGTTTGTCGGATGATGAGTTCATCACAGTAACCGTCTCCGGCGTTTCTAGACCCTCCAATGGAGATTGGGTCGCCATGATCTCACCTTCCAATTCTAAGTAAGAATTTATTCTGCATAAATATCTTCCATATTAATCATCCTCAGTTTATTAAAATAAATATAAAAAAGAGAATACAAATCATGTTTTTTATATACAATAATCTATTGGCCAATATATCAATGAGTTACAGCTTAAATGGCATCGTCTTCCCAAACTTTTAGTAAAAAAAAAAAAATCTATTGGCCAATATACTCCAATCCATGACAATTAGTTGATTTGTCAGATTAGAGATTAAAAAAAAGTGAAAGATGTTTTATATTTATAAAAATTATTTTAGTGATCATAAATTTATTTTTTTTAATTAAAAATTTTTTTCTGTTACTTAACACGTGGGTATTTAATTTGTCTAAAAATTAAGAAAGATATTTTTTATTTTTGTATTAAATAGTTAAAAAATTAGATGTTATAAAACACACTTTTATATATATATATATATATATATGAGTTTAATTTTAATATACTGATACTTTAAATGAATTTATACCATAACTTAAATAAATTTATACTTCCTCTTCTATATATCATACTTGTATTTTCTTTTTTATAAAATTAATTACTTTACACTTTATATTGCACTGACTTTGATATTTAATTTATAATAGTAATAATAAACTGATAAAGTGATGTTTGAATTCATTTATAGTGCAACACTTTTTGCTTTGTTTGTTATCATGAATAATGTTTCATTTCTCACTTTTGCATTGAAGTGTTAAATGGTTGTACACGAAATAAAGTGTTAGTTATTACTCTTTTTTGTTTTCCTCTCATGACATATATATGATTGATGGGATCTAAATTAAAGTTAAACTTTACTATTATTGCTCACACACAACTCATGCACTGACATGCATATATTATGTTCATTCGAATAATAATTAACAAGAAGTTGATCATGTTTCATTCATAATTAATATTATATATACGTTATGTATGTGCAGTGTTAACACTTGTCTTCATAGCGAGTTATACTATGTACAAACTGGTGATATTGCCAAACTTCCACTACTTTGCCATTACCCTGTTAAGGTACATACCTTGTTAAATTAATAGTTTCATTTTATTTTATTTTATTTTAATTAATTAATTATGGTCCTGCTTGACTTTTGGTGCAATATGGTTTCCTTTCTTTTCGAGGTTTTTTGAGCGATTTTATTTATGTAATGTCCTGTCCTGTATAATATAAGATATAGTAATAGTAATAATAATAATAATAATAATAATAATAATAATAATAATAAATGGAAGCAACGATGTGGGTTCATATTCTAGAGCATGCCTTATAAATGCCATACCTGTTATTTTCTGTTGGGTATAAGGTGCAAAACTTGCGTTTCTAATTAAGTATATGTATGATTTATTATTATATATATTGTTAGTTTGTCATATGATGAAAATAATAAAGCTTGGTTGTATAGAAATTATCATCAGCATATTAATTAATAGATTAATTGTCTTTAATTAGTCAATGGTTTTATTATAATAATCTTAAGCGGAGAGATTAATTAGTTAAGTTCGTCATCCTTGCTTTGCATGTATTTTTCACCGAAATCAGAACTTAAGATATAATAATAATTTTTTCAATGTATTGCTGGTATGTTATTTTTTAATGAAATTAATTATGACCATGTAATGTTTTTTTCTTATTCTTATTGAAGTAAGGATAATGTTCATTCCGTTAGTCCATTGATTTTTAATAGTATTAAGTATGTGTTGGGTCGGAGAATTTTCATCCAACTCAAAACTTTAAGATGTCAAGTTAATAGATTTCTCATTTTATAAACTTCTCACTCTTTTTTACTTTCTTTAATGTAAGACTAATTTCAACACTCCTTACACTTACGACATTAACAGTATGCTATATTAATAAGTTGGCTACATTAATTTATTAGTAATTTATATATTTTTTTTCTTTCTTTCCTTTCTCTATCTCGGAAGCTTAAGTTTGACTTGTTAACACCAGTGATAATTAAGGCTACAACACTAAAAATGTTCATACTTATACATGCATAAGATAGAGATGGTTTTGAATTTGGCAACGTGCAACCATACATACACCATGTGCATTGTTTTCATGTATGAGAATAAAGTGTGTACATAACTTAGACGCCTTCTTTTTCATTCATATATAAGCTTCTTCTAATTCAATCCACACACGTACATACATCAGCTACCATAATTTTTTGCAGTTGTTCCTTTCTTATCCATCACCATCCATTATCTAATCATGTGTATATTGAGGGAATATTCTTCAACTCATAACATGAAATTGTGTAAGAGTTTTTTTTATGTGAATTTTTTTATAGCTTTTATTTTTTTAATTGATTTTATGCTAATAAAATTCTTTTTTTTGAGGTCAACAAAAATCAAACTCTATAAATTCTTAACTCATATAAATTCTGATATCATATTATGATATAATTTTTTTAAAATCTTAAATTGATAAGAATAGATACATAAGTGATTATATTTTTAACATATATAAAATATTATTAGAATAGAAATTATATTTAAAAATATATAAAATAATATATATAAATATAATTAAATTAATGATTAATTTTAATATACATATAATATTTTTTATTGATATATATGAACTGTATATATTATGTAATTATTATAATATTTTATGAAATGTAATATATGTTATATGGCCAGCATAATTTTTTTTGTCAATATATAACTAACAATATTTAAAAATATTTATTAAAAGTATAATATTGTCTTATTAGATTAAAAGTATTGAGTTACTAACTAAATTAAAAGTACTAGCTAATATAAATTAAAATTATTGACTTTTAAACTTTTTTTATGAATAATGTGTGTGGATTTTATTTAAAATAAATTGATATTTATTTATTTTAATAATGATAAATAGAAAATGAATCGACTTAATATATATTTTACATTTAATACGTCTACATATAATAGAGTTCATATTTTCAAAGTCTCTAGCTATATATATAATAGATCCATGAGCTATTTTGAATTTTTTTTCTTCACAATCTAAAATTGGCTCATTTTCGTTCACACTTTATGAGCCACTACAAAGTACAAAGCCTTGTAAACTAAATCTTAATAAAAAAATAATTTTTAAATGTTTTAATAAATATTAAAAAATACATGTAAGTCTTTTTTACAGGTTATTTATTAGAAGAATAATATATAATTAAAATATATATCATTCTAATAGGAATGAGAGGTATAGGTAAATAAATGTTCTCTTTAAATTCTTGACGTGGGTACGAGCGAGCAGCTGTTTCTTCTTCTTCAACTAAATTAATTACTCCACCGGCATTAACATTTAATAATGTTAAATTAATTAAGAATAATTTCATGGTTTTGCTTGCCCAAATTTTCATTCATTGTGGTGTTTATCAGCAAGGTCCTAAATTATCCTCTTACATTTATACATTGGGGAATATCTAGCTAGCTAGGGAAATTATTAAGGCAAAAAAAAAAAAAAAAATGGATGCCAATGTTTTGATATCTCTTAACTAAGACATTGTCAAAGGGACGTTACGTTCACGCAATGTTTTAATATCTTGTTGAAAGCTCCGACCCAAAATTATAATGGTATATTGAGATGGAATATAATTTTAGATGCTCCTAGCTAGCACAAATAAAAGCCACTACATTGTATATATTATTTAAATGTTAACTATTACGAAACTAAAACTATATTTAAAGTTATAATAAGAATTATTCATTTTAATTATTTATTTGTGCATAATGGGAATGGAAAAAGCATATTCCTCTTCGTGTATATATATATATATATATACTTTGAAGTGTATAATAACTAGGTTCATTCGCATATTGAGAAGGATCTTGGGAACATGTATTATATATAATAATTTTGGGAATTTCTTCTAAATCACCCCACCCCAAAGAAAAGAAAAGGGAATTGCATATATATATATCGATGTATAACACAGTAATCAACATCGTTTTTTTTTTTTTTGAACGAACTAAGTATATGCAATATCAGTACACACAGTGACTAACGAATAAATAATATTAATACTTATTTTATTTTATTTTTTATCAAATAATTTAGAGATTCGGTCCGGCAAAATTCTTAATTATTATCAACCTGACACAGTGACATGCAAATTCTTAATTATTATTCTTAAGGAATAATTCATATTTATCAACTTCATATAGGTTAAGTCCGGCAAAATTATTCTTTGTTATTAACATGTCATATTCTTAAGTAAAATGAAAAGTGGGAGTAAGCATTCAGGTTTTTATTCATCACCTGATATTTTATAATTAAATTAATTTTTTAACAGTTTCAATTAACATAATCATCACGTCATGAAATTAGATAATCAGGTCATAAGTCATAACACTTCTATAAAAAACAATTTAATGTTTTTTAATATAAATTTTATAAATCTAAACTGTTTATTATCTAATACCCTTGTTAGATGTAACGACACTAGTAATGGAATTAGTGATATCTAGAGTGAATTTTATTATAATGTTTTATACATTTAATACGTTACATTTGTTTCCATACTAAAATCTATGTTATCTATTAATGAATAATAATGAATGAATATTATGTGTTTTCCCACTTAAAATTAAGAAATTTATATGATGTTATTATTTTTTATGTAGGCACAAGTTATGTCAAATGATCCAAATTACCTTAATTGCAAGAGCAAAGCATGCAGTGGTTCAATAAAATTCCACGTCATCAACATTAGAACAGACATCGAATTTGTGTTCTTCACTGGTGGATTCTTGACCCCATGCTTTGTTGGAAGGTCAAAACCTTTGACTTTTTCTAATCCTAAGAGGCCTCTCTATGGCCACCTCTCATCCACTGATTCTACTTCAACTTCTGTATGTAACCAAAAACTAGACTTTAATTCATTAATTGATTAATCTTTTGTTCCTTAATTTTACATTAATGATTGGTGTTGCAGATGAGATTAACATGGGTTAGTGGAGATAATCAACCTCAACAAGTTCAATATGCAAATGGGAAATCAGCTACCTCAGTGATCACTACATTTTCACAAGATGATATGTGCTGTGAGTATTACTTAATTATTTATACCTAATCATAATTATATATTATGTATTTGTTCAAATCAACAAACACTGTTTCCATTTGATAGCTTCAGCATTGCTTCCAAGTCCTGCTAAGGATTTTGGATGGCATGACCCTGGATACATCCATTCAGCAGTTATGACAGGACTTAGTCCTTCAACCACCTTCAACTACAGATACGGAAGGTATTAAGAATTTAATTTTGATAGATTCACTTAGCAAAAATAACTAACTAATTTGTGTTGGTCGAGTGGTTAGCTCACTAGTCCGTTTAAGCAGCTGTCAAGATTTTGAATTTCACTTTATATATGCAATAATTTATTGACTAATAACAAACCCTTAAATAGAGTTTCAATTTACGATGGATTAGTCGTAAAACAAAATAATTGAACAAAAATAACTACTTTTTATATTGGCCGTGTAAATATCTAAAACAACAAATGTAATAATTAGACAATTATGTAAAACGTTTTACTCCTTTTAGTGCATTAAAATTAAATCAATATATGTTTATGAACTTAATTCAATAGGTTTAGATTATATATATAGCTTGTGAAACTATTTGTATTGCAATACATTGTGACTATGCTATGATGATGCAGTGATTCTGTTGGTTGGAGTGAACAAATCAAGTTTTTAACTCCACCTGCTGGAGGATCAGATGAACTAAGATTCATTACATATGGTGATATGGGAAAAACTCCTCTTGATGATTCACAAGAACATTACATTCAGGTAATTTTTTTGACAAAACTACTAGCATATACACAGAACAATAATACCAACAACATCATCATTCATTTCATTATCTTGATCTAGTTCATTTTTCATTCATAGCCAGGAGCACTTTCAGTTATTTCAGCTATAGATGAAGAAGTGAAATCTGAGAATGTAGACTCAGTGTTTCACATTGGAGACATAAGCTATGCCACTGGTTTTCTAGCAGAATGGGATTTCTTCCTTAGCCTTATTAATCCAGTAGCTTCCAGAGTTTCTTATATGACAGCAATTGGGAACCATGAGAGGTAGTATTATTGTTATTATTATTATCATTATATCATAATCATTAATGGAATTAAACTAGTGATGTTATCATTAATCACTAGGCTTATGGTCTATAATATACTTTATTATATACTCAGGGATTATGTGAATTCTGGTTCAGTATATATCACTCCTGATTCTGGTGGGGAATGTGGAGTAGCATATGAAACATATTTTCCAATGCCAACTTCAGCAAAGGATAAGCCTTGGTACTCTATTGAACAAGCAAGTGTTCATTTCACTGTTATATCAACTGAGCATGATTGGTCACAAAATTCTGAGCAGGTAAATTCGTAGAAGCTTTTTCATATTACTGACAATCTGACGTGTCAATAACACGTCAGTATATCATTGCCACATCAACATCTCTGATAATAGTATTAACTCTCAAGATATAATTGAGACATATTTAAAACATAAGAGAATAAATTAAAACAAATTAAACGTTAAAGAATATTTTTAAAATTTTTCAAAAACTTCAAGGACAAAAATATACTTTAATCTTTTTCTAATCATGTTCATATCTATGGTTTAATATTATAAGTTTTTTAATACATGTAATTTAACTGCACTATTTTTTGTAGTATGCATGGATGAAAAAGGACATGGCTTCAGTTAATAGACAAAAAACTCCATGGCTAATATTCATGGGGTGAGTTTGGTTTAGTTTAGTTTAAATCATAGGTTTATTCAATTTCACAGTATATATATTCATTGATTATAATATTTTTAAATGTTTACAGACATAGGCCAATGTATACCTCAGATCATTCATCTGCTGACAAGAATTTTGTTGCAGCTGTGGAGCCATTGTTATTAGCCAATAAGGTTAGTAGTTAGTACATCAAGTTTCATAGACTATAGAGACCCTTAAATTTTTTGTTCACTTTATATATTCATTCTTGGATTGAATTGAACCAGGTTGATTTGGTTCTTTTTGGGCATGTGCATAATTATGAGAGAACTTGTTCTGTATATCAAAACCAATGTAAAGCCATGCCCAAAAAGGATTCAAAAGGAGTTGATACATATGATCATAGAAATTACAGTGCTCCTGTGCATGTTGTTGTTGGCAATGCTGGCTTCACCTTAGACCAATTTCCAAGCAGTGTAAGTAATGATATCTTCATCACACTATGAACAACATTCATTAATTCATATATACATGACATATTTTTAATTGTGTATTTATAGGTGGATAACTGGAGTCTGATAAGGATTTCTGAATTTGGTTATTTGAGAGCACATGCTACTAGGAATGATTTGAGCTTAGAGGTTAGAATTTATTACACTGTTAATTTTAACATAGTTAACATCGTATTCTATGTTGTTATTCTATCATTTGCCTTTGGATTAAGTGCGAATTCCACGAATATGGAACTCACTCCCTATCCAAAGACGAATGAGTGTTATGTCGACTCAAAATACGATAATAACTATGTTCAATAAACATTTCTTTATATTTGGATACAATTATGTTGATTGTCATCTACTATATTCTCTGCAGCTTGTGACCGCGGATACGAAAGAAGTTAAGGACAGTTTCCATATTACCAAGTGAAAGCTCACTGAAAAATTCATATATACATAAAATGAAAGGAAAGACTAATATAGGTTGAGAAGTGTAGACACACACACAGAGATAGTATGAGTAGTGAAAATCAAAGAATAGTCTGAGTCAATTGCAGAACAAATGTTTTTTTTTTTTTTTTTCATTCTTAGTGTATAGTGCATGTGAAAATTCTCTCATATAGAGTTTTCTATTCAGAATACTGTTATCACTTGTTCAAATGTGGATGGAGACTCATATTAATGATAATTTCTTTTTCTTCATTTGGTCTTTGTTTATGTTTATTTCCCTTAACATAAGCAATTCTATTCCTTAAGAAAGAATGGTGAATTATGGATTGGATCTGCATAGTTTTACACCCCAATGCAAGTTTTATATAGAGATTTGTAAGATTATGAAAGAATCAATGGGGAAAAACCTCAAATTTCTAATTCTAATTAAATCCATAAGAACAAGGAAAATGTACCATGAATCCACTTTACATGGAAACTATGTCTACTCATTCAATATATACTCTTCACTTAGACTAAGTTTAACTAATGTGAGACTTAATTTTTCACACTTCAAATTCCAATACAGCAAACAAATAGTCAAATACTAATAGAAATAGAAATAGATGTACATGTTTCCATTTGAAATAATAATTAAAAAAAATAACAATCCTAGATATGTTGCATGAGAAATTTTAGGTGCTGCACTAAACTATCCCACATCCATTTACAGTTACAAGTAATTTAATAATAAGAAGAGTAATAAATAGTTGGAATCAATAACAAATGAACAATGATATACATATGTAAGAAGATATGGTATTGTTCCATCTTATAAAGAAAGATTTAATCCTCTAAAACTCCATGCTGAAATGGAGAAAAGGGGTCTATCACCCCAACAAACAAGCAAGCAACCATGGCCTTCTCTAATCATATATTTGTGTCCATAGTTGTGCAAAACCTCCTTAGCATGCAACTTATCATTGTCTCTCAAAGGCAGCCTCACAAAACCGGCCAGATCGAGCCGCCGAATCCAATTCTCAAGCTTCTCATACCTCTCCTTTCTCTCAAACCCCTCAGATGCAATGATGTTCTTTATCTGCTCTCCAAGCAGCAAACTCTCAACTTTCTTCCTCTCCAAGGAAGTTCTTCGCACGGTCGAATCCAAGCAATCAAACAAAGCACTGTAGAAGTACAAAGCTTTCTCAACTCTCTCCACAAGACTGCATCCATTAAGATTAGTCTCTTGCTCAGTTATCACCATTAATTTCGGCTGCAGTTTGCGAAGATCTCTTAAAAATGCCTCCATCTTAGGTGAAGGATACAGAGGAGGAGGTGACAAAGCAGAGTTAGGACTTGAAATATATGAATTCATCATATCTCTTTCGAGCCACTCTGCGAAAGTTCTTCGGTTCATATGCACTGCTCTATGCAGATTAATCGTTGCAGCCGGGGAATTCCTCCCTAGAAGTTCATCATCTGTGGCTAGAAGGCGATGCAGCTGCAAGACAGAACAAATTGCAAGCGCCTCGCCTGTGCGAACCGGCAAACTATCAATGTCAAGATCTTCTAAAGTGCTAACTATAGGATTGAACTGCAAAGGAAAATCCAATTTCTCTGCTTCTCTTGTCAAACTAGCATTCATCTGATCTAAAACCTCTTTCTTATCATGAATGCTTGTGATTCTCAAATGAGGAGGTCCTTCAGGACGCTCATTCAATGTCATCAAGAGGTTAATCCATTGAACCGGCTCTGCACAATGCAGATCAATTATATGAACAATTTTTTCGCCTTCCATCGCTTTAACTATGACTTGATTTGCAGTCAAGTAAGCACATTTCAGAAATGGAAACAACTCATAGAAGTAGTTCTGGACAAGGATTTCTTCAGGAGCAGTTAATCTCTTTGAGGAGTTTAGAGCTTTGTCTACTCCTGGAAGATTCTTGACTATCTTGGAAGCCAGAGCTTCGCTGAAATAAGTCACCGTTCGCTGCGCTGCTGCGCCGTCCGGAGACAACTGGTGAGAGATGTATTCAAGTGCTATGTCTGCATTTTTTATGCTTCCTGATGCAACAAATTTGGCACATTCGTAAAGAAGATCAAATGGATTTAAGGTGTTGCTGTCTTCCAATCTCAGCTCCCTTATCCATTGGTATGGTGAACCTATTTTCCAGTTCACAACAGACTAAATTAGCAGATACCAAATAAAAAGAGTTTGATTGTCATGCACACTCAAGTAATTCGTGATCAGAGTTCAAAAGATCTAGATTTCGATCCTTGTTAACCTTAGAAAAAATTTTCGGTATTAGACAAATAAAAAGAAAAAAAATTTTCTATGTAAATTAAAATATTTATAAACAAAGAGACGTATTAAAAATATAATTATTCATATTGTACTAGATATTTAATACTCCGATCAAAGTAATATACATACCTGAGTCCATAAGGCAAGGGTAATATTTGGCAGAGAAAATTTTCTGACAGTAGCACCAAATTGTGATAATTTGAAGCGTTCTTGGCAAAGGCCAAAAACGCTTAAAAGGCTCCCACACAGTAACTAAATCACAAGTGCAAAGCGTAACAGTTGTGCCGCATTAGGACTTTATAGTAAAAAAAATGAAGTCCATCGAAATTGGAGCTCTAAAATGGAAGGATTTTCCTAGGTAGGGATAATGGACAACGGAAGAGGTTGATTTTGTTACACTTGAATTCTTGTCCTTATGCCACATAGGAATATGAGATTTGCGATTTGTGGAAATTGGATATCCCTACATGATTGATTAATCATCATCCATCAAGATGTAGATAGAGTAATGATATAAATCTTGAAAAAAATAGTTAGGATATTGTAGTCTTAGTTAACATCTTGTAATTATGTACATAATTTCTTTTTTATGTGTGAAGTTAAAATACAAAAATCTTATTTTTCTCTTATTCTCTCATTTTTTAGAAAATTCTGTATCATTGAAAAAAGAATGAAATATGTTTTATAAGAATTTTGTGATGTATTTTGATGAATGAGTAGGAGAACGAAAATATCTTTAAAATATTATAAAATGGAACAAAAATAACCAAAAATATTTTTAAGAATATATATTTAATGTTAGGTATTTTTATTGTATTTTAAAATATTTTGAGAAAATTTTTGTAATTAATAAAAGTGGGAGTCATTTTTGTTAGCGTTTTAATAATTTGGGTACGAATTGAAATTGGTAGTTTACTCTATACTAATTTATGGTACTTGATTAGTAATTATTCATGAAATATTTTTAAAGGATCAAATACAACAGTATTTATCTAAATGATGATACTACATGACCAAGTTATTTTTAAAATTAAGTTTAACAAAATTAGTCCAATAGTTTAAGGATTGATAACAAAAAATTTTAATTGAAAACCAAGAAAAGGAGAGACATAAGGGAAAAAAATTGTTGTAGTTAATTACAAAAATAACTTGTTTATTTACCATTTTTTCATCCAAAATTAAAATGAAATGTTTTTAATATATATTGAGATATGAATGAATGAAATTTAGATTCTCTAAATTTTAGATTTTCACTTTAGAAGATAAAGTAAGATTTTTTATTATTGAATATTTTTTCTCTTATATTTTTTTTTTCCCACCTATGAAATAAATGGTGATAGATCATACTTTATCCTCTAGAATGAAATTTAAAATTTAGAAGATCCAAATCCGAATGAACGATCATATAGCAATTAAAAAAGATATACAAGAATCGATTATATTATTTTTCTAATTGTCTTTATATATGGACTATTATTAGACAAAAGCATGCATGTCCAAACGGGCTTTGATTTTGCCTTAGTGTTTAAGGTTGAACATTGCTAAGAAAACCCTCGGAAGTGGCTCAAAAAGACAAAAATGTTCTAAGGATTCGTTGTTTGACACTGAAAAATGCCAAATGATGGTAGTTGCAATGTTAGTGTATTGGGCTATTTGCATGGCAACAATTAATATTCTTCTTAGTTCTAAGCACTTTCTTTGGAGTTATAACTTCTTCATAATCTATGGTAATGGCTAAGAAACTTCGTTCTTTCAAGGTCCCATAATAATTTAGTATTCAAAATTATTAGATAGAAGTAACAAAATTTCATTTTTCAATCTATTTAATTCTATATTTATTAAAACAGTGTAACTATGTATTCTTTAAATATTATTTTTTATTCAGTTTTTAGGATAAAGAGAAAATAAAAAGTAAATAAGTTTTTGAATAATTGGTACGTAAAAGTAGGTATTTAAATTAATTAAATAATAATAAATCTTTATTAAAATAAAAAGTTCAATTTTTTTATTAATAATAATAACGCCTTAAAGAGCACATATTAATTAAGCTCTAACTTTAGTTGTCTCGCTAGCTCTTTGTTTTACAGTTCGCTGTTTTTCGTTAAGCCATAATGCTACTTAATCAAATTAACCTTAAAAAGTAGAGATTATGCTACTACCTGAGCCTGAAATTTCACTTAAAAAAAAAAACAAGCCTAAGCAAAAGGACCACTAAGGGGCCAGCAATAACTGTAAACAAAATAAAAATAAAATAAAATAAAAAGGAGTCAACAAGAATTGTGATAAGCAAACGAACCATATCAAAGAATATTTTTACAATAATATCCTGGTAATATACTAATATTCTCGTTCGGTAACAATGCAATAATATTTTTTATTTATAAAAGTAACAATCTGAATTATCGCCGTTTCATCATTCAATAAGGTTATAAGCATTTTTTTATTTAAAAGCAGGTATGCAGTAATAGAGAGGAATACTTTTTGATGAGTGATATCACGCCATTGAAGCAGCACACAACCTTGCTTTTTAGGCATTATATCATCAATACACACTTACACATCTAATATTAAAAGGTTCTACTACTTTATCTATGTCAAGTTTTGAATCCAAATGCAACGTATTAAACTATTGGAAAATTATTAGGTGTATCAAAAATATCGGTGTTTCAGTTATTTTAACCGTTGATTTTAATTAATATATATTATATATATTTTTTATAATTAAGATCAACGGTTAAAACAACTGAAACACCGATATTTTCAATATAACTGAAACTCTTCCTAAACTATCAAGACTTAAGAGGCACAAGGTTTGCCACTTATTAAACTAAGTGACAGCTGCTACCAATTCTTATTCTGATGACATCATCATTTCTCCAATAATTGGGCTTTTTGTTCTATTTGGACATGCTACGCCTTAATCTTCTACAAAACTATATAGTGTTTCTATTTTGTGTTTTTGGTCTTAAGGAGCATATAGTTTAATGAACCATATATAAGTTATGTTATAGCCCATGTCCAAAAACCTAGTTTTGTTAAAGCCCATGTCCAAAAACCAATTTTATTAAAGGTCAACCACAAAAAACATCAGTCATACCTCACATGGCATTTGTTCTCTCTCCTGTCTTAGAAATTTCAAATTCGAGCCTCACTTGAGAGTTGAGATAATAGGAAAAAAAAAAAAATCTTAACCCAATTCGTGACAGAGGCATTGTATGAGTGGCAAGCATGAGTGTGTGTATGACCAAAAATTAAAATCACGACCTAAGTTAAGAAAAAAAAAATAGTCATGACAAAAAATGTAATTAATATGATAGAGAAGTGTCAATTTATCGTCTCTTTTTTGAAAATTAAAATTTTACTTAAAATTTAAGAGATAAATTAAAATCATAATATAATTTGAACTGTACAATTTTTTATTTAATAAAATTTTAAAATTAATTTATTTATTCAAAATTATAATGTTAATCTAAGTTTTTAGTTACCTTATTCTCTTCATACTATGGGCAAATATATAAAAAAAAAGTTAAAAAATCTGAACCCTAACTAAGAAATAGAAAACCCACAAACACCCTAAAGAATATTGCTTCTCATAAATATAGAATACTAATATATGTTTGAGATAAGTCAATGTAGAAGGTTGCTATTGGAGTTTCTTTCAAGTCACAAACACCAGATAGAGACTAGAAAGTAAAAAGCTTTATTGCATGTACAAGTCATAGAAATAAATAATAAATAATTTACATACAAACGCATGCATGTGTCACCCATCTTATTTCTTTTCAAATAATTTTGATAAGAAATATATGTACATGTTGTTGATATGTGTTTTAACGAAATTACGGTAAAAACCCTACACTGAACATAAAGCTAAGATATCCTTTCAAAAATAAATAAATAAATAAAGCTAAGATCGCATTAACGATCTAACATTGCAAAATGGTGTTGACATGTAAAAGAAAAAAAAAACAAGAAAACATTGCAAAATAAATGTTTTGCTTTATTGTATACTTAGCTTCACCGACGTGTCGGCATAATCTTCGGAGGCTGTTCCAAAAACAAAGGAATTTTCATATTCTTCACGTACATTTTTGTTTTTTAATTATGTACCTATTTTCTTGTTTCTTAAGATAATATATAATATTATTTGATTATTCCCTAAATACAATTCATAAATCTTAATTATATGATATCTTTCATTATAAATTTTTAATTTGCGATATTGAAGGACCAACGGAATGCTTGTCTCAAAGGATTGAGGCTTAGCTCCATTAAAATCCCTTGAAAAAAAAAAATCCTTTGATAAATACCTATGTCAAAAGAAAAGAAACTAATACTTTGTTGAACATAATTAAACTTGTTCTTTCAATAAACTTTTTAATAAAAAGCAATCCAAGTTTTTAGGAAGGTTTAGTGTGTTATAGATTGTAAATTAAAGTACGATGTATAGTTGGGATTTTGAAGGAAAAACTTGTAGAATTAGTATAATCGGATTAACTATTGTAGTAATATGTGATTAGCTCTGGGTAAAAATTCATTTATAATTATCTTTTTATGAAGTTAATAATTGAGAATGGATCTAATCAAATATGTTAAATCAATAAAAACAATTACGTGTAAATTTTTACCTTAATTATTGTAATATGACTATTGAGTAATTTTTTTTCCCTCGTCGAACTAATAATATAAGTTGAATGAGTATAGAAGTTCAGATTTTTCTCTTTTAGTTAGTTAATCTCTGAAATTTGGCACTTAATATCAATTTTGATCTTTCTTTCTAATTCTTTTTTACAAGTTAAATCTACATATTCATCTTATTTTCCATTCAATTCATTCATATTTCATACTTTTATACACAATCATCAATTCATCTTCACAAATTTCATTATATTACATAAATATAAAATATATAATGATTTATGTATTTTTATTCATCAGCTTAAGTTTTTTTTTTTTTAGTTTCAAAATCGTATGAATATATATTATATAAATATTTCTGGTGAACAATTATAATACTATTATTAATCTATATGTACGAACAATAATTAAGAGTACACTAACAAATTTTGCACTTCTATTTTTAATTTGAGTTAAGTATGATTTTGGTTCCCAACGTAGGGGGCTGAAAATTGATTTCGTCCCTCGGCTTTTTTTCGCTCCAAAATCATACTTTATATATCTCTCTCACATGTAATCCTCATTAGTTTATAGGAATAAGAAAACATAATTAAGTCAAGTTTGTTGTGTTGATGTGATTCATGTGAGATAACAATATTATACATACTTGCTTTCCACCAAACCATATTAACTATGATACACTTTCTCTAACTTTTTCAACATTTTTAATAAAATAAGTTCACTATGATATTTCTCTTTCACCAGGTGGCCCAATCTCAATTGTTCATCAAAATTTAAACTGATTTCTATAAGTTAAAACCATTAGTTGTGTGCCATTTAGCAATAACCTCATATATATTTGTGTTGCTAAAAAAATAGATATCCCCATTCTCAAGAAGAATGTCCAAATTCAATTGCTCTCTTGTAGGGATATATTTTACTTCATAATTATTCTAATCTAAATCTTAATCAGATCAGCTGTTTGTCACTTCCTTTTTTATCTAAATCGATTATTAATGATTCCAAATCACATTTAATTATTCTATTATTAAACCTTTTATTTAAAAAAAAAATAAATTATTAGTTACATGATGATCTACCTAAATTATTTGTTTAGTGGCCCTAGTATTTACATTCATTCTATCAATTATATATATATATATACTTCTCATGTATGTTGGGAGACCTATGTCCGATTCTTAGTACAAATTAATTCTTCTTAACTAAATTACTAAAACAGGTCGCCAAACCCATCTATAAATACATCACACTTAAATAATTTTGCTTCCAATCATGTAAGGATAAAGAAAATTAGTTCAATAATGAAGAAATATAATAAAGATATATTGAAACAAATGAATGGATCATTTTCTTTATTGGTCAAAACAATATATAAATGTGGTAATTAATTTGTATATCCAAACAAATGATAGGTTTACTTGATTAAGATCTGTTGATTAATTAATGACATGAACAATAACCATATATAAGATAATAAAACAAGGGCTTTACTTTAACTTTTTAGTGGTTAATATATACTATATTATGAAGATTACTTTGATGATATTGTTTCCTTTGTAAATTCTCTCCAATTTCTTGGGAAACACAATGTTCCCATCTAGAAGACTAATTGCCATTGTAATGATGGATTAGTGTTAAATTTTTGTTATTTTAATTAAGAAAAGTGATTCTTGTAGCCGTCCACTTTGAGTCAATGTAACTTGTTTATTAATCTTGGTTAAATAAAGAGGAGCCAGCATGTGGTCCTAACATTATTCAAAAATATGTTGCATGATCCTTTTTCATGAAATTTCTAAATCTAAGAACATATGTGTAGTTGGTAAATATTGACGTGATTCTTGTGACCTAACAAATAACAAAATCATCTTAGTAACTATACAACACGCTCCTCTCATATTTTATTCAAGCAAATTAAGTTACAAGATAAATTAAAGAATGGGGTGTTCCATGCCCATGAAAATAAAAATACCATGGAGACAATGAACAAATCATCAACAAAAAATCTCCAATTACAATTGAACCTAGTAATGATCATAAAATCAAAACAAAAACAAAAAGATGTTCAATTTTTTTAATTTTTATATGCATCAAATGTGTTTCAATATATTATAGACAACGTTTAGGGAATCAACTAAAGTACCAGTCAATATATTATAGAGAACGTTTAGGGAACTCATGCTTCCATCTAAAGGGAGAAGGGAGAGAGAAGGGGTAAGAACTGGGGAGTTCTTAGTAGGGCCGGGGTTATTAGTTAAGTTCATTAAATCTGTGTTGTTTAGCATACGAATAGCAAAATACCGAGAAGTAATGAACAGATAAATAGAGAAAATAAAAAAAATAGAAAGCAGAACGCAAACAAAAGAATACAAGAAAATAAAACTCAAATACAAAGAACAGACTACAAACAAACAGAGTATACATTCATTCAATAATCATAACAGAGAAAATGCATAACCAAGTATAATGCATATCTGTCCTATGCAGGCCATGAGCTCACGTGTTCGTTTACACCCTGCAGCCCGACATTACCTAGGAACAAGTCCCAGATATAGTTTCCCTTTGAGCCGCAATAAAAAAGTTCAATAACACAAAAAAAATCCCATAATATTACTCAAACCTAGCTCCACATTAAAAAAAACCTAACTCTAATTTCCTGACAAAAAAACCTAATCCTAATTCAATTTCTCACGGTGAAAATAAAAAAAACAACCGCACACCCCACCTTTTCCTTCTACTCCCATTCCGTTTCACGTTGTCGTCTTCCTCTTCTGCTTCACTCGTGTCGTTGCGCTTCCTTGGCAAACGGTGTCGACCCTGCTACGCGACATTGATGATCCTCTTTGCTGTGATACACAATCTACATGCAACTTCTTCTGCGCGCGCGGTTGGTTCCTCTATGTTGAGCTTCACCTGCAAGTCCCCATCCACCCTAAGTTTCCAACGTAGGTGCTTTTTCACGTTGTCATTCTCCCTGCAGACGAACATCATCACTGCGACTCGCAACGCTGTGTGTGGTGTGTTTTGTGGTGCGATCAGATTCTCCAAAGAACTTCTTTATCGTCTATTACAAACGGATATCCTGATAAGGTAAATGTGAGATATTTTTTTTGTTAAAATTTGGATGTTTTTTTTATTAAACTAATTTGACGGCGCTATTTCTAATTATTTAAAATTCTACTTTTAAAATAATCAAAATTTTATTTTTAATAATTTTAAAAAATATTAAAAAACCATTAAAATTTATTATTTTTGAGTATTACTTATCCATTAACTTAATTTTTTTAGTCTATAAATTTAGTAATCCAATAATATATTTTTAAATATTAATAACTAATTAGTAGACAAAAACAATAAATTCTAATAGTTACTAATATTATTCAATAAAAAATGTTCAAATTTACTGGTACTTTACCTAGGGGGATCGTATATTAAATATGTTTCAATAACCTAAATACTGGCGTTATAAAAAACCAGAGCCGATCTTGATTGGGAAATGGCACCCCTTTTGACCTTTTCCAATTTGATCACTGGCAGAGTATAGTTGCTCAAAATAAAAATAAAACCCCCCAAAAATGCTCAACAGCTCAAACATGCAATAACACACCATAAAAGGGGCAAAAGACATTGGTCCTTCAAATCCCTCATCATCCAATCCCCCCAAATTACAAATCAAATATCCTCTATTTACTCTAAAATTAGCCGTCATATAAATTATTAAAATAATTAAATTTATTATAAATAAATAAAATTTTACAACAATAAAAAATTATAAAATATTAAATACATATTTTTATACACAATAATTAATTAATAATTACTTTTTGGTGACAATTAATAAAAAAATTTTATATACATATAACATAACTGTTTTGCAAATAATACTTTCCTATTACTAAAAACATTACGTAAATTATAAATATTAAGCATTAAGCAATAACAGCTCTTGTCATTTGTCAAGGTAGCCGTTGCACCTCTCTCTCTCTCTCTCACACACTCTCTGTTCCTCTCACTTCCATTGCATTATTTTACTCCTTTTTGGTTCTTTTTCCTCTTTCAACCACATCAACAAGTAACCCCTCCCTCCCTGTTTCTCTTTCAGCTTCTTTCTCTTTTGGCATCTCATCAAAACTCATTCTTCTTCTTCTTCTTCTTCTTCTTTTGTGAATCACACAACAGAATCCAATGAATTCCTTTCTTCCTAAACCGAAACTCTCCAATCCCCTGAATTCCCCTGTTCCAAAAACCAAGCTTTCAACTTCAATGGATTCAACTCTTTCACAAGACCCCATCTTCTCAATTCTTTCAAAAACTAATCTTTCTTCTGTTCCTATCGATTCCCATTTCTCAAAAACCAAACTTTCTAATCCCACCAACAAGCTTTCTTCCACTCCAAGCGATTCCCCTGTTTCAATAACCAAGCTTTGTTCAGCTACTCCAATGGATTCCCCTACTTCAAAAACACCACTTTCTGCTCCTCCACCATTGTCTGCAGCTTCAAGTTCAATCAGCAGCAGCAGTATCTGCAGCGATAGAAGCAGTGAGACCGACGAAAGCCCCTTCTCCTCTCACCGTTTCGAGCTTCAAGATGTAAAGTTTCAGCTACCAATTCAATCCACACCAACTCCAAGTTCCAATTCTCATAGTCATAGATCACTAGCTGTTCTTTCAGGCCATGTTGGTTCTGTTTCATGTTTAGCACTTTGTGGCGAATTCATACTAAGTGCATCACAGGGTAAAGACATCATAGTATGGCAACAACCGGATTTGCGCCTTTTCGCCAAATTCGGCCAAGGCGATGGATCGATTAAGGCCCTTGTATCCATTGGAAACAAGGTTTTCACTGCTCATCAAGATAGTAGGATCAGAGTTTGGAAGGTTTCAAGGAGTTCAGAGAATGTGTTTAGGCTCGTTGACACGCTTCCGACAACAAAGGACTATTTGGGGAAGTTCATGAAGCAAAGCAACTATGTCCAAACAAGGAGGCACCATAAGAGGCTGTGGATTGAGCATGCTGATAGCATTTCATGTTTAACTGTTCATAATGGTTTGATCTATTCA
This sequence comes from Arachis ipaensis, assembly GCF_059453495.1. NCBI lineage: Eukaryota > Viridiplantae > Streptophyta > Magnoliopsida > Fabales > Fabaceae > Arachis > Arachis ipaensis. Next base: position 12,730,426 of record NC_142438.1, read on the forward strand.
GGGTCATGGGATAAAACCCTTAAGGTTTGGAACCTTTCGGATTTGAAGTGTTTGGAGTCAATTAAGGCTCATGATGATGCAATCAATGGGTTGGTAGCATGTAGAAGAGGGATTGTGTATTCTGCTTCTGCAGATGGAAAGATCAAAGCTTGGGGAATGGAAAGAGAAAGGGAAGGAGGGAAGTTTAAGAAGAGTAACAAGAACTCACATTGTTTGAAAGGGGTTTTGGAGGGTCATAAAGATGTTTCATTGAATTCTGTGGTTGTTTCTGATGATGGGAAATGGGTCTATGGAGGTGGTTCTGATGGTTATGTTATGGGGTGGGAATGTTCTGAGAGTAGTAGCAATAGTAGTAGTAGTAGTTGGAAGCTTGTTTCTGAGACAAAGGCACATGAAATGGCTGTTTTATGCATGTGCTTAATTGGTGAGCTTTTGTGCAGTGGTTCAGCAGATAAAAGCATTGGCATTTGGAAAAGAGAAGCTTTTGGTAAGCTTTGTAAAGTTGGTGTGATTAGTGGCCATGAAGGTCCAGTGAAGTGTTTGCAAGCTTCATGTTCTAATAGAATTGGTGGAGGATTTTTGCTCTATAGTGGAAGCCTTGATAGAAGTGTGAGAGTTTGGTGGGTTCCTAAGTATAGTAACAACAATGATATTGAAGAAATAGAGAAGGATAATAACAAGTCTATTGTTTCATGTTAAGAACATTTTGAAGGCTCAGAAATGAAGCACAGGATCCCTTATTTTTTGTTAACAGTGTCTGCTGTGCTTTCATTTTTGATTTGTTGTGGTTTTGTTTTCTTTTGTTTTGGATTTGGATTTGGAGTTCATTTCATTTTTTTTTACTGAAGTTGATTGTATAATTTAAGGTGAGGTTTTTAGGGGGCTTGATCTATTGTTCACTAGGGTGACATAGAGAAAATGGTGTTATTATACAATTTTTCTTGTTCTTTTTCTGAATTTTATTTTTATATTTGTACAAAACAACTGTAACTATGCCTTCAAGGGATTCAATGAATCGGAGAATTATAAATTATGTTCTTTTTGTTGGTTGCATGATTATGTTTCCATAATTCCATTTATACCTTATTTATTATTTTATGCAACCATTTGTAGCTTAATGCTGATGGAACTTTTATTTTTTAAATAAAAAGTGCTAGGTTGGTACAATAATTAACAATAAGAAAATAACTGCATAATTGCTAAGCTTAGGTGCAATAAAAAGATTAGTGTATTTCAGATAATACAAACAACTAACCAAAAAACTATGAAGGAACAAAGAGAAAGTATGGGAGATTCTCAGGACAAAACATTTCTGTTGCATTATAAGTCAAGGAATCTTTTCCTATGTTCACAATATGTTGTTCTTTCTGACATATTATTTAGTCACTGATATGTAGATCAGAATACTCAATCAATCAGATCTCTATTATTCTGTCAGCGTAGACAAAAGACAAATGTCAACTACATGACTATTAGCATTTTAGAAAAGATTGGAGCCAAATAAGATCAGAACAAGACAATAAGGTTCCAACTCTTTCTTGCTTCTTTAAGGTTCTTCACTCATATTTCAAGCTTCAAGAGCTTCTTCAAATTTTGGTTGCTATTATCAGCAGTTTTACAAGTAACTGCTTGATCTTAGAAATCATTGTAAAATTTGTAATAATCTTTCATAAACTCAAGAATTTAACTAAACTCGTAGAACTCGAGTGAAACTCAACTCGCAAAATCATAAACTCACGAATTAAAGGGTGAAAACAAAGAAGAAATTTAAAACTAATGGTAGTTGCAAACCAGCTTCATTTGAAAAGTAAAGAAATAAATTAGTCAAACATGTTTTCTTTTTGAAATGGTCTTATATTACTATAACATGTTCGGATGTTCCTAGAAATAAAACAACTCTAGCAAGGTTGCTTCTGCAGAAGTTACGGACTTCAATCCATTGTGTCTAAAATCTAAATTCTAGAATGACTTTTTTTTTTTCTATTCTTTTCCTTCTTCCACCGTCCATTTGGTAAAAAGAAACTGAAAGCAGCCATGTATGTTGGTTTTTCCATGGACCACAGAAAGCCTTAAAATAAAGGAAGTTATTGCTTTAAATTCTATATAAAGCCACCATTCACTATACAGCAACCTTAAGCAATATTTTCTATGCTGCATTGGACCACATTAAGAAGCAGAATATTCCATAAATGTAAACTACATAAATGAGGAGCTGTGTTTTTCTCCTACCACCTTTGTTATTCTTAAGATTAAGATATATATTAAAAAGATGCTACCCTACTATTTGTACCAACCCTTTTTCTTTTTGAGAGGAGAAGAAAAAAATTCATACTTGTCTGAGAGACATGTTATAGAAATCCAGTGATCATTTGAAGCAACAAGTTAACAATAAGAAAATAAAAATATATATTAAAGGAAAAAGCGTCGAGAGTAATTGACTAATTGTGGTGTGGCCAAATTTGAAAGTAACAGTTAAGGTATTCGAAAAAAGTAACATTTTTTAAATGTTAGTTGGACTAGTCTTTGTTATACTGCACTTTTTCCAGTTAAAATATGATAAAATTTTCTTGTCAAGTGGTTGAAAAGAAAACACATTTAAGAATGAAAATTCACAAGAATTTCAAAGTGGAAGAATACCAAACATAGAAGCAAGGAAGAAGGGTCGCTTCAGAAAGCATATCAATATAATAACATATATTATCATTATTATTGATAATTGCTAAAAATGTGGTTCATGCAACCTTGACGTGATTGAACAATTTTAATTGGCTTCCATGCTCTTAAGCATTTGAACATTAGGTTTTGGTTTCAACTAATACATTGACAGATATCAAGGGTCTCATAGTGAAGCATTCAATGTTAATATAACGTTTTATTCAACACAAAAGCAAAATGAAATGAAACTGTATAAAAATAAGCAGAATTTCTTACAAGACTACAATATATAGTATTTATAAATACATGTGCCCATGTCCTAAACTAGGACTACAAAACTTTCTAGTAAGAATAAGAAAAAAAAAAAGAATATTACAACAATTAATCTTCATTCATGGCAGCATAGAAGCAATCTGACCCCTGATGACACCAACCAACCAGCTCAAAAATAAAATCACTCTCAAATCTTCTCCATGCAATACATTAGTCACAAATAGAACAGCAATCATTGTTCTCATCCCATGTTCTCCTTCACAATGTGTGTACATGGTTCACAACTGCTTGTAGAAAAGGACATATGCCTGATCATGCAGCACCTTGTTTGCTCCAATGGCAATAACAGATGCATCATCAAATCTTAGCCACTGACCATTAGGGTATAGGGCATCGGCAGTGTAGTGCCCCTTTGAAGGCTCCCTTCCATGGTGAGTAATCGTGGCAACTAATTCATATCTTCGACCCTGCGCACAACCATATGTTATCTTCAAAGGCGATTAACTAATTTATGCTCAAAACAAAGGGACTGGGATAGTTAAATATACCTCAGTAGATGGCGAAACAAGCAAGTCTCGACCCAATACCAGCTCTAGAGGGAAGTGAACAGGCTTAAGTAGCTTAGTGCTTCCTTGGCTTCCATAACCGAAACGCACCAGGTGCAATATCAATATCTTGGGAAGTGTCTGAATGTGTACAGATTTTCTTGCAGTCACAACGCCAGGCTGAAAGAAATTTAAAATTGTTAGGATTTTGTTAACATGCGCCATAAATTGTGATGAAACTAAAATAGAAAGCATTATAATTTAAAAATTAAAGCATTTAATATCTTCCCAATCCAAATACCATGCCATGCTTTCTTCTTTAAAGTACTAAAGGCATAATTATTAAGACATAAAGGTTGAATACCTTTCCAGTGAGTGTAGTTCGGTAGCCTTCAACAGTTTCTGGAGCAGAAAACAGGTGAAGTGCATCCTCAATTGTGTGGACAGCATCAGGATAAATGTCAAGCTGGAGCAAGAGATATGGTTGAACAGTGGCTGAAGCTCTATTCCCTGAACAACAGACAGATAAATGACGGTTATAGCTGAATCATCTTTCAACTAGTAATGGCATTAATTAACATTCTAAAAAATTTGGAGAGGATTGTGGCAGAAGGAACAAGAGAAAGTGACAGTTCAAAATGTCAACAATGCACTATTAAGCATGATGAAAAAAAGAAAGACCAAATGAAGTTCCACATAAGCTCAATGGTCAAGACAGTTTTTTTCCCCTTTACCTTTAGCTCTCACCAAACTTCTGAGTTGTCCTCCGAAAATTCCACTCAATTCTGATGGAACAAAGCTCTGAGTCCTTGTTACAGCAGATTTATTCTTCGGCCCAACGGTTTCCCATTCATCATCTTCAGCAGAAGAAACTAGAGATGATTTGCTACCATTAAGACTTGAAGACTGTCCCTCAAGCTTCAACAATTCACCATGCATTTGATCCATTACAAAGCTCAAAAATTCCTGAGCATCTTCCTGCCTGAAGAGACGTAATCACCAAGTATATCATAAATTTGCAAGTGTATATTACAAAATCAATTATGATAGCGTAAGTAGGAATGAGGAAGTGGATGATGATTGAGAGGAGGAACAAAACTTCCAAAGATTGTATATCCATCAGTTATCTAGCTGATGCACCTTTTTAGGAAAAATAAATTAGAAAACAAGTCCCTTTAAATGTCAAGAGATTATAAACCGTAACAGTTTCTCAAAATTTTCAAGGAGAGAAACTGTACTTTTGGCATAGGGTTTACAGTTTTAAACGGTTTGATACTTTGATAGTTTGATTCTATACAAGTAGATGATTGATTGTTAGAAAAGAATTCACTTCAACGAAAGATTAAAGAAGTGATTATGAAGGATTCAATTTGGCTTTTTCTTTAGGGAGAGGGTAGTAACATAAACAAAAAGAATAAAAAGCATATTTGAATTCTCACCAACCTTGGTCTTCCTGACATGACATTTGGCAAATCCGGAGAAAACTTTTTTAGAACATCTACAAACATAGTTGGGCAGAATGGCCTTCCAGTCTCCAAAGCATCTGTATCTTTCTTCTTTAATTTGGTTGAGCTTGGCACATCAAATTGAGATAGAAATTCAGTGAATGCCGTCAATGTGGGATAGCCAACCTACAAGTTAGAATAGTAGTAAGCATGCAATTATATTAGCTCAACAATATTTTTATCTTAGTTCAAGGATAATCTTAGTGCAATGGCATAACATCAGTAAATGAATTTATACACCAAACAGCATCTTTTTTATTCTAATGCCACGCAGCTTTAGTTATGCTATTATCACTACAATGGAAGTATGAGGTAGCGAAAAACAAGCAAACAAACCTTCTGAATGTTGCGAGTTCTTAAGTCTTGCAGAAGTTGAACAAAAGGAGAACAGGACAAGAGAGCCTGCACAGTTGCATTGAGAAAGCATAGATTTCCAGAATTTATTAGGCCCCGAGGCAGTAAATCTTTAACTCGTGACACAATATGCCCGTTAGGTGTCTTTTTGGAATCTTGATTAAATAATTTTGATACAGAATCATTATGGCCACCATCATTTTTCCACACATTATTCAGGCTTCCAGCCTCAGAAGCATCCAGGCTCAAATTTGCAATCTTGTTCGTGGGTCCATCCTCATCAAGCAATGGCACAGAAGACACACTATCCGCCTTAACTATGTTTGCACTGCCGAGTATCGAACAGACAATAGGGTAATTGGTACTGCTGCCATTCTCCTTGATAGAACCTGATGATCCAGGTAAACTAATACCGACAATTGTCACTCCATTGCACTTATGAGAATGGGAGACATTAGAACTGGTTGGTGCTTTTGATGAATTTCTGGGGTCACTTGATTTGGCACTAACAGCATTCAGAGAACCAAATTGCAGCGGGCTCTTCTCTACAGGCTTTTCATCTTTAACCGGAGTAGAAGACTGCTTCTGCAACAATGATCTGGTTTCATCTTCTGTAAAAGACCCAAATAGAAATACCTGCAAAGTAAAGAAAGCACAATTCAAGAAACAAAATTAACAACTTAAACTTAGGCCACTTTGAACAAAGTAAAACGAAAAGCAGAAGACTCCCAACAACCGACAATGCAGCAAGATAAGAACAAAAGGAACTTAAAACATGAAATTGTTCCTAATCCTAGTATTCTCTAACTGAACAAGATTTCTAATACTGATACATCAATGATTATCTATTTATTTATATATTCATCACAATCATTGAATAGCAATAGTACCCAATTTATTTAAGAAGAATGCTAGAAGGTCATTAAAATTTATTTTTTTGGCCATCACTTAATCATAAACTCAATTCCTTTAGTCTAGTAATCCAACAACATTCTTTATAATAGCCCTTTAACATTCCACTTTATTTAAAAATGAATAAAAATCAAACCCCCTCCAACAATTGTTCGAAAAAACAATCCTTTTGGCATAGTTGAATTAATTTATAACACCATACAAAATAATTGCCAATCCTTGTTAACACACAAGACTTGCTCATCTATTTGTTTATGTTTAAAAGAAAACGTGGGTATCTCAATGTCGCAATTGTAACGTCAAATAAGATTAAAAGGAATAAAAGTAACAAATAAACATATAAATGCAAGGTGCCGGTGGCGAAGTAAATGGCAGAAATTGAAACAAATAGGAAATTAAAAAAGAAGATGAAGGAAAAAACATGAACGTAAAAGAAAAGAAGACGTAAAAGTAGAGAAATTTCATTAATAAAAACTGGAAAAAAGCAAATTACAAGTGTTTGAGTTCAGTTCTTGGAAAAAAAATTTGAGTAAAACACCAGCACAAACAACGACCCACAAAACCCTGAACTTTAGGATTAAAAGAAGAAAACAAACCTTAGAATCACTCATGTTGATCACGCGACGGAAGTTGCAGACCTAAAAAGCTGAAGGTGGATGGAAAATTAGAAGTATAAGAAAAGAGGGAGGGGAGCGTAGGTATGAAGAAAGTGTGATGAAGATCAAAAAGTAGGGTTTTTGTAGACCCTGAAGGAGCAGTGGCGGTGACTGAAGACATTAACAAGGGAAAGAAAAAACAGAAAGAGAAGAGAGAGAGCATTTAATAACGGAACCCTCCTCCCCAAATCAGCTTTTGTAGTTCCACGACGGTGCATCGACAAGCATAAGATAAGGGAGATAGAAAGATCTGATCTTATTTATCTTTTGAATTTGATTTTGATTCTGATTCAGATGAGATGGATTTTTTAGTTTTTAGGGTTAGGGTTGTGAATTGCGATTGTGAAAAGAATAAGCACTGCCTCTGCCTCTCTTGAACTTGTGCTTGCGATGGTGAGCAACTTGGCTCAAATCAAATTAAAAAATGTATATATTTTAAAATTTTGGGCCTTATTTTTCTTTCGATTTCTTTCTTTTAAATCTAATTTGGATTTTATAAATTAGAGATAATATCTATACTTGGCTTTAGTTTTGATTTGTGAAGATTGTTTGGGGAATTTAACCCAATAAACTAATGCATGTTTGAATGTCTTTTAGGAAAAACAAATTAAAGAAAGATCTGTTCAAAATTTTAATGTGTTGACAAATTTTGTTAGGTAAAAATAAAATAATTAAAAATAATGAAAATATATCTTTTTCAAAAGTTATAATTTAATCTTTTAAAAAATTATTTTTATTTAAGAAAAATATAACATAATAAATGAAATGGTATTTTTATTGTATCTAAAAATAATTTATGAGATATTTAAATATCAAACTATTTTTATTGTTTAAAAAATTATTTAAAAAATCACTTAAAAATATCTTTTTTTAAAGATCAATTATATTATTATTATTTTTGTTCTTCTTATTATTAAAATTTAATTTTAATAAGTTTATAAATAATAAATAAAATAATGTGAATTAAAAAAAATTGAATGAGAGTGGGAGAGAGACTGAGAGAGAGAGTTGGCGGCTTTATTTGGGAAAGTGGGATAATAATGGAAACAAATAAATGTGTTTGTTTTTTAAATTGAAGATAAGGATAAAATTTAATTTAAATACTAAAAACTGTTATTTAAACTACCTTAATTATCGTTATAATAATGAAAGATGAAAGATGAAAGATTATAACAAAAGATATAATAAATTTTAAATTTTATCTTATATAATAGAGATATAAGGATAAAATTGAAAATTGAATTTAAAGACTAAAAAACTGTTACTTAAACTACCTTAATTATTAGACACAAAAAAAAACCTACCTTAATTATCGTTATAATAATGAAAGATTATAACAAAAGATAATGACAAATATAATAAATTTTATCTTATTTTTATCTTATATTATAGAGATATAAGGTTTACTATCAAATTTCAAAAGAGATGGTTTCCAATTCCATTAGTATCGTGTCTGTAAAGCTTTTTCTTGGCAAGACCAATGTTAATTGTTAAGTGAATAGTCGCAATATTTTGAAGCTTGTGTGCTCCACATAAAGAATATGTTGTTAAAAATGTAAATATCAATATTCGATGCCCTTTTTAATCATATAAAATAAGGAGGCCACTCAGATAAAGACGCGTAAAACGTCTTTTTTTAAAGATGTTTTTATGTTGTGTTTTAATTGGTTTCTGTATAATTTATTCGGTGTTCCTCATCACATATTATTAAATTCCTCAAAAGATTTTCTTTCCAAAAACAATAAAAAATATTTAATTTAGACTAAAACAAAAAAGGTAATAGATTAACTATTAGATTTTTTTTAAAAGATTATTTACATAAAAAAATATATCACATTCATTATATACGGTAATTCTATAAATAATTATATACGGTAAACACCATGAAAATTATTTTAATCATATATAATTATTTTAAACCATGAAAACACCGTTTATTTTTAATTATATATGATTAAAAATAATTAAATAAATATATTCGATAAAAAATTAATATTATTAAAAAATAAAAATAAAATTTATTTAATTAAATAAATATATTCAATTCGATCCAATCTGATCATCTTATAATACTTATTGGTTTCTGAAATTATGTTCATATTTCAATTCATAGTTGTAAAAACCGAACTGGATCGGCTGGTTCGACCGAAAAACTAGTGAACCGTACTAGAATCGGAACCAGACTAGGTTTATTCCTTGGACCGTTTAAGGAATAAAATCAGTGTGAACCGATAAAAACCGGTGCAAACCGGTCTAACCAAACTGGTCTGCTTGAAAAATTTTTTAAAATGTCTCCATTAAGTCTCGAACAAATAACCTTGGAGCAAAAGCAACCTCTACTTGCCACTTAACCATTGCACTTCTAAGTATTGTATTTGACAAATACTAATTATATAGTATACATAAATATCTAATTTAATTTAATTTTTGTTTTTTCTATTTTTAAAATTAATTATATCTTAATTATATACCATTATTAATATAAATATAAATTTCACTAAAAATTTATTAATTTACTTGATCTATTTTATTGCTAGTATTGTGATTAAAGTTATTTGTTTTGGTGTTAGTGTTAAAATCTACTGATATTATAGTTAGATGATAGGCTTTGTGAATTAATTATTTTTTTATTGTGTCAAAATAAGATACTATTGTAGTATTAAAATTTTATAGTTTTTTTATATTAGTTATTTTTAGAAGTTGAGACTTGATTCTTCATAAAATGTTAGTGAAGATATGTATTTCAAATTTTAATTTTAAGTTTTTAACTATTTTATATTTTATATTTACGTGAGATCAGTTTTATCGGTTCAACTAGTGATTTATCGGTTGAACCAATAAACCAGTGAACCAGTAGCTTGACCGGTTCGATCACTGGTTCGGTTCTAACAACTATGTTTCAATCTAATTTCAAAAATTTCGATTTACTTAATTTAGTCTCCCAACTTAATAGTTATGACTCACATTGGTTCCTAATCTTATTTTTGTCACTGTCTCACAAAATTGTTAACGACATGCTGAGATGGACTAACGACTGCTACATTATACATTCTAGCGACTATTTGATGTGACAATTGAAATTTTTTTTACCTTATTTTTTTTTCAACAAAACACTTAAAACCCTAATATGAGTCACGGATACCTAAGTTAAAAAATCAAACTAAGTAAATTGAAACTTTAAAATCAGATTAAAGCTCGAATATAATTTCAAAACAGAACTTTAACTTATGTAGTGATTAATTTAAATGAGAATCAAATAAATCAAAATTCAACATAATTTTTATCAATGTTTTCAAATTCGAAATTTCTATACAAAAATTAACTAGAATTTGTCTTTAAATTAAAAATTTAATGAAATAGTGACTTTAATTATCTTAACCAATGTCCTAATTAATTACTTTTATGTCTTAAAAAAAATGTATATGAAAAAAAAAATAATTAATTTATCTATTTTAATAAATAGTTATTTTACTAAAATGAAAGAAACTATTTTTTTAGAATTTTTTAAGAACTAATTAATATTATATATATTTTGTTACATTACATTTAGTTATAAAAATTTTATTTATTTCTAATGCTTATATTAAAAATAAAAAGAAAATTTAAATTAGTGAATCTTAATCTATAATATAATAATAATATAGTAATTATTTTATATATTGTACGAATATAAATTAATTATTTTTTTATTTATAAAAATTTTAAAAGGCTTAAGCTTGTTATATATATATATATATATATATTGATGAATGTGATATATTTTTTTATGTAAATAATCTTTTAAAAAAAATTTAATAGTTAATCTATTACCTTTTTTGTTTTAGTCCAAATTAAATATTTTTTCTTGTTTTTGGAAAGAAATTTTTTTGAGGAATTTAATAATATGTGATAAGGAACACCGAATAAATTATACAGAAACCAATTAAAACACAACATGGAAACATCTTTAAAAAAAGACGTTTTAGGCGTCTTTATCTGAGTGGCCTCCATAAAATAATATCATTGCAAGTTTGCAATATAGAGAGTAGCCTTGTGATCCCACAGATTTCGCATATAGGAATAGATTAGAGATAATCATAATAAGAGTTTATCTAACATATATTTATGATAAATTTATTATTAATTAAAAGTTTTAAATATTTTTATTTATTGAAGGTAAAATAAATTTATTAAAAACTTATATTTAACATGTATCCTTATAATATAAGATAGATAAATCTTAATAATAATAATAATAATAATAATAATAATAATAATAATAATAATAATAATAATCAAAGTTAATCAGTCAACTATAACCTAAATCATAACTATATACAGGTCTTAATCTTAAAATAAAAAATATCATGTAAAATTAAATCATTATAAAATTAGTAAAGACGACATAATTTTTCAAAACTAATAAATTATATCTGAAAAAGAGACAAAATAAAAATATTTATTAAAATATTCTTAATTATTAAAAAAATGGTTAAAATTTCAATTTTTCTCCTCAGAAATCTTCGTATTTTGTGTTTTCATTTGTTGGAGACACTAAAAAAAATAAAATTTTATGTCTCTAAAGTAAAATTTTAGTTTCAATCTCTAACTACTGAATACCACTACCTAATTGCAACACTATACTTATAAATTATAATCTAATCAATGAACAAATTCACAACTTTTTGTGTCTCATTAATGTGCAATTCTCAACCAAAATAACATCCAAACACATATACATCACACACAGCAGTTTTCCTTTTTCTTTTCTTTTTTTTGGCACTTGAAACTCCACTCTCATGTTACAAGGAACTATGTTAAATTCAAGCAAAGCTTTCATCATTTAAAGGAACTTTGTCTATTATCCCAATTGGGCAGTGAGCAATCTGAATTGATGCTGAGATCCTTTATGATAGTCCTGCTTGATTTTATAGGCAATGGAAGTCCCTTAAAGCTTGGTGACCTTTGTTGATTACAACCACCGAACTTGTTGCCATTTCTACCATTATTACTAAGCACTTCACTGTTAACATTAGACACAACAGATAGCTTCTTCTTGCATGGTGAATAGCTACTATCACTGTCCAAATGACCTGTCCTTACTCTTGGGGAGCTTGTTGATCTTGCTTTTGCTCTTGCTGATTCTGTTGCGGCCATGTATGCCGGAGTCGCCGGAGAAGAGCTTGAGAATGATTGGTTTTCTCCCACTGAACACTGCTTCCTATGAGTAAAAACTTTTCTTGAAGAAACTATTGGAGAATCTAAACCTTCAAATGGACTTTGTTGTCTATGCATGTTTCTCAGCTTAAGTTGTCTTCCTCCATAATATTCTTCACCACCTCTTGAATTTGAGCTGAAAACTGAGTCTAAATCTTCAAGCTCTTTGCTCTTTGAAAGCTGTGTATCCACCCATTGTTCCAGCCAGTACCTCCATCTTCCATTCACTTTACTTCTTTCTGATTCTGCTGACCTCTGAAAAGAAAGGGGAGAGGGAAAGAGAAGGGGGGGTATTTCAGTTAACCTTAAAGCGAAAAAGAACAAAGCAAAAAGGGTTTGAAGGAACTTACTCTGTGATTAAATGAGTATTCTTTTATTCTTTCTCTCTTATGAACTGCTTCTTTCTTGATTATGCAAGAGGCATCTACCTCTTCCTTCAATAAGGTGCTGTCACTCCACTTTCTTTCACTGTTTGAGTCCATCTGTAATAATATGAAAACTATGTTTAAAGTTCTACATTTTGCAATGATTATATGAAAACGAATGATGTAATGTAACAAATCTTGTGCATACCCTTATTATCTTGTCTTTTGAATCATGCATCTCTTCATTTTCAGTGCAATAATCCCAGCTTCCTTCAACCATTTTGAGTCTCCTTGCACAGACCTGTGACTGGATACTCACAATGGATTGCAAGCACTTCAAAGTACTCATGGCTTGGCGCCTTACTGCTCGGCCACGAATTATGGCTTGAAGCTTTACTATTCCCTTTAATGCTCTCAAAGCCTTCTTAGCCTGCAACGAAATAACAGTCAGAGAATAATATAACACAAAGCAGAATGAATAAGAAAATAGTAACATGACATGGTTTCTTCGTCTGATTAGTAATTGCTGCAACTAATTTCTGATTTACTTTCCTTCCAACTTCATTATTTCTTGTATCCCACACCTTATGCTAGATGAAATTCTAGGAAACTATAAGGGAAAAAAGTTGCATATGCTAATAGTTATAGCTTTTTTAATCACCAATTGCTACAAGAAATTTTGTGAATTAGTAGTTGCTGATTTCCTTAACAAGTTTCAGCTTCTAAGTTCAACTTCAGTTTTTCTGTCAATTTGACCATCAATAGTTTTCTGGGTACAAACTAGCACTAATTGAGCTGTTTCTTCAAAATAACATTAATCCATAAGTGAGAAAAATAGTAGTAAAGGTAAGGGATTTTTGAAAATAATTCTCAGCAGACTCGAGCAAAAGAAAAGAAATTTGGGGGAAAAAACTCACCAAGTAACCCCTAAATGCAGTTTGAATTTTGATGGCTGCAAATTCTTTGATATTATTCCTCTGGCACTGGCTTATGGAATGAGAAGCAACATCCCTAGTTTCATCAGATTCTTCTGAATTATGTTTAGGTTTGTGGGAAGATTGTGGGACCCCAGTGAGCCTTACAACCTCAGCAGCAGCAGCAGCAGCTGAGGCAATGGCCACTGTTAAAGCATGTTTCTTGCTCTCTTCTTCCTCTGCTTCACTCACAAGTGTTGCTGTTGTTGTTGTTGGTGGTGGCGGTGGTGGGGCTGCAATTGAAGGCAACCTCTTCTTCTTTACCCTTCCAAATACCCATCTCCTTCTCTTCTCCTTGTTCTGTATTCAAAGTTTTCTCTCACATAATCTCAAACAGTTGGTCTACACATTATAAAAAAGCAGAAAGCATTGCACTTTACCTTGTCTTGTGTGGAATTTGAGTCCCATATGAAGAGCCTCTTCACAAGGCTGAACCAACTCTTCTTCATAGTCCTTTTATCAAATACCACATGGGCATTCTACATCTGAAAAAATTTCACCATAAAAACCTCTTCTTATAGCAATTGTTGAAGTGACTTAGCATTAAAGTGATGATGATAATTTTAATAAAGTCTATAACATTATACTTTGTCCAATAAAGAATGAACAATTTGCAGAGCTTTGTGTTTGATTCCAAATTGCATAAGTAGCAAGTCATAACAAAATGTAACAACTTTGATTTCAGAGCAAACTAATTAAACACCAATGCACAAAAATCAAGAATACATTTGATGAATGCTATGCAGATTTTGGAGTGAGATCCAAGTTAATCCTTACCTATTTTTTTATAGAAACCCAATCAACTTTGTTTAGAAAGGACAAGAGCCACCGTTTGAGAAAGCTTAGTGCTTTGAGAATAAATTGCAGTGAATGATGTCATTAAATTCAGATGGAAAAGGCATTGAAGCCAGAAAACATTCTTTTAAAATATATAAATAAAATAAATAATAATAATTTATCAGTTAACAAAACCAAAGAATTTGGAACTTTGGATCAGATAGAATGATGGATTTTGATCAGTGAAATGAATGTGTTTTTGCACAGATATCAAAAACCCTTTTTTCTTTTTTACTTTGTTGAGGTGCAGAAAAATTCCAGTAGCTATCAAAATCTGGTTTGTGTTTATAAGTGGATATGATATGATTTTTTTATTTTCATGTGGATGCAAGTATAGCAATCATGCACATTTTCTCATCTACTTCTTCAATGTGGGGCCTTCAAGAACAAAGCATTGATTTGAACAGCATAATAGCAGAGCCACTTTGTTTTCATTAACAGGGAGAGAGTGCCTTTGAAATCAATGAAGCAAAAAAATAAAACAGAGTTTTAAAATCTTTTCATCCTTTCTTTCTTTACTATAACTGTAGCAGGCATGTTCATGTGTCTGTTGGGTTTGAAATGACAGAACTATCCTTCAATGGTCGCCAATATAACCTAGAAATGGCATTTTTTTTGTTATTTTTCATAGTATTCTTCGACCGACTTAATCTATTACGGATCTGAATTTTATTTAAAATTTTATCATTAATCAATATATTATTGTATGTATTCAAATTATTTACACTTATTTAAATAAATGAGTAAATTAATTATTAGATCAATCCAAATTGGGTACATTTTAATAGCAAATGACATCATGCAACATCCACCCTACTTTACATGCTTGGTCAATTTCTTGATAGAGGCCATAATTCATATATACATTTTAGTGAATTACTAAAATAGTTTGTGAAAAATTACTTACTTTTTTCTAATGAAATATTTGCCTACTATACATTAGAAGATTAAATACGTAATTTCTATTTCTGTTGAAAAAAATTGATACATATCACTTTAGCTATATTCGGTGTCTATTCAATTATTTTATGCTCTCTTTTGTGTATAAAAGATCAATCATAAATTAACTACATCATATGGATATATATTTTATATTGATAAAAAAAATTAGATTATATTGCTATACAAAAATTTAATTATTTTGATAATTGATTTTGTTAAAAAATATAAAATACATACATAAACATAGGTAGATAGCTGATTTTTGTGTTTATAGAATATTTTATGTATTTTGTAAGCCAACTAATTTGTTAACCAAAGGTTATTTTAGTAATTCCCTTTATTTGCTTGAGCAAGTATTTTTTTAAAAAAAAAAAATACAAAAGAGGTAACTAAAATATCTTGCCATAAAATTGTAACATTTAAAAACATTTTCAAAATTTCAAATTTTTTGTTAACTTCTTTTAAATTTGAAAATTTAAATATTTTTTATTTTTTAGTAATATATATATATATAAAAGAAATACTGTAATATGTTAATGTTTTTTGTTTTGCTAATAAATTATTAAATTAATTCAATTTAATTTAATTATAAAACAGATTGTTCATGTAATAGAATTGATATTATATATTAGAAAAGTTTAAAATTAGTAATTTTAATTTATATTGATTAATATTTTTAGTTAACAGTCTAATATCTTTAATTTAGTAGCCAAACATCATATTTTAAAATATTATTAATTAATAGTTGACTAAAAATAATAAATTATGTTAACTCTGTAGCACTACTTATGCTGTATTACACATATGGGTAGCATGCTTTTGGTGTACAGGCAGGATGTCTCAATCATTTTAGTATCATGTTTGGCGACCATGTGAAACGCTAGCTCTTTTGGTTCCTTTTATGCACATTTTTTATTCTCACTTGAAGCTAGAAGATGTCTGGCACCATGTACATTAGCGATGAGATATTCTTTGCACAATAATTTTGGAAGAAGTTAAACTTGATTTGATGCTCTTTGATCCTATCAAGCAGGCAGGAGATAAAACAAGTTGGTTTTGGACAAACTCAAATACTCTCACCTACTCAACTAAAAGTGGGTATGAATGGTTATTGAAGAAGAAATTTGGTTGGAATGATAATGAAAATTGGCTTTGGCTTTGGCACTTGAAAATACCGGAGAAGATAAAGTGTCTGCTCTGGCTTTGCCTCAACAACGAAGTTCCCACAGTTAGTTACCGGTTTCAAAGAGGTCTTCCTACTTCTGATTTTTGTCAGAGATGTTATCTTGCTCGAGAAGATATTAACCATTGCTTTAGGACTTGCCAAAAAACTCGTCAGATTTAGATTAGCTTAAACTTGGGAATGACCGATGAGGACTCTAATTTGGATTTTCTGTTTTGGATTCGTTCTAATCTCAACAAAAATGAGTTTCTCTTTGTAGCGGTCTTTTGGTGGATTTGGAGGGATAGAAACAATGACATCTTCCATAAAGATGATCTATGGAGTAAGGAGAAATTTGTTCACTTAGTTAAACATGCTGCTCGAGATTTATTTAATGTTGTTACCACCCAAAAACATATTATTATTCCTTTCTCTTTGCAATATAATTGAGAATCACCTCCAATGAATGTCTGTAAAGTGAACTGCGATGCAAGCGTTTTTGAAAATGAGTAATTAGCTGACTTTGGATGTATTATTAGAGACAGCATGGGAATTTGGATAAAAGGTTGTTCTCCCAGTATACCTTTTTCTAGTGTTCTCTATTGTGAGGTTCATGCTATTTAGAGAGGGCTTGTTATGGCTTGGGATTGCGAGTGCAAAGAGATTATATGTGAAACTGATAATCTTGATATGTTTCTTCTTGTTTCGCGAGGCACAACATGATTTGGAATGATTCTGATCTGCTTGACAAAATCAAATAGATGCTTCAGCGCAATTAGACAGCTACTTTAGTACTCATCCAACGCACAACAAATAGAGTGGCTAATTTAATGGTTAATTAAAACTATTACTTTAAACAAGCAAGTGTACCTAAAATGGCTACTATTCCCTAATAATTTAGATATTATTATTAAAAAAGAGTGCTATTCTTTCTCTTTAAGTCATTTTTTTTTGTATTATATTCCGTCACCAAAAAAATACATACGGGTAACATTACTAATTTATTAGGATGTGAAAGAGTATGGTAAAGTGGCAATGTGGCATGGAATACGTAGTAGATTAGAGAGAGTTGTTATATGGTGGGTCGTGGAGAGCAGAGGTAGGTGTATGAATGCGTCACATCAGGTAACAAAGATGTGAATGTATGAAATGTACGAATATAAAGGGCAGTATTAGGAGGAGACATAGACATAGTTGCAGGCACACAAGTGGGGGATCTTTGCATAATTCAAAAGAGTGGGCACTCGAGACACACAATGTGCAAATTGGTAGAGAATGTGGGCAATATTACACACTCTAATTGCTTCATTGCCACACAATACAGCTGTATAAGGACCCAAATACACCAACTCCCAATAATATAAATGCGCTTTGCTTTTTATATTCACTTCAAATTAAGGTTACGAGAACCAAATCGGTCAATAAACTGATAAATTTTTGATTTAATAATTTACTAGTTCGATTAGAGTTTAATTAGTTTAATTAAATATTAAATAAAATTATTAAAAATTTATATGTAATTTTAAATATATAAAT
Source organism: Arachis ipaensis (assembly GCF_059453495.1). NCBI lineage: Eukaryota > Viridiplantae > Streptophyta > Magnoliopsida > Fabales > Fabaceae > Arachis > Arachis ipaensis. Next base: position 12,748,338 of record NC_142438.1, read on the forward strand.
TTAATAATTTTTAACTTAATAAAATTTAAAATTTTACAATTTTATATAATAAATTATTCATAATTTAATATTAAAAGTTTACAAAAAATTTTAAATATCAAAATTCATAACTGAAAAGTTTAAATAATGTTATATTATTTTATTTTTTAAAATTATTTTATTTATTTTAAAATTTAAACTTTAAATTATAAATATTTAAAGTTGAATGTTTTAAATTCTCACATCTTTATTTTTGTAACCATTGTTTCATTATTATTATTGTAAATAATCATGTTTAAATAGAGATATTTACCTATTGACTTAGAGACATCTACCTATTGACTTATACATTAATTAATGTACTTTTTGCCTTTTAACGAGTTTTGGGTTGAATTTTAAGAATAAAAGAAAAAGTATTCTTGTTTGAAGATTTTTATTCTCTTTTAGCCGAATAAAACTAATAAGTTAATTAGGTTTTTAGTTCAATTAAGAAAAAAAAATATAGATATATTGAAATGTACTTGGAGACAGATTCTGTTTTGCTAGTGAAAAATAAATAAAATAAAAAAATGACTCAAAAAACGACTATTCATGTTGGTTAATATGGTCATAAAGAAGTTTGTCTATTGTAGAATAGACTAATGAAGGTGGTTTTGTTAGAGATGTCTATGATTACAAGACCAACTCTCACGGTGCAATTGAAGTCTATAAGGGAAAAACATTTCAAATCAAAAGTATAGACTTAAAGAGATTCAACCCTATTGTAAGAGACAAGCAAGTGCTGAATGATAATGAAATTGCCTCCTTATAAAAATATTTCACATGAACTACTTGGAATCAAAGACAAAATAGGTTCCCCCAATAGATATCTACTCCCCTATGGCCAAAATATTTAAGTGCTATTTCAAGTACTCTATCTATAGCATCAGCCACAACTAGGTTATACATACATTGTTGTCCACCACCTTCTATTTAATTTCCTCCACCATATCTGGTACATTAAATACCACCACCTATACACTAAAATTTTTACATATGGATAATTTTAGTATAAAATGTAAAATATTTGATAATTTTAGTGTTTTATACGATTATAAAGTAGTATAAAATATCTATTTTTTAAATAAAATATTATTTTTTAATTATAAAAAGACAAAACATCAATAACATTTTATAAAAATTCACAACAACATATAACACATAATTTAGATCACCTTTAAAAAATTAACCGCTCATAATCCAATATATATATAAAAAAAGGTTCACATCTATACCTTATCTTTTTCTTTTTTTTTATATAAAATATATTACTATATATCAAACACTGTCAATTCTAATTATAAATTATATAAGCCAATTTTATATTTATTAAAAATTAAATTAGTTTGACAAATTATCTAACAAAATACTATTTAAATAATTTTGTCAAAATAACAAAAAATATATAATAAATAATATCGAATTAATTTATAATTTATTATTCAAATTGTCAGAGTAAAACTAATAATTGTTCAAAATTCTGCCAGAAAACCAAAAAGGTATAGCCAACAATAAGTCAACAAGTATATTTAAACTACATTCTATACTAATTAATTGTCATTAATTATTAATTATTTAAATTTTATTTTTAAAAAATATAAAATTAATGATTATTAATTACCTCTTTTTACTCTAATTCATCTTTTACCATTTATTACGCAAATCCTAATTTCTCTTTAAAAAAAACGTCGGAACTAAAAAAATACCAAAATATAAGATAAAGAATCATCCAAATCCTAAGAAAAAAACATACAAAACATGGAAAAAAGAATCATCCAAAACTAATAAAAAGAATCATCCAAAATTTAGGAAAAAGAAATATAAAAAACTAGTTAAAAGAATAATTCAAAACCAAATAGGAGAGGAGAAGAAGAGCCGTAGGGTGACCGGCGACGACACCTTGGAGGTGTTGCGTGTACGGTGGGAGACTCATGGTAGCGTGTTGCAAGGAGAAAGCCACGGAGGCCACGCATCACAAGTGGAGGAGTCGCCATGAATCGGAGTAGTTGATCGCGCGTCGCGAATGGGAGACCGGCAGTGACTGCGTCGTAACAGATGGAAGCTGCAGCGGTGCAAATGCGTCTGGACAGTGGGGACGACGACGGGACGCGTGGAAGAGGCCGCGCAGTGCGATGAAAGACGCGATGGTGGTCGGTGGGCGGCAGCGTCGAAAATGCGTAGAGATGTTGGGTTTGAGGAGGGAGAAATTTGACTGTTTCCAAATGAATGGAAAAGAATTATGTTTTTTATGGATTGTTTTTATTATGTATTATAAATGTGATTAGAATAAATGTAAAAATAATTTTTTTTGAATTTTAATTTTTAAATTTTTATTTATTTATAAAATTTAAATTATAATAGAGTTGACTTATGTTGACTTGTATGAGAGTTATTTTCCTATACTTTTCCTAATTGTTCATCATTAGCTGAAATATTAAATTAACTTGAACAAAAGGCAATTACACTTTTGAGTTGGTTGTCTGATCAAATATTTATTAACAGTTTAAAAAAAATATAATTTTATCTAATATAAAATGTTGCACTTATAACATTCTACCCATTATAAATTGAGATGTTAAACTAGTTGAAGCATAAAGATAGTAGTAATAATCAAATGAAACCAACAAATTAAAAATGAATAATTATTGTAAAATAAATAATTAAGGAAGATATAATAACTATAAAATAAGAAAATGTAAATAAAAATTCTAGTGTTAATATAATTAGTTCAATAATAATTTATATATGTATTTATTAATATTATATGTTGTAATATATATATATAAAAAGAGAGAAAAAAGTATTCAATAAATTGGAAAGTAAATAAAAAGAGAGAATTGATTTTTATTTTTGTTGTTGTGTATGTTACGTGAGGATTTGCCCTCTATTTATAGATAGAAAAGTTTAAACATTCAAAACTTCATTTAATTTAATTTTGGCTTGGGAGCTTCATTTCTCATAGGGAAAATCAGCCGCCCATATATTGAATGGGCATCCACGTCCTTTGAACTTATCACAACACTCCCCCTTGGATGACCATTTAGGATTATTGCCTCGTTAAAATCTTATTAAAGAAAAAATTCAGTGGAAAAAAACCTTAGTGAAGGAAAAAGAGTATAATATCCTTTAGTGATGGGGACTGCCTCATTAAAAACCTTGTCAAGAAAACCCAATAGGAAAAAATCTGACCAAGGAAAAAAGAGTACAGTCTCCCCCTCTTGCCGACATCATTTAATGTCTCGAAATCGGCGCATCCCAATCTCATGTACCAATCTTTCAAAGGAGAATTTTGAGAGTGACTTTGTGAATAAATCTGCCAAATTGTCACTTGAGCGGATCTGTTGGACATCAATTGTCCCTTGATTTTGAAGATCATGAGTGAAGAAGAATTTGGAAGAAATATACTTTGTTCTATCACCTTTGATGTATCCACCTTTAATTTGAGCAATGCATGCTGCATTATCTTCAAACAGGACGGTTGGAGCTATCTTATGATCAATCGGTCCACATGATGACAGAATATATTGGATCAAACTCTTGAGTCAAAACACTCGCGACTTGCTTCATGAATCGCTAGTATTTCGGCATGATAAGAGGATGTTGCAGCAATCGTCTGTTTCGCGGACCTCCATGATACAGCTGTTCCACCATATGTGAACAGGTATCCTGTTTGAGATCTCCCTTTGTGTGGATCAGACAAGTATCCAGCATCTGCATAGCTAACTAATTGTGACTCGGATCCATAGGGATAAAACAATCCCTTATCAACTGTCCTATGAAGATATCAAAAGATTTGTTTGATTGTATTCCAATGTCTTTTGGTTGGAGAGGAACGATATATTGCTAGTAAATTCACAACAAATGATATATGGGTCTTGTATTATTAGCAAGATACATTAGTGCTCCAATGGCACTAAGATATGGTACTTCAGGATCAAGGATATCTTCATTTTCTTCTTTAGGACGGAATTGATCCTTCTCCATATCCAAAGATCTTACGATTATTGGGGTACTCAAGGGATGTGACTTATCCATATAAAATCTTTTCAAGATTTTTTATGTGTATGTCGTTTGATGAACAAAGATCCCATTTTTTGTATACTCGATCTGCAGGCCGAGACAAAATTTAGTCTTTCCAAGATCTTTCATCTCAAACTCTTCTTTTAAAGTTTTTATAATTGTTGGAATCTCTTTAGGAGTTCCAATGATATTTAAATCATCAACGTACACAGCAATTATAATGAATCCAGATGCAGTTTTTTTTATGAAAACACACGGACATATATCATCATTCTTGAATCCGTTTTTGGCCAAACACTCAATAAGACGATTATACCACATTCGTCTAGATTACTTTAGACCGTATAAAGATCTTTGCAATTTGACTGAGTATAACCCCTGTGAATATTCATTAGATGGTTTAGATATCTTTAGTCCTTCAGGGACTTTCATATAGATATTCCGATCTAATGATTCGTATAAATAGGCTGTTACCACATCCATTAAGTGCATATGCAGTTTATGATATACAGATAAACTGACCAAATAACGCAATGTTATCGCATCCACTACAGGAGAATACGTTTTTTCATAATCTATACCGGGTCTTTGGGAAAAAACTTGTGCCACAAGTCGGACTTTGTAGCGCACAACTTCATTTTTCTCATTTCGTTTTCTCACAAATACCCATTGGTATCCAACAGGTTTTACGTCTTCTGGTGTACGGACTACAGGTCCAAAGACTTCACGTTTTGCAAGTGAGTCTAACTCAGCCTTCATGGCTTCTTCCCATTTTGACCAATCATTTCTTTGTCGACATTCTTCGACTGATCTTGGCTCAAGATCCTTACTTTCATGCATGATATTTAATGCCACATTATTCAAATATTTCATTGACAATTGTCTTATTTCGGTCCCATTTTTCTCCTGTAAAGACAAAATTTATCGAGATCTCATCATTTTTACAATTTCAGGTACCTGAACGTCTTCTCTGGCGTTAAAACTATATCAGAATTTTGGACAACTGCAGGTGTCTCTACTATATCTTTTTCAACAGGAATAGTATTTACCTCTTTTCTCTTTCGAGGATTTTTGTCTTTGTAACCGACAGGCTTGCCACGCTTCTGGCGTGTATTTGCTTCGGTGGCAATTTGTCCAACTGGGACATCAATTCGAATTGGGGCATTTTCCGCTGGTATATAAGATTTGGTTATCCTCTTTGTATCGGAAAATGCATCAGGCAATTCATTTGCTATTCTTTGCAAATGTATAATCTTTTGAACTTCTAGTTCACATTGCCCTGATCGAGGATCTAAATGCATCAACGATGATACATTTCAATTAAGTTCCTTTTCAGGAAGCTTATTCTCTCCCCTTAATGTTGGAAATTTTGATTCATCAAAATGACAATCCGCAAACCGAGCTTTAAATACATATCCGGTTTGTATCTTAAGATACCTTACTATAGAGGGAGAATCATATCCAACATATATCCCCAATTTTCTTTGGGGTTCCATTTTGGTGCAATTAGGTGGTGCAATGGGAACATATATTGCACATCCGAATATTCTTAAACGAAAAATATTTGGCTGCTGGCCAAATGCTAATTGCATAGAAAAGATCTGATGGTAACTCGTTGGCCTCAAACAAATAAGTGCTGCGGCATGTAAAATAGCATGCCCCAAACTGAGGTTGGGAGATTTGTTCTCATAAGCAAGGGTCTAGCAATTAATTGGAGGCGTTTAATAAGTGATTCTGCTAACCCATTTTGTGTGTGAACATAAGCTACTGGATGTTCAACACTTATTCCATTAGCCATACAATAGGCATCAAAAGTTTGGGAAGTAAATTCACCAGCATTATCAAGACAAATTGCTTTAATTGGATTTTCTGGAAATTGTGCTTTTAGGGTCCGTTTGGGAAACACTAAAAAGCTACTTTTTTCAACTTTTGACTTATAGAAAGTTACATTAATGTGTTTGGTACAATTTTTTAAATAAACTTTTAACTTTTCAAAAAGTTATTTAAGAGCTTTTGAAGAAGTTAAAAAATGTGACTTCTCCTATTTTCAAAAGCTATTTTATCACTCTTATTTAATGCACAACTTTAAAACAAGGACTTCTATAATAATTATCCAAACTCAAAATAACTTATTTAAAAGTTATTATTAATAAAAGTCCTTATATTTTAAGCTCCTTTTTCAAAAGAACTTATTTAAGAAGTTTAGCCAAACTGGCCCTTAATCGAATAATTTGAGCCAGTAATCTCGCAAACGCCAGGTTGTGAAAAAACAATAAACACACATGTGACCATCTCGAAGGTGCGTCTATTAGGACCATAAAATATCTAAAAGATCCACATGGTGGATGAATAGGTCCACATATATCACCTTGAATCTTTTTTAGGAATTCAGGGTACTCAAATCCAATCTTTACTGGTGATGGCCTTAAAATTAACTTTCCCTGAGAACATGCAGCACAACAAAATTCACTAGATTTAAGAATCTTCTGGTTCTTTAGTGAATAATCATGGGAATTTTTAATAATTCTCCGCATCATGGTTGTTCCCGGATAACCCAATCGGCTGTGCCAAGTTATGAATTCACTTGGGATAGTAAACTTTTGGTTTACAATGGCATGTGATTCAATTGCACTAATCTTGGTGTAATATAACTCAGATGAAAGTGAGGGTAATTTTTCTAATATAACTTTCTTATTTGAATCATAAGTTGTGATACATAAATATTCATGATTTTCCTCATTCATAGTCTCAATATGATATCCATTTTGGCGAATATTTTTAAAGCTCAACAAGTTTCTTAGAGACTTGGTAGACAATAATGCATTATTTATTATGAATTTTGTTCCTCCGGGAAACAAAATTATAGCTCTTCCGGAGCCTTCAATCACATTGCCTGAGCCAATTATAATATTAACATATTCTTCTTTTGGTACAAGATGGGTAAAATATATATCACTTTTGAGAATAGTGTGCGAACTTGCACTATCCGCAAGGCAAATATCTTCACTATAAGTCCTTGCCATTCTCTTCAAAGACAAATAATAATAATACAATCAGTAGTATGCACAGGTAAATTGAATACTTGATCGGAATTATTTTTCTAATAAACACTGTACATAAAAATAATGTCATATACTGAAATTTTATTTTAAAACTTGACACATTTAATAATTTCAAAATTCATAGACATTAATATTTCATTATTTATATACATCATATTTAAAACTTAAATACATATAAAATAAAACTTAATAATAAGTTCTTTACATTATTTATTTATATTGATACTTAACAATTTCACATATTAAACTATTCCATCATTGATCAAATGACCAATATTTTCTTCAGGGTACTCAAAGAAATCAGATACATCATAATGAGTGGTGGAATTTTCAGCAACATCATTTGAAACGAAATTCGTCTCCTTTCCTTTGTCGTCTTTTTTCAAAGATGCTTGATAAAGATCGACTAGGTGCCTTGGTGTACGACAAGTATGCGACCAATGGCCCTTTCCACCACAACGGAAACACTTATCCTCTGTTGATTTATTTTGCCCAATATTTCTTTCTTTATCCCACTTCTGGTGAGATCCTCTCTTTTGAACATAATTCATTTTCCTTCCATAATTTTTCTTGTTATTAAAACCTTGCCATTTACCTCTTCTGGGGTAATTTTTCGCATTTACTTCAGGAAATGGGGTGGCGCCAGCTGGGCGTGCTTCGTGATTCTTTAAAAATAACTCATCGTTGCGTTCAGCAACAAGAAGGCAAGAAATTAACTTAGAATATTTTTTGAATCCTTTTTCTCTGCTGGAGGAGCACATTCGAGGCATGGAAGGTTGATAAAGTTTTCTCCAACATATCATGATCAATTATCTTTTCCCCACATAATTTCATTCGTGAGGTGATTCGAAACATTGCAGAATTATATTCATTTATGGATTTAAAATCCTGTAGACGCAAGTACGTCCATTCATATCGAGCTTGAGGAAGTATCACCTTTTTTATGATTGTACCTTTTTTCAAGGTTTTTCCAAAGATCTGCAAGATCTTTTAATGTGAGATATTCATTTTTCAATCATTCGTCAAGATGACGATGAAGAAAAATCATGGCTTTAGCTTTATCCTTTTGGGATACATTATTTTTAGCTTTAATGGTATCTCTAAGATCCATTGAATCAAGATTAATTTCAGCATCTAATATCCATGATAGATAATTATTTCTAAATATATCAAAAGCATTAAATTCAAGATGAGAGAACTTCGACATAATAAAAATTAAAATTTATATATATATAAAGAGAGAGGAAGAAGTATTCAATAAATTGGAAAATAAAAAAGAGAAAAAATTAATTTTTATTTTTATTATTGTGTATGTTACGTAAGAACTTGTCCTCTATTTATAAATACAAAAGTTCAAACATTCAAAATTTTATTTAATTTTATTTTGGCTTGAGAGCTTCATTTTTCATAGAAAAAATTAGCCGTTCATATATTAAATGGGCATCCACCTTCTTTGAAGTTATCACAACAATAATATATTAATTACAGAAGTGGCTTCTTTTTGGAAATGAATTATCCTCATTTTCTCACAGGTTATTCAATGCTACCTCTTCCTGTATGACATAATAAGACTGACATGACACTGTCATATAAAATAATATTTACAGAGAATTTTTCTGCAACAGTTAAAACAGATTAGTGTTTACACATAAAGAAACCATGTGACCTATAACCTATATCAGAGATTCTAAGGTCGTTATTAAAAATATTATCTATGGCAACAAAATAATTTTTTTATTTTTCATTTTTGGTATTTCTTTAAGATGCTCTCTGTAGAGTTCCATACTATTATTATGAACAAGAATAACTATATGTCTGGCTCAACTAAGAAACTATATATATTATTGAAAAAATTTTAAGTGTACCTAAAATACCAATATTTCAATAATTTTAATCGTTAATTTTAATTAATATATATTATATATATTTTATAATCAAAATCAAGAATTAAAATTAATGAAATATCGATATTCTAAGTACACTTGAAATTCTTTCTTTTATACTTTTTAACTTATAGGCTATTGTATAATTAAACAATTACTCACTTACTCTTTTGTTGACATCACTATAGTAAACCAATAATAATAATAATAATAATAATAATAATAATAATAATAATTAATAATAATATAAATTGGTCTCAATAAATTTTAAATTAGATATTTTAATTTTTAATAAATTTTTATAATTACTTTTGTTAAATAATTTTTTAAAGATTAATTTAAATGTTTACTCTAAATGACAATATGATGATAAATTACTAAATTTAGTTATCTAGTGACACTTTCTTTTCAACAAGTCTATTTTGTATCAACTATTTATATTTATGAGCCATACTACATAACTAATAGTTTTGTAGCATGTAACCTGTATAAAAAAATAATAGAAAAAGGACCAAAAAACAAAAAAACAAGAAAATCAACTAACCAAGTATGTTCTATTGTTCTCCCTCATTTTTGTGAATGAGAGAGAGTGAAAAACTGAAAATTGGATTATTGACCAAAAACTGTTAGGTTATCTAGTCGTTTTCTATTTACATTTTTGGTCCAAATTCTTGTTTTGTTTCATTTTATTAAACAAAATAGGCCCAATAATAATATGGAACCCACAACCCAGCCAGTGTGCTACTACCTCTTGGATCTTCTTATGTGGCCTGTAATTTAATTGGGTTCATAAAGGGATATTCTCAAACAAAAAATAAATAAAAGTCTGAAAGAAAGTTACAAAAAAGAAAACGGGGAAAAACCGCTGAAAAAGAGTACTCCGACTCAGAAGAGTTTAAAAGGGGAAAATGAAATAAAATAAAGTTGTTATAACCAAATTAAGTTAGTTGAGTAGTCAACTCATTCGTCTGCAAATATTAAAAGTTTAAATTCCGTCTTGTACATGTAGCAACTATTCGTTGCCAACAGTAAACCTTTAAAAGAATTATCCAGGTAATCTTCAATTATAAATTTTGTTATCAAATCACACATTTTTAAAAGTTAAGTTGTTAAATAAAAATATATGAACAATTATATACTTAATATGAAATGAGAAGAACCAAGTTCTAGGTTTTTAGTACAACAACATCAAAGCCTTGTCCCATTAGGTGGGGTTGACTACATGAATCAAACGACGTCATTGAGTTCTATCGTGTCTATAAAGAGATCGTTTACATAGATCTTATTTGATCACCTCATGGATGGTCTTCTTAGGTCTTCCTCTGCCTTTCACCACTTGTCCATCTTCCATCTTATCCACCATCCTGACTGGGTGCTCTATCGATCTTCTTCTCACATGTCCAAACCACGCGATTTTACTATCTTTTCCACAATAAATGCTACTCTAACTCTTTTTTATATCTTCGTTCCTGATTCTATTCAATCGCATATGACCACTCATCCATCTCAATATCTTCATCTTTGTCACACTTAACTTATGTTCGTGCTCTCCTTTGGTCACTCAACACTCTGTACCATAACGCATAGCTAGTGTAATAGCAGTACGATAGAATTTATCTTTGAATTTTAAAAGCACTTTTTTGTCACATATAAAACTAGACGCACTCCACCATTTTAGTAAAATTATTTATTTCAAAAATTTAAACAGTTTGATTGAGATAGACAAATAAATTTTTCTATAGTAAAAAAATAAATAAAATGATAAAATAAATAACTATTTATCATTGAATTTACACTATGTATAAGTCCTATTATTTTAATTCAAATATAATTAAATATTTAATTTTTACTTTATCAATCTACAATCTTTTTATTTAAAAAAAAATAATCTATAAAAATTATATATCTAACACCACATACATTAATTTATTTGCGATGGATACATTACTACTTATAGTTTTGGTAATAAGTTTGAATTGGTCCTTGTTAAGTTATTCAGCCGCTTAATGTATATAGCACATGCATGCATCATTGAAAACATGATTCATTTGACCATTATTATATGGGTCTAACTTATAGTTTATTACACGTGGAACGTTGAAACCGAGTAGATGCCAAAACGTTTGTGTTCTATGTTCCAACGTTACACGCTTGCACTAATGATTAGGAATAATTTGATACGTGAAAGCCAAGGTATATGTATGTGTGTGTCTACCACTATGCTTTTGAATTTTGAATCTTAAGCATTGGTTTCAAGTTTCAACTCATCATACATACTTTGTCTCGTTGGACTTAGACCTAACCAACAACATTATAGTTCTCACAAAGTTGAGAGACAAAATGTGCTTCATGCATGTGACAAAACTCATAAGCCAATTGATGCAACCCATAAACACACATAATGGAGCAATTATCATATAAATATGAAATGTTGACCAAAAAATCCACAAGAATGACATGAGATACTTAGATTCTTTAACTAAAAGTCCATCAATCTTTGAATATATTTATATTTAATTTTTATGCACTGTGAGTGTAAAATCATTTTATATGTGTATCCAATCACATAACGTCACATTAACAAAACTAATTATCTTTTACATTGACCACGTGAATGATCTCCAAAAAAATGATTGTAATTGCACGATTGTATAAAACGCTTTACGCTCTCTCTATACATCAAGATTAAACTCATATATATATATATATATAGAAAGAGATTTTTATTCTTTTTATTAAATTTATATTGAGTCAAATTAGTAGAATTCCGACAATATATAGAACCTAGATTGACAAAAATTCGATTAAAATAAGGGAAAGTATGAGGAGCCAATATGGAGGTTTATGGAGTATTAGAGATATAACCATTAATGTTACTTTTTTCCATCAGCTGAAGTTTTTGGGATGAGTGGTATTATGATATGGTGTTAGAATGCTAGATTCGAAAGGTCAAGAGTTCGATTCTTGATGAACTCCAAAATTAATTTAATTTTTTGGAAAGATGTTTATTATCCCTAGTACTCGGATGGTTATTCTAGATAGTATAGGAGATGTTCATTTTGTAACTCAATAACCCGTACACATTGTACAAATAGTCCATTGTCTTCCTAGCGGGATCCTTAAAATAATTATAAGAATTGAAAATAAGGATAAATTTGAAAAAGCAACGGAAATCAGCCAATATAAATTTGATATCTATAATTTTTTAACTTTTGGATATATAAATTCTTTGTTAATTGATTTTTAGCATGACTTGAAAAATAACAAGATGAAAGTAAGCAATGATATTATAGGTGAATTGACTCATGGTGAAATACACTTGAGTACTTGTCTATAAGTGGTTACATTCTCATATTCTTTCTAGAGGATGTTGAGGGATTTAAGAAAGCAAATAATGTAACGTGTTAAAATTTGACAACCTTGATAATTAGCCTTGTATAGTTATTGTTCGAAAACGACATCGAGTTTAGACCACTTTTTGAATGGGAACAAAATTAGAGTCTTAAAGAGTGAATTGAATCAATTGATAGATATTAGTCCAACCCGTCACCAAGCTAAGTTTTTACTTCTACACTATTGATTCCACTTTTAATTTAGGCAACTACTCCCATAAAGATGCTAAAAACATCTTCTTATGATGATCATTGTTTAAAAAGTGTAACTTATTTGTTTAGCAACACTTTGAATAAAGGTAACACTTTTACTTCAAATAAAAATCAAGTCCTACAATCTATTATCTAATGGTCAAAATAAAATTTTTTCACATAATAACAATTATAAAATTTTCATTGGAATAACCACCTTTAATTTATACTATACACAAAGAGAAAACGACCTCTCATAACGTACTTATGTCAAATTTCTATCATGTCTTTAACTAACCTTGCCTAATGAACTCTTGAATAATGTGTGAATCCTTAATTTGTTGGCCGATTATTAATTGATTTTTGTTATTTTCGAGTAGAATTGGGATATATATGGCTAGAAGTTGGTCGATTAATTAGCTAATCATAAAAATAGTCAGAAAACTCTTGTTAACAACCGATATTTTTTTTGTTAATTTCACATCATAAAAATAAGGAGGCAAAAATGATGGCCACTAAATTAGTGAAAGTAATAGATTAAAAAGTCGTCAGAAATTAGTGACAAATTTTGTTGTAATTACATTGTCGTTAAATTGAAGTTAATTTTATAGATAAAATAGAATACTAAATCATATAGCGACAACCTGTGTTTATCTAATCCGTTGCAAATTATTCGCTAATGTCACACAAATATGTCGCATTTTATAGCAAATATAAAGTTAATATTTAAAAATTATTAATAAAATTTGTAACAATTTGTCATTAATCTAAAACTATTTTTAATGAGAAAGTGTAATTAAGAAGTCTTGTTAATTTATTAGTCAATAATCAATCACTCACCATATTAACACAATTGCATCGCAATTTTCTCACAAACAACTAACAAATTAATAAATATCTCACATTTTAGTTGCAGTGAAATCTCAAATTTATCACCATCATCAATAACAAATATATTGCTAATTGGTCATAAATAAGCGCTTTTCTTTTATCTAAACAAAGATCCCATTCTTTACTTCTAATATGGATAGACGATTCCATTGAAAAAAGCTCAGGTTTGTGGTTGGACTATCCTTTGGTTAGTGTGTAGGTCATTATGTTGGCTATGAATATTTTTCTAAACGGTCAAGTTTGATTATGTTGGACATTTTGCTGAGTTGTTCTGTTTGTATGTTGAATATATTTTAAACATAATATTTATTGACATTCATCTGACATATTTAATTTTTGGTGTCTAACCATATCTTAATAAAAAATAATTTTTTTCGAACACTTCTGACTATACCTAAATATCATAACATGTCAGCATGCACAATCTTATTATTAATATGTATTCTTGAAATGAGTTTAGAAAAAGTATATATTATTTATGAAAAAAAATATTTTAAATATTTTATATAATTTAAAAATATTAAAAATAATTAACAAATTAAAATTTAAATATTAAAATTTTATTATAATTTATTTAAAAAATAGTTTATATTTTATATATATGTTGTGTTTATGTGACTTATAAAAATTTAAAATTCGTGTGTCCATATATTGTGTGTTGTGTCATATCTTATCTTCGTATTAGTATTTGTACATTATAAATATTAATTAATAGTTCACTTAGACCCTGAAAAAGGGGTTAAATCAAATAACTTAATACTTTTTACCCCTTTTGATCCATAATGCAAAAACAGAATAATGCAGAAGATTTTCGAGTTGCCTCATAACGCTCATAAACAAAATAGCATGAAAAAATGATAGAAAAGATGAGACAATTATATTAAATTCTTATTTTATTTTTATTTGTTATCTTATTTTTGTTCAGAAACAAAATTTGTTATGTTTATTTTTTTTAAGTTAGCTATGCTTTTTTTTTTCTAACAGAATCTCTAGAGATTCTAGTTATTTTAGCTTATTTTAAAATTTAAAATTAAATTAGTAATTAGTATAAATAGATAGCATTGTTCTCCCAAACAATAATAACATACAATAAAAAATTTTCATCTTTTCTTTTCTTATTCTTTCACGGTTTTATTATGATATTAGAGTCATGATATCCTCCTTGAGGAGGATATATAAGTTATCATATTTCCTGTGAGAAATCACCATGATAAACATAATTTCGTTCTTCCTACAGATTTGATACTTTTTCACCTCATCAAATAATCCATCTTTTTCATCTTATCCTTCTGATTCGAATGGATCCAAATTACCGTGCTCTATGCACCCCCTCTCTTATTATGTACCTTTCTCTTATTGCGCCTCCTTCCCGAGGCAGTTCCGTTTACGGCTCCTTCCCGCGGCAGTTTCGTCTGTGCCTCCTTTTTCTGATAATTCCGTCTGTACCTCCTTTTTCCGGCAGTTCCGTCTGTACTTCTTCTTTCCGACAGTTCCGTCTGCACATCTTCTTTCCGGCAGTTCCGTCTGTACTTTTTCTTTCCGACAGTTCCGTTTGCACATCTTCTTTCCGGCAGTTCCGTCTGCGCTTCTAGTTTAGTTATGGTTATTTTAACTTATTTTAAAATTCAAAATCAGTTTAATAATTAGTATAAATAGATAGCATTGTTCTCCCATTAAACAATAACAAAATAATAAAAATTCTTCATATTTTATTTTCTCATTTTTCATAGTTTTATTAAACTATATATTCTAATTTAATTTCCAAATACAATGAAAATTATGTCTAATAAAATCCACCAAAAATAATAATAGAATTTTCATTATAACCAAACCAGATTATAGATACCAATTCTAGTGAATTCAAACCAAGCCTACCATTTCCCGCAAACTCAAACCAAGTTCACCAAAACCAGCCATCTCAAACCAATTGTCAATTTGTCATTTCCTGTGAATTCAAACCAAACCCATTAAATCCAGTGAACTCAAATCAAGTTCGTCAAAGCCAACAAACTTAGCCAAGTGAATTATATGAATTCAAATGAATTGCAAAATTGTTCTTGATGGTTATCAGTGGCTAAGAGAAGGAGGTTGAATCTTGGCCCCTTTTTCTTTCTCGTGTGAACTTGCTTTCTGTTGAGAGAATTCATGACATATTTTGGCTTTGTCTCTTAACTCGGTAGGAGATTCTTTTGTTTTGTCTCCTGTTGTGCAGAATCAGAAATAGAGATGAGTGTAGATATTGACACACAGATATATCTTGGTTCAGCTACCTAGTGCAATGTAACCTACATCCAGTCTCCATCACAACTGTGACAGAATTTCACTATCTTTTCAATAGAATTATATTCACCAATTCTTCCTAGGATTTACCCCAATCCTATTTGGAACAAGTCCAGATTCTAACCCAACCTGGACTTGATTAGGACTCACCGTAACTTTCAACAGCAAAGTGATAACCCAACTTGCAAGGGAATCCCCATAGGATCATGACACAAAATAGAAAAATATACAAA
Source organism: Arachis ipaensis (assembly GCF_059453495.1). Lineage (NCBI taxonomy): Eukaryota > Viridiplantae > Streptophyta > Magnoliopsida > Fabales > Fabaceae > Arachis > Arachis ipaensis. The sequence goes on from NC_142438.1 coordinate 12,764,309, forward strand.
GAATTTCTGAGATAACTATGGCTTTTTCTCCAAGTCTAGATCATTGTCGTTTTTCACTCATTGATTTTCTTCTTACAAACCTCACCATACTTGCCTTTTTCAATGAGACTCAGACAGACTATACTGAGAAAAAGAAAAACAAAATGGTAACCACGAAGGAGAAGAACTTAGAATAGTTTAGGAAGCTATGAGAACAGAACCAAGTATTCTATTCCACTCTCCTTGTTCAACCATTGGTTGTTCACCTTTATTATAGAAGAGTGAAACCTTCAAGGTTTGAACCAAGTTCAACACTTGGATTGTCTTCTTCCTCCTTCATCAGAACTTGTAGCGGCGTGGTCAATGGAGAGAGAAAAGGCCGACTTTTTGACATGCAATATACATTTTTCTTTCATCATTTTTCTTCAAGTTCCTTTGATCTTGATCTTGATCGTGAATCTTTTCTTTGGCTCCAAATTTGGTTTTGGACCGTGGATTTAAGGTAGAGCACTATTGACTTCTTCTTTTTCATGGTTGCTTGATTTATGCTTGAAACTCAGTAGATTTCTTCACGGTTTCTTGGTGTAGCACAAATGTGGAAAGTAACTTTTGAAGATGTTCTATCTGAATGGGATTTGCTTCTTTTGTTGTAGCCCTTCTTCTTGCTTGAAATTGAAAATAAGCTTTTGGTTCTTTGTTGAGCCCTAATTTCAGATCTTTCCTCTTTCTCTTTCTTGGTTCAGTGACTTGATGTGATAGAGAAGATAAGAAAGAGAGAGAAGAGAGAAGGATTGTGTTCGGTGGAAGTGAAACAAAGTTCAATTGAATTTTGAGTTGTTTACCCGGTTGAAGAGAGATGGGTTTGAGAGTGATCACCGACTTGGACTTGGATCTTTATTTGGACTAGGTTTGATTTCTTTCTTTCTTATGATTCTGCTTTTTCAGCCTTCATGGATCAATATTTGAGTGAATGTATAGTTAAGCTTTGTGTTGGCTAATGTGTTTGTGTTTGTGAGCTTGCTTACCGGGTTGGTTTCAATTCAAATTAATTTTTGCGCACTTAACTAAACAAATTATACAAACAATTGATAATCACCCAATAATATTTATTCATCATTTTGATCAAGCTTTAGTTTTTCAAACTCAACAGTCCTTGTTTATATGGTTTTTATCTAGTGTGCTGATATGATATTATTTATATCTTTTATTTTTATCCCAATCGTTAATACAAGAATGTTATCATTTTTTCATATTTTGTCTCTAAGTTTGCAGTTTTTTTTTTTTTCAATATAAGCAAATTTCTTATCCTTTTTCTTTGAGGACAATTTGTCCAAGGTTTAAATTTGGGCTTATTACATATTAATTTTAGATTAAGACAAATATTAAACAACACGAATAATTTGGACTATTCATTCATAGTTCAAATAATATTGTCATTCCAAAAAATATTATTTATTTACTTTTTAACTCAACAACAACAACACGCGCACATATATATACACACACAATCCAGTAATTAAATTTTAATATACATATATTTTTTTATTAAATATTAGATTAAAACAAATCTTAAATAGTCACACTCAATAATTTTTTTAGTGTACATACTTTATTTTTGTGTATCAATTTCTGTTTTGGCCTAACCCAACGTAACTCACACACGACCCAATAAACGAATGCTCGTCCCATTCCATACGGGTAGACGTTTTCCACGGGACACGAACTTTTTTCAGAAAAAATTCAACAGCTGGCCGAAATTGGAAAAGGGGCCGGATCCTAAGAAGGTGGGAGGCCCACCCAGATGAATGAGGATACGGGAAAGGGATCTACCCTTCTTCCCAAGTACGTCACTGTTACCCTAAAAGTAACCGCATCATCATACAGATATTAACTTAGGCATCAGAGTGTCCTTGCAGGTGGTTCCACCCACCAATCAACCGTTGACTTGCTGGCGAAGCCTTCCCCTCCATAATCAGCACCCAGGTCAGCAAACAACTGAACAGTTTTCATCTGGATTCATTGCTTTTGTCACTCTACTCTTTTCTCTTTTTTATTTAATTTCAGATATAAATATTCAATCATGTATATTTTTCTTTGTTTTTATGGTATGGTGATGAGCCCATGGCACTAAAATCTTAATCTATATAACTTCATATAAATATTTGAAAATGTTTAGTAACAACAAAAAATTAGTCAAAAAGAGGCATAACTTACCTTATTTAGCATTCATTAATTGTTGCGACAATTAATGAATACTAAATAAGGCAAGTTCTGATTGTTTTTTTTTTTTTTTGTCTCTCTAGTATTACCGTAAATATTATTTAAACTTCTCCATCACTTCAAAACTCAACCAACCTTAGCTTTATTATGCCCGTATATATTATTTTGATATAAGTCCAAAATTCCTTGCTATATATTATAAAATATATTAAATAAAAAAGATTTTATTATAAAATAGAAGGTGTATAAAAAAAATTTAGAGCAAAATTTAATGTTTAGATTTTTTGTTTTTCAAAAAATATAGTCATTCACAATAATTTCTTTTTAAAATTCACTCGACAAAAAATTACCAAATTTTAAAGATAAAAATCTTATTTTTTTAATAATAATTACAAAAAATTAGATCAAAATTTAATCTCTAAATTTTTTTTAAAAATATATATTTAATATCTAATTTTTTTTTCTTATGATTTTATAACATTCTTAAAAATCTTTTTGTCAGTAATATAGATTTTTTTATACTATTTTAGTAGTTTATCCCTTATTTATTTTAAGTAAGTAGTATGTTTTTCTTTCCAATGGGCTACTTTATTCTTTTGAACACATATGTCCAGCGAGGCTGCTGGGGACCTTCAATTCATAGTGAGTTCCACGCATGATGCTACACACACTGCTGCTACGACATGCTATAAAAAAGGCATACATTAGAGGCAGCAAAATATGATCAATAAGGCAAAAAGTAAAATCATTCAAACTATATATGAGATTTAAATAATAATAATAATAATAAAAAACATGATTTTCTCTTTCAATTTCAATTCTTTAATCATCATTAGTCATATCATGCATTTATATGTTATTATTGAGTCATAAATGTTGAGAGCTTATTGGGTGAAGTTAACCAAGTCAAAAGAATATGATGCAGACAAATTAAAAAAATAATAATATATAAGAAAATAAAAATATCTTTGATACTGAGATGAATTTAATACTAGTATGTCTCATAATAAATATTTAGCACGCAAACATATTAAGGTGGCCTATCATTGATGATGATCTACTTCCTCTTTCATAGCCACCATCATAATCCTACTAATTCCATTATATATACAACCATCTTTCTCAAAATTAATGGAGGCTTCAATCCCATATCATTTGCATTTATATACACTTTTTTTTTGCGGACGAGTGAACTGACCACTGAGTTGGTTTGCATTTATATACACTGTTGGAAGTAACTATCCCTTTTGCAGAGCTGGAATAATAATTATGGTAGGTCAATCCTATAGTGTCTAAAAGTTGGTATCTAAATTTTGTCTATTTTATCATTTGTAGTAAGTTTTAATTTTTTAAAAATTATTTATTGTTATATCTTTTAAATTAAATATTATTTTTTAATCCTTTTTAATAATAGACACCACTTTTTAGACACCATATATAACATTTACCTTATTGGTATATACAAATTCAAAATACGGTAATACTAAAGAGATTCAAAAAAACATTTTAAACAATTTAAACTTTTTTATTTAGTCTTTATTTATTATAAAATGTATTAAATAAAGTCAAAATAATCACTTTTAATCATTTTTGGCTAAAATTTTTTATTTTCCGAGATTTTTCGTTAAAAATTTAGCTTTGTTAATTATACGCCAAATAATAAATTTTGATTTGTGGTTAGTTCACTCATCCATTAAATAAGTATTAAAAATTCGAATCTATCTTTATGTATATAATATTTCGTTAACTAGTAACAAACTCTAAAATAGAACTTTAACTGTGATATATTAATTCTTTATCTATCCGCCTAAAAGATATTTAAAAAAAATCATTATAAATCAGAATCTATTTCATATATATATATATATATATATTGGAGGGTGGTCCTTGGAGAGATAGATTATGCTCAAAATTAAATGATATGATGTATACCAATAATTATGTGAGATCATATATAGCTATATATATTTATTAGACTAAGACGTATATGTTATGCATGAAATAGCCAGCTGGTTATGATAGGGAAAAATAAATGAATAATGTGTGGTCTTAAAAGGCCATAGTTATTTTAAGTTATATGCATGTGTATATATATGTTCATGCACATAGTTATATTAAGTTACCTTGTATTTTGTCTGGTGTGATTATTTCAGTTGTATACGTCTTATTAATTACTCTTTTACAAAGTGAATATAGGTTTTATTTTACCCATAAAAAGTCACCAAAAATGAATTAGGATGTGTTTGGGAGCGCTGACAAATTAAATTTATTTTAGTAATTATTATTGTATAACTACTTTTTAAAATAATCAAGCATATGTATGACATTTAATTTATGTTTGAATATTTTAAATAAAAAATGGTTTTAAGATAATCTATTGTATTTGGAATGTATGAAAAAAAAAACTATTTTAAGTGGTATAATTGCAAAAATATAGCTATGAAAAATTGTTTATATGATTTAATATTTAAGATTTGAGGTTAAATTGATAAAATTATTATAATTTAAAAATAATAAAATTTTACTTATACTCTTAAATTTCAAAATATTAATTTCACTTATAAGCTATTTTTATCTTAAAATTATTAACAACAATATTAGGGAACCAAAAGCATATCAGCAAAAATCCAGCTAAAATGTGTTTGGACTCCGTAAAAGATCGGGTTTTAGTTTGTGCTTCGTGATTCTAGGAGCAGTTTTTCAAACATATTAGTCACCTCTTGATTCTATGTACTTTTCTAATTATTAATTAGTTCCATTATAATCTATTTTCAAAAATTTATCTAAACATGATTAGCTTTTAGAAAACAAAAAAGTCTTCTCTTTATTGTTCCCAAAACATGATCTAATCATAGTTTAGATTTTAATCTATTTTTGGCGTTTGATGAATAATAATACATGAATAAATATAGAGATTTTATTTATTCATCAGTACTGAATATGATGTGGCAAACTGGTAGATGTGGCAAGGTAGGTGGCTAATAATAATAAACAAGAAAAATATTTTAATAATTTCATGGCGAAAGTTTTTCTTTGTATCCGCAATGATATATAGTATATATAGATCGATCTTTATATTTTGAACTCTTACGTGTAATTCATTAATTTATAATCACAAATGTTAGAGGAATTAACAACTTTTTCCTTGTAAACTAGTCATTTTTTATTTTTGTCCACTAAAAATATTGATTCTTATTAGCGTTTTTCATTTATAAAAAAGATGATAACTTAATCAAATACAGGTCGACTTATTCTTAAATGTTCCTTATTATTAAATAAAAAATGTTATATTTTTTTATTAATTAAATAAATCTTAATTTTTTATTTATTATATTTTTACATCAATAATTCATATTAAAATTTTAAAATTTATAATTTAAGATTCAGAGATCTACTACTTAGAATTTAAGGTGTTCTCCACTTTTTATTTTTGTTAGAACATATTAGCATTCAACCGTAGTCCATACACATCATTTCTTAAAATTATTGAAATGAAAGTCTCCAATAATATAATAAACATATTCAAATAACATCAACTTTAATTTCCTTCTTCTTGGTGATGATAACGAAGAGTAATCACGATAAACAATAATATATATATATATATATATATATATATATATAAGGTTAAGAATGAATTTTATCATTTACACCTTTATTATTCTCTTATTATGGTTGGTATGAGACAAGGAGACATCCTCGCATCCCTAAAGTGTGATAAAGTGAGATATGGTTACATGATAATTAAGAATAATACTACTATATGTAATATATTATTCCCACGGTTTTGATTATATCCTTTAGTAATAAGAATACTTTGTTGCTCATCTTTATTTTGAACATTAAATCAATATTTATTTCTTATATTTTAAATGAGGACAAATACTAATGCATTCTAAAAAAATAATTAAAAAGGAAACGTTTCTGAATATTATTTTGTTATTAAAGATAAAAAAAGAGAAATAAAAATAGAATATCTTAAATTTTAAATCATAAATTTTAAATTCTAAATACTAAATATGAACTATTAATATAAATATAATAAATAAAAAATTATTTAATTAACAAAAATACAATGTTTTTTATTATTTAATAAAGAACATTTAAAAGTAAATCTTAACTCAGACATATAATCTGTATAATAATATGAATATGAGTATGAAGATGTATATATTATATTTAATGAAAAAAATTAAATGAATAGATTTTTTAATTAAAAAAGACAAAATAAGAAGATCTGAACTGTTAAAATTTGAAGCTAATGAATTATATTTCAAATGGTATAGTCTTTTCATATTCATCTAAAAAGTTGCAGATTTGAGTCCTCTATCTTTAGGGAAAAAAAAAACTGTTGAAATTTGAATGATAAATACTAGCTACCATATTTTTTTTTCAAAAATAAAATGAAATAGAGTTTCAACCTTTTTTCTAATAACTAGCTCAAAATTGAACTCATTTTCACTAAATTGATTGTGTGTAGGAGTGAGATCTGATCTTATGTAATGGCACATGCTCCTAACCCTGTGAGATAGATCTTCTTTATTTTAACGTTGTAGGGTTCTTCTTAGCTTATCCCACTTTGACAAATCTCTGACCATCCTATCAAACACTCTCACATAAAACCGATGTGGCATTCTTGTCTTATATTAATGTTAAATCATTCAACATTTTTCTTTTTTGTAAAAAAAGAAATTAAAAGATTTTGCCTTTCTGGCCGCCCATTGATTGTTAAATATGACAATTGTTGATTATTGTTTCATAATCTTGAGATTTTTCACTGCCCAAAAGGGGATTCTGCTCTCCACAATCCAACCATCAATCCCCACTTATAGGCCCCATTATGTGCCTATCATTCACTATACGTGTTATGGAGTATTCCCACATCATTATTATTACCCTCCCTATAACAATAATTTCTCTCTTTATGTTGTCTTTAATTTGTTTTTATTATCATTATTTTAACTTAATTTATTCATTAATGTCTTCATGATGTCTATATAATTTATTGATTAATGTATTACTATATTAGTGATTAATTCGTTACTGTACTAATTTATAAGCACTTTAATAAATGTGATAACTACTTATTCGAAATTTAAAATTTTTTACATTGCGTTTAGTTCTGAAAATAGGATAAAATAAAATATTAAGAACAAAAGATAAAAGATAGATATACAAAAATTAGTATTCTTGTATTTTATTTAATGATAAACTAAAATAAATTATAAAAATTTAATTTATTCTTATTTTTTTATTAAAAAATTTAAAAAATAATAAAAAATATAATTATAAAAATAATAAAAAAATTAAAAATAAAATATATTTTTTATTAGTGTTTCAATATTTTTTTATTAAAATAAATACAATATCTCTGTTTATATTTTATTTGTCACACACATCAATATCTCATCCGAAAACAAATTCAGTCTTAATGTTTAAGATGAAATTTAGAAAATAAGTCGGTTATGATGAGCTACACTCGTCGAGTTAAATTATTCTATAAAAGCAAAGTCATGATCAAGTATAGGATTAGGTTTTCCGCCACCAGCAAGACTATGTCAATTGTGTTCACATTTTGACACTAGAGAGGGGATACCATACATGCATAGGCCAATGATAACCCTGTGTTGTATAAGTCAAATTCTAACAATAATATCAATTTATTATTTACAATGGCAAGCAAAGAAGATTTAAAGATGAAGTTTTGATTGGGAACATGTGCATGAACATTATATATATTGAGGTGCCATACCAAGCCCTTTATCTATCTTAATATAAAAACGCGGCAATGATAATGTTAATTACTTACTTTTTCATCATTTCATGATCCTGTATGTGTCATGCATTTTATTTCATACAAAATTCAATAGATTCTGTATATATATACATAAACCCTACAACTCTTCATTAAACTCTACCCTACAATATGGAATGATATTAATAAACAAATTAAAGAAGGTATATGTCACCAACTAACCATATTCTTTTAACTAAGTAATTTAGTAACTATACGTATAAGAATATACTTTTCAAGACGAGAAATGAGAAAATAATTAAAAATGGTGAGTTCTAAGAACTTAAGAAATAACAAACGCACAAAAAATAATAATTAAGGTGGACGATGAAATTCTATAATATTGTATTGATGAGATTGTATTCGTGTGAAATTAATAGTTGAGAACCGTTATCATATCAAATCATCTAACGCTTTTTAACTAACAGTTTTATATAAAGACAATTGCATGTGAATTTCTACTAATATAGTATTTGGGGCTGATAATTTCCTATCAAGAAAAAAATTGTTTAAAAAGTGTATTTTTTTAGAATTTAGTTTAATTTTGATATATATTATAAAATATTTTATACAATTACATCTATTTTTTTAGATGATCATTTACATAATTAATGTAAAAAAGATATTATTTTTATTGATATAATATTATATTATTAAAAATATATATATAAACTATTTTACAGTATATCAAAATCAATTTCTTTTTAAAACTATACAAGGTGATAAAATATAAGTAATATCAAATTTAAAAAAAAAATTAAAAATACTAACTTGAAACAACACTCATAACTATGTAACGAACCTAATAATATCTTTTAACAGAGTAGTGGACACGCCAACCATAGATAATAAAAAGATAAAGAAAGATAATGTTTATGTTTTTTACTCAACAAGACGCGAGACATTATTATTGATTGTATGTATAACCTATGGTCTATTGCCTCTTGGGTTATATCGTTATTTTCCCATAGAAAACAAGGAATAGGTTTTTCCATATAAATGGTCAAGATAATCTCAAGCAAACATACATATAAGACTATAAAAGCATTTACAATTTTCAGCAATATCAAATGAAATGACAAATTGATTTGGCCGTTATGGGATAAAGATGCTACCCTATGAAGCTGCAAAATCTTTCATTGGACATGGTTGTAGTTGGCAATGGATCAACAATAGCTAGGGTCATGACTCAGACAGTATAGTGAAAGTACTATCGTTAAAAAAAGGTTGAAATTCTTATAAACACTTACTGACACATCCTATCTTATCCTATAGCAATACAACCACGTGCTATGCTTTGTTTTAATTTTCTAACTATTATTTATCATAATATTTCTCATCACATTTAGTTGACTCTTCTATTTTAACTAAATTCCAATGTAATTTTTGTAGGGTGTTATTAATTTAGATTCTAAAATATTAAATTCCAACAGTTTAATCATAAATAATTGATTAAACTATAATTGTGAAATATATTTTTAAAATAAATGAAAAGTCGTGTTCAAGTGTTATATTTTTCACAAATCTAAAATTTATTATTGAAGGATTGTATCTTCTTAAAAGTATTATTTTTTTCTTAAATTTAGTCATAGAATATGTGTCTATAAATAAAATAATCTGAATGATAAGAATCTACCATAATTTTTAGATTTTTTATTTTCTCTATTTCAAGTTTTTCAACACTTATTTTATGTGCAAAATAAAAGATTAGAAAATATTATTTTGTAATATTTGGTATAAATCTTTTTTGAATGAGTATTAAAAAAAAAACTATTTTTATTTTATCTTATAAGAAACTCGTCGGTAACGTATTTGTACACTTTAATTTGGATTGGTGGGTGATGAGTTAAGTTAAAAAAAAAATGTATATATAACACACCTTTATAGGTTGTGCTATTTTCTTTCCCAAATAATCTTCCTTTCGCAGGTTCTATATCTTTATCCCAAATATTCACAATCAAGTTCTCACCATGTTTAGGCTTAAAAACATCAAGGAAAAAACAGCTTCCGCAACAATTAAGGATATATATAACTTTAGAACTTTGTCAAATTGAAAAGATTTGATGATAGAAATTTTATGAGATTAACAAAAAAAAAAAAAACTTTAATTTCTTTTCACAATATAAAAAGTCGCATATGTATTTACTATACTAAAGCCTTAAAGGGAAGACCACTGGATTTAAGGATGACGAAGTAGAATAATGATAACTATATATACACCGGACATATTTTCAATGGCATGGTTGGCAGCACAAAAAAATTATGAGACAAATTGAAGGAAAAATACATGTATGGTTGAGAACGCAACATATAAATTTTTTGTTAGAATGGTTTACAATTGTTGCATAAAATTTTAGTTTGATTGAAACCAGGGACACTGACTATACATTGATCCTTTAACAAAAGGATTTGTTAGGTTATCTTAGGGAGTTTTCGAGAGATTTCGAAAAGAAATTAGGTGAGAGAATATAAGATGAGAAGATATCACATCCAATCAAAATTTTAAGATAATAAGTTACTTCTTACTCTTTCTTGCTTTTTTTAATATTCGACTAATTTCATATAATACACTCTTCACATTTGTAATATTAACAAAAGAGAGCTATTTAGATAAAAACGCTTAAAACGTTTTTTTTTTAAACAAGAAATTAACAAGAAATTTGATGTTTGAAACATTAATAAGAATGTGACTAAAATTCATATATGTTAAATGATCAGCAATAATAGTAAAAAGCCAACTCATCATATCAAAGTCTTGAGTTTAATACGACCAAAAAAAAACATAATTAGAGTAACAGCAAGTACTTAAAAGATTTATCTATTCCAAGGTAAATAGTAATTCGAAAACCATAAAAAAAAAACATATGAGTTAAATGAATACAAATTAAATTTGTCTACCATTTTAATTAGAACAAGTGACCACTAATTAATGAAAGTATAAGATTTTCGGGATGATATAAAGTTGAGAAATTTTAAAAATAGTGGGCGATTGTGTGATATATGTTCAAAATGAATGAAAAGTCATATTTAAAATATTACACCTCTTTATAAGATTGTAACTTACTGAAAGATTATATCTCCTCAAAGGTTCCTTCATGAATGTACTCATGGAATATGTGCTTGTAAGTAGGATAATTAGAATGACAAACATATGCTAAGAATCCATCACAATTTTTAAATTCGAAAATGTTTGATAACCAAAGAAAATCAAACAAAAACAGTCATTACTTGTCTTATATAGCATTCATTAATTGTTGCGACAATTAATTAATGCTAAATAAGACAAGTTGTGGCTGTTTTTTTTTGTCTACCTAACATTACCCTTTCAAATTTTCTATCTTCTCATCATTTTCGATAGTTTAATTTTTAAAGATTGAGAATATTCTATAAAATATTATTGATGTAAGACGTGGTTGTATGAATACAAAACTAATAAATCAGAGTAATTTTCATTGGAAGAAGTATTGGGAGTCAATGGAGTATCTGTATAATGTATATTTTGTTTGATAAATTAGTAGTATGAGTGTATTCTGTTTAATAAATTAGTAGTATTTTATCCTAAATGTTTATTTTTAATTCATATTGGACCAAATAAACAGCCCATTATACACATTATACATTATACAGATACTCCATTGGCTATTTTTTTCATTATATCAATATATCTTATAAAAAATTTAGGGTAATCCATTTGCACACATTAAAATTAAGAAAAGTGTGTGTAGCACAAGTTTTAGAGGTTGTGTTATTCTCTTTTGTACTTTTTCTTTTGTAGGTTTTGTATCATCATTTTCATTTCTATTCCAAATATTCACAATCCAAGATCTCAAAATTAAATAATAATAATAATAATAATAATAATAATAATAATAATAATAATAAATTATAATTTATTTGACATTTAAAAAAAATAAATTAATTTTATTACCCATAATATTAATATCTTTAGAGATAATATCTAGTTTGGTCTTTAAAATTTTTAATATTCATTAAAATAGTTTTTAATTTTTTCTTCTTCTCTTTTTAAAGTTAGAGTGAAATTTAAATCTGAGACATCTAGGTAAAGATGAAAAGATTATACCATTTGAATTATAACTCATTAATAAAATAATCTCTAACTTTTGAAAATGATTAAATTAGCACTTCAATTTATAAATTGTAAATTTTTGTCGTTTCTAATTCAACTACCATTAACACAATATTAATATGAAACGTTAGCACGTATAATTTTTTTTTTAACTTCTGTATAATTAATTGTGGGTATTTTAATCCTTTAAGAAGAATGAATATGAGAGTGAATATTATTTTCTTATTGATGTCACTCATCGATCATATACTCTTAAATTATAGTCATAACGAACAACTTTTTTCATCAATATAAAAAATAAAACAATAAACAGAAAGTGTTTTAAATGTGAATTTAGGGTTACTTCTATTATAATAAACAAAGACGGTGTTGAGTTACACAGAGTGGCGTAGATGTGATCCGGTGGGTGGCTGATAGAAGTATTGATAATGTCAGGGAGTTGATTTAATTTGATTGTTGCTCTTTATGTTTCTTTTCTTTTCTACGACTGGTTCACTTTAATGTGTTGAGCTTCTTTTGTTTCAAAAAAAAATAGCAGTAGAATATAGATTTGTAAGATCGGTCTATAAAATTCTGACAAATCCTCTTAGTCTAAAATAGCATTTCAATGAAAATGAAGGGGTATCTTTAAAAAATTTCAATGTTCAAGTATAATAGTATAAGAAGTATAAGAATTAAAGATAAAAAATATAAGTTAAATATGTGTTAAGTCTTTTATTGATAGTATTTAAAAAGTAAACGTAAAAAGAATTCAAACAAATCTATGCGAGAAATATGATAAAATCTTATATGAATATAATGCAAATTATGGGACCAAGCTAGCATAGTTTTAAAACTAGTGTAGCATAAAATAATTAAAAAATTGCATATAATATGAAATTTGATGAAGGTATAGAGTATAGAGAAGAGAATGAGATGAAAGTTGTGGTAGAGCTAGGTACAAAAGATTTGATATAGCAGAAAGAAGAGTATATTGTACTAAAAGCAGAGGTGTTTGATTAATTTGTCTGAAGCTAGTATTTTGCAATTGCCACCCTTCTCAGCATATATAGGAGTAGGACCCTACATAGCCCAATCAATGGCCAAGAGGGCATAGTCCCAATCCAATTACCCACAAATAAATGAAGACATTCACGTGTCACATGGGACCAACATAAACCACAACCCCACCCAACTTGTTTCGAATATAATCCAATTCTTCTTCATTCTCTCTTCTCTTCCTCCTAGTCCTTCTCATCCAATCTCATTCTAGGATTCGCGATGTTTACCTCTTCCAAACCAATTCACTCAACTCAATTTGTACTTCACGTGAAGTTAGTTGGTTGAAAATCGTTAAATAAATTAATAGATTTAATTAAATTGTTATCTATCGATTCTTAATTATGAGCTTTTAATTGCACTTGAATTTCTACCTTAGTTGTTACGGTAAACTATTGAGACATTATTCGATCACAAATGCTTAAGTACTAAGAGAAATCAACTCAAACTAATGTAAATTACAAATCGAAATTGTAAGCAAAGAAAGGCTTAATTTTGTGATTGGAATTGAATAATGTCCTATGTATAGGGTACAGGAATGAGGAATAGTTATAAGAGTTTGTAAGAACCATGATATGCACTGTAATAAAAAGAAAGGACTGATTTCTAAATCGGGAAAAGCATATCCTTAAATGGACTAATGAACAGCAACTTGGGAACACATGTCGTTGAGATTATTATTGGAATAATATTACTATTCTATGTGGTTACTACTGTTCAACATTATTCACATCTCTCTCCTTTACTTTGCTTTTCCATATATATGAATATGATCCCTTAGCCTTAGCTTCTTAAAAAGGGTAGAAAGAAAGAAAGAATCCAGAAGCAAGTAAAAAAAAAAAACAAAAAAAGAAAAAAGAATCTCAAAACTATTTAATTTAGTTTCCAAAGTAGACAGTCTTCATACGCATTCTCTCCAATGAGTGAATAAGAGTTGACTCAGCCACCATCACCACTTCACAAAAAACCTCTTTAAATTCACCTCCAAACCTTAACTTCAACCCTCATTCCCTCACTTTTTTTCTTCTTCTTCTTCTTCTAATCCCTTTTCCTTTGAACAACAACAACTACCAAAGTTTCTATATATTCTTTCCTTTAACTCTAACTAGTAATAAACAAACATAGAAAAGAAAATGAATATTATTGCGTTCCTTAGAAGCTTCACGATCTTGTTCCTTAGTTGTGTAACCATTATTACTAGGTTTGATTGGTGCTTTTCAAGCATCACAGCTTCTTCTTTTTCTTTGAATGCAGTTGGTGGTGGACACTTCAGTTTTGACGAAACTAGCCTCAGAAATGCAGCTAAAGACTTTGGAAACAGGTTCCAATACCAACCAATGGCAGTTATGAATCCAGAATCAGTTTCTGACATTGCCAACACCATCAAGCATGTGTGGCTCATGGGACCCACTTCTCACCTAACTGTTGCTGCAAGAGGCCATGCCCACTCTCTCCAAGGTCAGGCTCAAGCTCCCAATGGAATTGTCATCAACATGGAATCTCTTAAGCTACCTGGAATGCAGCTACATCTAGGACCAGATTCTGATTCGGATTCAGATTCCGATTCTGATTCTGATTCTCCTTATGTTGATGTTTCCGGTGGTGAGTTGTGGATAAACATCTTGCATGAGACTCTTAGGTTTGGTTTAACACCGAGATCATGGACGGACTATTTACATCTTACCGTTGGCGGCACGCTCTCCAACGCCGGCGTAAGCGGCCAGGCGTTCCGCCACGGTCCTCAGATCAGTAATGTTCAGCAGCTTGAGATTGTTACAGGTTTGTAGATTGGTTAGTTCTCGTTGCATTGTAATTAATAGTAAAGAAAAAGAAAAAAAACCGTTGAATATTGCTGCATCCGCAATACTTTTAAGTCTTGTCTTGTTAAGACAGCAGTATTGCGGCTGCAACCAAAATTCAACGGTCAAGAGAAAAGAAGAATCAAATTTTATAACCACCACAACAACTAACGTTTTTGTCTCTATAGAAACTTTCTCAGGCTTCTTTAAGATTTCTTGTTTTGCTGATTACTTGACTTTGGGGACAAGCAAGATTTTTTTATTTTAATTTTATATATTTTTTTCTGTTTTGGTGCAGGAACAGGGCAAGTGGTAAACTGCTCCAAGGATGAGAATGGTGAACTGTTTCACAGTGTGTTAGGGGGTCTTGGGCAGTTTGGCATTATAACAAGGGCAAGAATTTTACTTGAACCAGCACCTACCATGGTGAAATGGATCAGAGTGTTGTATTCAGATTTCACAGCATTCACAAGAGACCAAGAGAAACTGATATCTTCAGAGAACAATAATGCATTTGATTACATTGAAGGTTTTGTGATAATAAACAGAACTGGTCTCCTAAATAATTGGAGATCAACCTTTAATCCTCAAGATCCAATTCAAGCTAATCAGTTCAAGTCAGATGGAAGAACCCTCTTCTGCCTAGAATTAGCCAAGTATTTCAATCCACAAGATATCGATTTCGTAAACGAGGTGAGGTGACTACAAATGTAACCAAAATTTAAAACCAGTAGTTGAAATATATGAACTCACTAACACTGGTAATGTGTTTGATTTTGTTTGTTAATGTAGGAAGTTGAGAAGCATTTGTCTTATCTGCACTATATTGAATCAACACTGTTCCTAACAGAAGTAACATATGTAGAGTTCTTAGACAGAGTGCATGTATCAGAGTTGAAGCTGCGTTCAAAAGGGTTGTGGGATGTTCCACACCCATGGCTCAATCTCTTTGTACCAAGAAGCAATATACACAAGTTTGCACAAGTTGTCTTTGGGAATATCCTAACTGAAACCAGCAATGGCCCTGTCCTTATCTATCCAGTAAATAAATCAAAGTAATCAATCAATCAATCCTTCGATAATAACTTACTAGACTGCGTCTGTATTCTGCCATTCTGTAACAGAAAGGCAGAATCCAAACGCGGTCTAGTAAAAGAAAAGAATAGTAAATGAAGATATTAATAATAAAAATAATGTTGTTGTTGGTGTGTAGGTGGGACAATAGAAGCTCAGTTGTGACACCAGATGAAGAAGTGTTTTACTTAGTGGGAATTTTAGCATCTGCAGTGGGAGATTCAAGTGGAAATGATGGGATAGAGCACATAGAAGGTGAGAACAGAAGGATATTGGAGTACTGTGAAAGAAACAATCTTGGAGTGAAGCAGTACTTGCCCCACTATAACACACAGGAGGAATGGAAGGCCCACTTTGGTCCAAAGTGGGAGTCTTTTCTGCAAAGAAAATCTGTTTATGACCCTTTGGCTATTCTGGCTCCAGGCCAAAGAATATTTCAAAAAGCAATAAACTTCTCATGACCACATTATTATTATTTATCATCATAATATATATAATATAATATGAATAGGAAAAGACCTTCATCATGGCATTATGTGAACAAAATTGACTACACTGCTGCTGACTGCTGAGTGTAGCACCAAGACACCATTGTCCGGCTCAGATTTGGTCAACATATATAAGGTGTCAAATATTAATTCCAACACATCAATTGCTATAGGGCCTTCCATACAAATTACAAATATTATTTATTACTGTTATTATTATCAGAATATCAGCCACATTCAATGTACATATCAAATTTGTCAAAACTTCTTTGCTTATGACATCAATTCACCAATTTGGTCTCCAAAACTGTAACTGTCATTTACTTTAGTGTCTAAAATTACATATATTTTTAGCTCATTTCAATTAAAGCTACAAAATTTAAAGAGTTACACTCTTTACTTTTTTCAAAACATATTAGTATTTGTTAATATAATTACCGAACATGATAATAACATCTTAATATTTAATTGGCCAAAAGCTAAAAGAAGTTCTAAAATAGAATAAATTTGTGATTTTTGAAGCAAAGTAAGCCTAAAATGGAAAAAGATGTATTAAAAGCAAGGATAGCATAAAATGGAGCAATATCTTACAATTGAAGAAAAATCTATGATAATGTGTCAGAATTAGAATTAGATTAGAGAGGGACATAGGAAACTCAATAATGGGGGGCTTATAGTTGATTTCTATTACACACTAACTGAAAGACACATCAGCAAGTGAAAGCTGCATCTCAACTTCACCACTTGTGGATTTCTGAATTCTGGTTTTGACACCACCACTCACCAGACAATAACACCAAAAACACAAAGCTTTCCACGTTAGATGAGACCACAATGAATATATCATCTCATAAAGACTTCCTTCTTCTGTTGGCATCAAAGTTGAAACCACCACTCAACAAAGATGTACTCAAAATATGATCTTTTTCAGTTACAAAATAAGAAAGCAAGGAAACTACTTTCCAAGGAGCACAATGCACAAATTAAAGGACTCTTTTCATTTAATTTGATAGAGTCCCCAAAAGGTGGACCTATACCTACCCTTGATAAGAAAATAAGAAATTATGTACTTTAGGGAAAGTTGAAGATAAATGATGAATTGCATGTTGCACATGTGCCCTATGAATTGAAGATCTACCATCATCATGCATGCTAATCCTAAATCCTAATCATGGTAGTAAAAATATTTCCCATGGTAGTGATTTTCACCCATAAGCATAAAGAGAGATGGTGTCATATGGTGCATGTCTTGTTCTGTGTATTATATTGAAGAATTATGCAGATGTTAGTTTAGACATGTTAATTGTGTGAACAGAAAGATAGATACAAAAGTCCATTAAATTATGCAGATGTACTTGGAAGAGAGATTGAGATTGAGAGACACTGTTAGAGAGATTTTGTATTATATTTGGTATAAAATATACAAAATTGAGTTATATTTTAATATCATATTTAGTTTAAAATAAATATAAATATAAAATAAAAATATTTAATAAAATATCTTTAGTTATTAAAAAAATATTATTAAAATTTTAGTCTATTTTCTCATAAAATCACAATTTTTTGTGTCTTAACTTTTTAAATATACTAATTAAAGAGGCTAAAATTTTATGTCGGTATTTTAGTTTTTTAATCTCAATTTAAATCTTTTAAAACAAACACTACCTACATGTCCTCACTTAATATTTAGTAGACTCCACTTAAACTTGGTGATAATTAAATACAAATCCGTATCCGATAAAATAAAGAGTGCAATGCTCTGTAATTTATTATTAGAATAATAAATAAATTTTGTTTTTGCTTTTATAGAGAAATGCATTTTATTTTAATATTTTAATAAAATATGATTAATCTAATTGGCATGTTTTTATTCCAACTATTCATTTAAACCTACAAAAATAAAGATTTAAGATCTATTTAGTTAATAAAAAGTGTATTATTTTTTATTAGTAAAAACTCAAGTGCAGTTAGAAATTATTAATTGAGAATAGTTACATAATAATTTACTCAAACCTATCAAATTATTTAATAATTCTTAATAATCAATTTTATATAAAATTAATTATATTTGATTTTTTATTTTTTATTTTTTATTTAATAAGAATATTTAAGGATAAGAACTTTTTGTCCTGATTTTTGAACACCCGTTTTTATTTTCCCTTATTTTTGTCTAATTTTTTAGTGGGTTGCTGCTCTTTTTTTTCCGCTCGAAAGGTCTGCAGTTTCATAGTATCTATTTTTTACAAAAATATTATTTTGACTATGGGCCTGTTCTCGCCATATCGGCCCAAACAATAATCTTGTAATTAATTCAATTTTGGTTTAGTTCAACCATGGGCCGAATGTGATATTTACAAAATTATATCCATTTTCCATCAAGATTTGTTTATTTAAATTAATAAAGTATAATATTTATTAAAATGTGTAACGTGTCGATAAATTACGATTTTAAATACACATTACACATTCTGGGTATACAGACCAATAAATATTAAGTACACAATCTGAGAACTGTGTACCCGTCATATGACATAGTTAAAAAAAAAAAAATACAATTACACTTGGGATGTCTATAATATGTGTAATGTATACTTATTTAAATAATTTAAAATTTTAAAATTATAAAAGTTTTAATTTAAAATTTAGATGAATATAATTTAAATTAATTATTTAATTTAATCCAATGCAAATAAACATACTCGTATTATTATATTTATATAATGTTGTATTGGTTTGTTTTTTATTTTTTTTATTTTATCCAATTTCATTTAAATAATTTAAAATTACAAAATTTTTAAAATACGAGTATATTTATTTGTATTAGTTTAAATTAAATTATTAATTTAAATTATATCCCTCTAAATTTTAATTCAAAATTTTATAATTTTAAATTTTTTAAATAAGTATACACATATTTTAAATATACTAACTAAAATTTTTTGAATAAGTATACACATATTTTAAATATACTAACTAAAATTTTTATATGACCATATCTAAGTATTTAGCCTTCAGTTTATGTACAACTATGCAATTGAATATATCTTAGGTGCAACCGTATTTTTTAAACTGTGTCATATCTCAAAAACACAGTCTCCAGTTTTTAAAATCACCTAATTAAAAGATTGATTTTCCTTCTGT